>NC_089766.1:32406285-32523785 GCF_040412425.1 Macrobrachium rosenbergii | reverse complement strand
AAGATACGTGGCAATAAAAATTCCAGAAATGTAATAACAACCAAATGGTATAAAAATCAGAATGGTAATCAAAAATAAAATATATTCAAAGCATTGATTACATATGGAAGGAACATTAGAGGTTAAACATAAAAAAATTATAAAGCCCATTTGGGCTTTGAAAATCAGTCTCAGCTCATCTCACTAGCAGTTCGTAAGCACTTCCACGGGAGTGGGTCTTTTCCTAGAAAATCACCGGACCCGAATGAAAAACATGTACTCAAAACGTGACATCTACACTTTCCATGTTCTGCCCATCAGAGCGAACTTACGAACGAACTCTCAATCAGAAGCTAATGACTTCCGGGCGGCAGAACATTCTGTTGTAGCTAACGCATTGTTCAAGGAGCATGAACTTTGTCTCCCTGGGAGGGAAGTTGACCATAGGCTTCCTCAACGTTGATTCGCAAACAAAATGGCACAGATTCGCGTTTTCACTTGCCTGAAGTATCTTGGGTAACCAGAAATGCTTAACTAAAAAAAAAGGAGAAAAAAACGTAAAATATATATCATTATTCTTAATGCTTTTCATATATATATATATATATATATATATATATATATATATATATATATATATATATATATATATATATATATATATATATATATGTGTGTGTGTGTGTGTGTGTGTGTGTGTGTGTGTATGTATGTATGTATGTATGTATGTATGTATGTATGTATGTATGTATGTATGTATAACTGAATAACGAAGATATGGAACATGATGAATGTACAAATAAAGGCAAAGCCACGAGGGGAAAAGTGAAACAGAGTGGTTGCTAGGCCTTTCGACTCACTGTCCTTTACCTAGCAGACTGATAGAAATACAAGAAAGCTTGTATAATTGACAGATGGGAATTATAAAGGAACAGATGTACCTGGAATCCAACAAAGTTGAAGAATTAGTGGACCTATCAAAGCAAAGGTAAATATTTGAGAGGTTGTACAAAAGATTAGCGCCAACAGCTGAGCAGCAGAGAAGAGTAAATTAAAGAAGTATACAGGGGAAGAGACTGACCACCAAAAATGACTGTGGAATGAATAAGCTGATTACATATGTTTATAAAAGTACAACAACTCAATATATTCTCCTTTTGGTAAACAATAACACTTTTGCAAAGTAAACATTTAAGAAAATCTATTAAGAATACGAATACATAGAAATATATATAAGGTAATTAATTACTAATTAAGTCAGTCATTTAATCTTTAAGGTCATTCTTGAACATTTTACTAATACAGGGGTCCAAAAAATACATGCCACGGCTAAGGTTAAAATTACAACAGGGGGTAAGCTGTAAAATAGCAGATTCTAAAAGATTTCGTGAAGAGAAATCTTTCAATCTGGCAATCACTGAACTTTCAGTGTAATTTATCTTGTGAGAGTTTTCAATTAAATTAATGAATATTGCAGTGGATGTTTGTCCAGTTTTGATAGAATTATTAAAAGAATTTTAAACAATATTTATTATCCTTGTTTATTATGTCCTCAAGTTGCAAGGAAATTAATGTATTCTTTATTAAAATATGTAAAAAATATGCAGCCTATAGATGTGAACTTACAATAGCCCTAAGCACCTTGTACCCATAAGTTAATTTCAAGTTTGTGTTCAAAAACTCTTTAACAATAGGTAGACTTTTCAAATTCTAAATTGGTGTGCTCTCTCATTGTTCTCAAATATACTTGTCCAATGTAATTAATTTTGGAAATTGCGTCAGATCTACCCAAAGCTTACTAATAGTTGTAACACTGGCTGCTTTTTAAAAATGAAAGACTTTCTGTCATATGGAACCATTCAAACTCATGTAAAACTGACATTATGTACACTAATTTCAAAATACTCTGCCAAACTACCGATTGACTTTCGCTCCTTCTTTTAGACTCTCTCTCTGTATCAAGAAACTGTTACCATCCTTAAACAACCAAACTACTGTACTTCCACATCATTACACATTGCATACTATGTGTTTCAGGAAGTCTGAACCGATGTCTGCTTAGAAACAACGAGACAGGGACTTCGACCACTCAGTTATCACGAGAGATATAAACTGTTCTCTAATTCAGGTTCTGTGCTTTGAATTGGAAATGAAGCGATATTTGTGGTGTAATATGTGCGAAAATGTCACGAATGTATAGGTGACAAAAATTCATAATGCGCCAAATGCTACAATCTTACATTTATGTATTATTGCGCATTTATTTTATCAGTTATATTAGATTAAATCGATATTTATAACTGTTCTTTTAATAAATTTCCTTTACACTTGACAATTTTCGATGACTAAATCTTAAAGCTTCTACTCTTTAAGTTCCGAAAAGAGTTTATTGTGGCTGCAGGATACAATGCTATTGCCACCCTTCCTCGCTGAATTACAGAGGCACGTGTTTCCTCCTTTGTAAGGAATGGTTAAGTTCCCTATATACTTTCTGTAGGGCTTTGTTTTCTTGCGCGTGTGGTGCAAGGAGCTAAGGTCCTTTCTATGGGGGTTGGGGTTGGGGTAGGGGGACGGCTCTTTAAAATAAGAACGACAAAGATCCTCTTTTTTGGGCAGCAGCATTTTTGTTGAGGCTAAAGTTTATCTCATCGAAATTTAGGCTCAATCTTTGAGTTTGTAGCAACGGAAACATTCTCTGTTGACTGTCAGGAGATAAACGTCACTCAGCGTGTGTAAACCTCTAAAAATCGCAGCTATATGCGAAGTTCTTCTATTCCTTACCTCGCTCTGTCAGGCATTCATCCCCTATTCGTCTTAGTATTATTGTTATTCACATCATGATTGCAGATTTTGGTTCTTCACTTATTAACCTTGTTACTGTACATAGTCTTCTGCCATTGCTGCTTTAGGTATTCTATTCCTTTTAGTAATATTTTGTCGTCACTATTGCTATAATTACTATTCTTATTTTTACGTATCAGTTGAAAAATCCGTTTGTATTACTTACTTTTACTTTATCAATATTCCAAAGCCACGTCAAGAAAGAGTCAAATCAGAATGGGAACGTTTTTCTTCTAGACCTCAGAGTTTTGTTACCATTTTCGGTTAGTATTATCTTAAATGTTGTTATTCTGACTTATTTTTTCAAGTAACAATTCAATGTAAAGGCCATCCATTCATTTCTCACTGATTTTGATGAAACTTAGTAGGCAGATATCTTGATACTAAAATTATTAACATACAAAATATTTTCTATTTTATACTTTCGATGTTCGCAGTAATCAGATTTTTCTCTCATTATAACTTATTCCTATTAACTTCCTTTCTTGCTCTGCAATTATTAATTGTATTTATCCAATTGTTATGGCTGTATACCGGTTGCCAAGTCACTTTAGCCTATTCTTTCTGAGCAATACTTATTTAGCGAGGTCGTTGGGAGCAACACTAATTAGGCGATGGTCATTTAGAGCGTCTCCCTTCATTTTCATTTGCATATAATGGGCGAATTTGGGCTGTTACATGAAATGGGTAGTTAGTCAAAACAGTAAACATCATCATCCCCATCGCCATGTCATTAAACAGTACAAAAAATAGTATAAATGGAATATGTCACTCTTATGCAAGAATTAACATTAACAGTAAACGGGTAACATAGCGTACATTATACCAAATTTAAAAAAAAAAAAAAATGACAACAGATGCATTAAAGGATTAAATTATTTGTTTGAATTTAACTTTGATTTCCATCGGCTCTTCAGTGCCCAGCTTCCTGTCAGGTGGAAAAGAACACGGTTGATCAATCAGGACAAGACCTCGAGGCAGAACGCAAAAGCTGCTTGTCTCCGAAGGACGGTGCACGAAAATTGTAGGAGGCAATTGAAGGTTTGCAGAGCACTCAAGCCCTTCCTCTGACATATCCGCCTCCTTTCCTCCAGCCCTCACCCCTCAGCTTTCACGAACAGCATCACTTGTAATATTTATTGACTTGTTCCACTTCCCTGCCTCCATTTCTACGCTTGTTCCATCCGAATTTGCTCGAGGCATCACACACTTCATGGATATTCTAGTTTTTACCGCATGTAAAAACAATATACGAGTATAATGACATGAGCTATGCTTAAACTGGTATATACATTATTCTAATGTAAGCATGAGTATAATGCAAGCACAGATAGTTTTGTACATTATGCTAATGTACAAAGCAATCTATGCTGAAGGCAATTCTTTATCAAACAGAAAATTACATTAATTGAAATGTTCTCAGCGTGACAAGAACCTTAAGAATTTATATTAACTTAAGCATGAAATTTCTTCTTAAAACTTATTTTGACATAAAATACAGAAATAGGATAAAATCCAAGGGAAGTGTTTGGCTATATTAAACGGTTTTAATGTTCATGAAAATTTTCTTTACACACGAACTTTTATGATAGTAAATTAGACGTTAGGATTCATGAATTCCACTGAGAACATTTCTGTGTATCTTATTTCTATTTTTCATTATTTTGATATTTGTATGTACTCACTGCAATTATTGTTATCAGCTGTCCATCTTTCCTTTTTTGAAGTAGTGGCCTTAGAAGCCAAAATGTTATAGCCAGTCAACATACAAAATTATGGCGCCATATATCATCGAATTCAGAAACAGGACTTAGATTGCTCACTCCATTCCTTATGAGTCCAGTGGTATAATTATCATGTTACCGATACGTAATTATTATTGAAACAGATTATTATTAACTTAATGCCACATCCGACATTTACTGTATATTCCTACGGTCCTTCATCCTGCCGTTGACATTAAAAATCGGGACCCGCTCTTCGAGCTGTCTGCTTTACTAGGGCAGCATCTCCTCTGTTCATGCCTTCAAGAGGTCAGGGTAAAATCCTCACAGTTGTCTAGCAATTTCCTCTTTTATATACTAAATTCTTTAGTTGGGAATGATGGTTTTCATAGTACATTAATATTATTTTCAACTGCGGTTTAACAATATTCTAAGATCTGTAAAACTTCAAACATTAATATATATATATATATATATATATATATATATATATATATATATATATATATATATGTGTGTGTGTGTGTGTGTGTGTGTGTGTTTTTGTGTGTGTGCGTTTTCGTGTGTGTGCCGGATCGCTAATCACCTAATCACTTATAAATTCCTATTCGGTGTTTATTCCAAGGTTTATTAAATCTGATGTTAAACTATATTGGCAACTTAATGTTTGTGGATATATATATATATATATATATATATATATATATATATATATATATATATATATATATATATAGAGAGAGAGAGAGAGAGAGAGAGAGAGAGAGAGAGAGAGAGAGAGAGAGAGAGAGAGAACTGCTTCTCTTGGAAAGTCTGAACATCAAAAGAATAGTACCGACGTTAAATTGCCAGTCATCGGCTGTTCCCCTGTTCCTATATAGCATGACTCGATTGCTTGTTTATATTTGTCCGCTCCTCCTTCTGTTTTTATGCTGTTTTCTTTTAGCGGTTTTCCTCTTTCACCCTGATAGGTGCGCCTTCTGCTCTCCCTTTTAAGTTTAATTTTAAATTCCTTTTTATTAAGTTCAGTTTTTTATTAAGTTCATTTTAAGTTTTCTTGTATTGGTTCTTTAATGTGTAAATGTATTTAAGTGTGATTGTTTAAGTTTAACTGATTTTCTATTTTAAGTTTAACTATGTATGCTGAATGCCCCTTTTTAATTTATAACTGTAGATGTCCTGATGATGTGACCACGGGTCAAGAAACGCGTAGACAAATAAATGTATGTACTGGATCTGTATGTGTTCCTGCGCCCCTCTCCTATATTATATATATATATATATATATATATATATATATATATATATATATATATATATATATATATATATATATATATATATATATATATATATATATATATATATATATATATATGGGCATGCACGCTCGCCTTACAGAGAAAATCTTGGTTGGTTTTAGTCCCCTTTCAGATTTCTGATTTTATTAACAATAATTACTTAAAATACAGCAGTTCAGGTAAATACAATGACTGAAAGGATATTAAGACAGTAACTCTTTCGTCCTGACTCTTATTTCTTGATTAACTCTAACATATGCTAATGTATTATAACATACGTTAACAGAAGGTAATTTCTCACAATAAACAAGAATGACAGCTAATCTTAAACTTGTTTTCTGAATCGAAGATGGGTTAACTCCACCGCTTGCTCTTTCAGTTACACAATATTCTCTCTCTCTCTCTCTCTCTCTCTCTCTCTCTCTCTCTCTCTCTCTCTCTCTCTCTCTCTCTGTAAGGATGGGTTTCCCACATTCTAAGCCATTCTTCAAGTTAAATTACTTGACCTATGCCAGGGGAAAAATTATATGAAAAATCTTTGTCACGAATTTCCTTTCATTAAGGACAAACTAATGAAGAGTGAAGTCTGACGTTTGCACGTCCTTTGAAATGAAAATGAAAAAGACACCTCAAGGGAATTAATGGTAAAATGCCTGAATGTTTCTGGGAACTTCCCAATGGACGCTGATCTTCAAGAAAGATGGCAGCAGATTTCGTAAGCGAATGTCAGGAGGTTTTACTAGAATAGTTTGTTTAGGTCGAAGACAGAAAAACGTCAGTGATTTTATCTAAGTCTACAACTGCCAGCTTCCGAACAAACTACATCCATGCATTTTTTTTTTTTTTTAGGAAAGAATTTTCTCCGGGTCTGGGGAAGAGAGAGAGAGAGAGAGAAATTAGTGGCTGTATATCTTTACTTTTTTAGGTTTTATATAACCGCTGAATAAGAGATCAAGTCAAGTCACAATAGGGGTTAAAACCTGTGGTGAGATTGACTGATAAACCACGGTTCCCAGTAAGAGAAAAACAAAGAAAAAAGGCACGCACGCACACAGAAAAGAATCTTTGCTTTGGGACATTCACGATTTTAGTCCTTATTTGACTTGGTTTTGACTCTGCGTTACTTTTAGTTTGAAAGTAAAATACTTCAGAGAAGAATGAGATGCTTTCTACAGACCTCTGAGAGTGGACACAGCATCCATTTTTCCGATTATGTTTGAATTAATTGGCTGAATTATATCTCGGGTACGCTCTGAGATGTCTAATACCTTTTGATGAACCTACAAGCAGCAGCAGCAGCAGCAGTAGTAGTAGTAGTAGTAGTAGTAGTAGTAGTAGTAGTAGTAGTAGTAGTAGTAAAGCTATGCCTTTTGAACTGGCCTTTACCAAATGTCCTTATTCGCTCGAATGAAACCCATTCCACGAGAGTATACTCAGGCTTGCTTGTCTTTCGTTCATGTTTTTTTTTTTTTTTTGCTCATCCATATCCTGTTAAATATGTATGTATGTATGTATGTATGCATGTATGTATGTATATATATATATATATACATATATATATATATATATATATATATATATATATATATATATATATATATATGTATATATATATATATATATATATATATATATATATATATATATATTTTCTCTTTGATTGTTACTAATAAAAATATCTCAACTTTTCTCTACTACTACTACTAATACAACAACATCTCAAGTAATAATAATAATAATAATAATAATAATAATAATAATAATAATAATAATAATAATAATAATAATAATTTGTGTTATACTTTACTCTCCAGATTCGTCTTTTACTCTTTCTATTATTCCTGCTATCTCTAATATTCATACCTTTATGAGTATATTCTGTAGTTGACAAGTAGCTTATAATAATAATAATAATAATAATAATAATAATAATAATAATAATAATAATAATAATAATAATAATAATAATAGTAAAGATAGTGATAACATAGCCAGACCTTTTACTTAAGCAAGCATGTAGTCAAGTCCATCCTTGACGATTTTGATGGCTTCATTAAACAAACCGCTCATATTCTGACGCCTTTCCCAGTTCCTTTCCCTTCTTCCTTCCATCTCAAGTTCCACCCACTTGCAAACGCTCCCATCCTCAGCCACGCCTTTTTCTTTGTCCCCTCTCAAATTCCGTCGAAAAATGAATCTTGCCATCCCAAAGAATTTAGAACGAAGTCAAGGAGAATTTTAAAACTGAATGACCAATGGAAATAATTAAAACGCTTCCCGAATATTTATTCAGTTTAAGGTCTTGTTAAAGTTGAAGTTGCCTTCACAAATTGGATGTCTGATAGAGTATCTTCACAATACGTAACCAAAAGAAGACATTATTTTTTTTCTCCTTGTTTAGCGAGCGTTTTTTGCCTGGGCAGTTTGGGATGGGGAAACTACTTTTCGGCGAGGCGATGTGTAGGCTACTGTTGCTGGATTATTGTGACGTAAAAAGGCAGAGAGATAATACAAATAAAATTCGAGTAAGGAAAGAGGGACGAAGAGGATAACAAATGAGGTATTTGATAATTGAATGTGTAGTGTTCAGTGCATATTGATGAAAATGGAATATATTAATGACTAAAAAAAAAAAAAGAGAGAAATCACTAAGATGGAAAGAAAAAATGTTTACTATTATTCAGGAGATAAACCTTATTCATCTAGAACAAGCCCACAGAGCACATTGACTTGAGATTCAAGTTTCCAAAGAATAATGGTGTTCAATATAAAGAAATAACAGAAGGTAATAAGAAATACAAAAGAGGAGATAACTTTTTAAAAAATCAATAAATTAACAAATTAATAAATAAGTAGACAAAAGCACAAGTAAATTATTAATATACAAGGAGAATTGTATTAGGGTAGTAATGCATTGCATCTTCACTTGAATTTCTTAAGTTACTGTACAATTGCACGACATCCTCTGGGAGGCTGTTCCACAGTCCATCGGTGTGAGGCACATTTACTGCATATTGGTACTCCTGTTCAGCGAATCTGGTTGCTTTCGGCAGGAAAAGGGGATCAGGGATCAACTGTAAATGTATAAGATTTCTGTTAAAATACAAATTAGAAAAAATTATAGACATGAGACTATCCATGAATGGTTCACATCTTACCTGCTAATATTAGGAAACAGAAACCTACCACCACGAACCACTCTATCTAAAAGAGATAAATCTCTGGCAGAAGCAAGCATCCACACAGGAGAACAGTATTTTTAGTAAAGGAAGGGAAAGTGACCTAAAACAGATAGCATTGATTTATTAGTTATAAATATATGAGGCTTTATGAACAATACCTAACTTTCGTGCGGCATTCGCTGAAACTTTCATTAGCTTTTTCTCAAAAGTAAGATGTGAGTCAAAAGTTACACCAAGAATAGTTAAAGCTTCAGACTCATTCAACAGAGTCCTATCCACCTGAAGGGGAAGATGTGGTTGAAAATCTGTACATCTGCTAATCAATAATGTTTTTGTCTTACTAGAGTTCAGCCCCATACCCCATCTATTACACCATTCAGTGATTCGGTCCATGTCCTTTTTGAGACTGAGGGCATTTTCATTTCTCAGAAGTAGAGACTTTATGACACCCCAAAAGTGTTGCATCATTGGCATACTGACCAATCTTGCTTTCCAGACCAACATCCATATTGCTTGTATACACTAAAAATAGCAGTGGTCCAAGACACTACCCTGTGGAACTCCAGACACAATAGATCTTGGTTCACTGAAGATTCCGTCCACAGCAACTGGCTGCTACCTACCTGTAAGGAAATCTTGGAATAATCCTAAAACATATCTACCCACTGTAAGATTCTGAAGTTTGTAAATAAGTTCCTCTTGGTTTACTAAATAGAAAGCAGCACTAAAATCTTTTTGAATCACTACACTCAAACCCTTATCAAAGTTCTCTTTCAAATGGCATGTCAAGGCTAAAAGAGCATTGAAAGTACCTAACTGCTTCCTATATGCATACTGACTATCAGCTAACAATCCTTTAAATTCCACATACATATATAGCAGCTTAAAAATAATTTTTTCTGCAATTTTGGAGAGTACAGATAAAATAGAAATTGGCCTGTAGTTACTGCAGGCGCTCTATCACTAAGCTTGTTCTCATCCACAAAGATACTATGGCAGCATAAAATTCTATAGAGTCTACTAATCTTGGGAGACAACACATTAGGAACCTTTTTAAAAACAATGGAATGAAAACATCAGGATCTTCTCCACCCCAGCTATCAAGATTATCCAGAATTTTCTTAACCCCCTAGAGCGAAATGCAAACTTTGTAAGAATAGGTTCAGGATGATACCTATCAGGGAGAGGTTCATCCTCAGCTGATTGCTTAGCTTCAAAAGCTCGATGAAGGAGGCCAGCCTCTTCCCTAGAGCCAGTAACCAATCTATTATCATCTTTTAGTAGTGATGGAATGGAAGGTGAGCCTGACACAAAAACAGATGTTGCCAATTTGGTCCACCACAGACGAGGCTGAGTAATTCCGTCAAGTGTCCTCTTCAATGAATTATTGTAATTTCTTCCGGTTGCATGGTAACTTCTATTCACAGCATGACGAGACTTAACAAAAATGGTATAATTTTCATTTGAATGATTTCGTCTCCAAGTGTTGAATTTGGTCTGTTTGTCATATTAAGCTCATCTGCATGTATCGTCAAATCTGAAACTGATGACATACCTTATTGAAATAGCCATCAGTATTTCTTTTTGGGATCACATTATAGTATTTCATCTGAAATGTTTAGTTCCTGACAAGCTTCAATAATGCGATCCCATTGGTCTTGATTTCAGTGATAGCATTAAGAATATACTGATGACAGATATGTCCATCCCAATGGCACAATGACCAGAAGTGCCCATATATTCGCAAACTTTGGACTTGACAACAGTTGAAACATCCGTGAATATGAGGGCTAATCTATTACCGGAAATATGCACGGGTTCCTCAATTAGCTGGAAAAATAGGATGCACAGAACTCAAGAGCAGACTGACCATGTCGATCAGTGCAATTTGAATTTAGCCACTCGTTGTACTTTGCATGACAGTCTCCACAAATAATGAATGAAGCTTTTGAATCCTGTGACTGACCCATACTAATCCTTTCCAGGACTGGTAGACAGTAAATATGTAAATACCGCAGAACTTATTGAAAATTTTAAAGCAAGGAACTTTATGGCAACTAAACTCCCAGTCTTTCTGACAATAAATAGGTCGTATGGACTTATTGTATACAGTCATACCTTGTACATATGGGGTGCTACAACCATAAACAAAGTCAGAGTATCAAACCCTGATATTACAAGCTCTGTCTTTGGCTTGATACTACATACAACTGTCTCAGATAAAATCATCAAATTGTAGTTATGGGCACAGCTCTGGAGATCAAGAAAATTTTACTATAAGCCACGAATAATTGAGTAAAGTATTCTACGCTTTTTCTTGCAGTAATGAGTAGCAGGTACAGGTTCAGCTCAATGTCTCAAGAAAGAATTAAAATTAACAGCAAAATCAGTAGAAAAACTAATAAATAGACTCATAAACAGCAACATTATAAAACTCAACAGAAGAATAGACAATAATAATACCATCAACAACAACAGTATTTATGTTATTTACAAAAATTTCATTGAAAGTATCAATAAACCTGACAATATGTCATTGCAAAAAGCACTGAAGGCAACTTGTCGACAAGGTGGAGCTGGGACACCTTTTGCGGCAAATAAAAAACCCACCAGACCTGCTACAACAACTACGGATGGATATTCAGGATGGATTTAGAAATTATAAAAACCCTAGAAGTAAAACATTACTTAAAGACGAAAGCGCTTTCCTGGTAATCCACCAAGCAACTTTTGCTTTCTCATCAGCCTGTCCTACAAACTTTTTGAAAAAAAACAGGAAAGCGAACAAAAAACAGGAAAAATGCTTGATTGAACCCTCAAGCAAGAAAAATTGAACCCAAGACCATGGAGGGCTATGGTACAACGGCTATGGCGCAGTCCAAGTTTGGAAAACAAGGTTTTTAATCAGAGTAGCCTTCTCTTGAAAGGTTTGCCTACCAAGGCTAAAAGGTCCTTTCTATCCACTGATTTGATTTCGGAGTGTCCTTCTCCTAGAAGTGTTGCCTGCCAAGACTAAAGAGTCTCTTCTACCCCATCAAAGGTTACTAATATTGTGGAAGCTCTCTCCAGAGGGTGGTCATCCTTGAATTGGCATTTAAAATGTGTATATATACACATACACAAACACACACACACACACACACACACACACACACACACACACACACACACACACACACATATATATATATATATATATATATATATATATATATATATATATATATATATATATATATATATATATATATATATATATATATATATATATATATATATATATATATAAAATGAAGACTGGGGAAGCACATCAACAAGTCAAGGAAGTCATATTTATTCTGTTGTAACGTTTAAGCCCAGCAGCAGGCTTCATTATCAAGCTACAAATGTAATAAAACCTAATTAGTACAATAAAATTTGGTGAAAAATATTGAAATATACAAAATTGCGAATAATGAAACTGAAACAGCTAAAAATATGACCAAGGACCAACCGAAAAGATTTAAAAAGTTCACAAGAGATAAAGAGGTGTAGACGAGGAATGCGTGTTCATGAAGGACTAGTTTTTTTTTATATATAATAAACAGTGATTCATTAATTATTAAAAGCTGGTGACTGGAGGCTCTGCCAAAACCTAAAAATCTTTGTCCTGAACTGAATATTGGCATTTATCTGAATGACCCTGATGTTAGAAAATTCGGAATTTGAAAGTTTAGTGCCAGTTTTATAGATGATAGCTCTATAGTTTTCGATTCTGGCCTTAAGTAATCTATGTGTGCATTCTATATAGGTTCCTCGATTGCAAAGAGGACAAGTAAACGTATAATTAGCACACGAGGTCACTAATGGGTCCAAACGGTCTTTGAACCTGAATAGGCTACCGATAGTCAGTGAGTTTGTTGGTATAATTTTAATCTTCAGGGCAGACAGATGCCCAGGTATTAGAGCTCACATGTCTGCCCTGAAAATTAAAATTATACTAACAAACTCACTGACTATCGGTAGCCTATTCAGGTTCAAAGACCGTTTGGACCCATAAATGACCTCGTGTGTTATTTATAAGTTTCATTGACCTCTGCGCAATCGAGGAACCTATATAGAATGCACACATAGATCACTTAAGGCCAGAATCGAAAGCTATAGAGCTATCATCTATAAAACTGGCACTAAACTTTCAAATTCCGAATTTTCTAACATCAGGGTCATTCAGATAAATGTTAATATTCAGTTCAGGACAACGATTTTTAGTTTTTGGCAGAGCCTCCAGTCACCAGCGTTTAATAATTAATGAATCACTGTTTATTAAAAAAAAAAAAAAAACTAGTCCTTCATGAACACGCATTCCTCGTCTACACCTCTTTATCTCTTGTGAACTTTTTAAGTTTTTTTCGGTTGGTCCTTGGTCATATTTTTAGCTGTTTCATGAGGGGAAAGCAGTTGCTGTTAAAATATTTTTGCAAAACGTGATTTCATTGTGAAAAGCTTTCCAAGTATAGGATAAAGTTGGCAAGCTTTTCACAATGTATTTTTCGCTATAATTAGCATGAGTGAGCACAAATCATGAGCGGCCTTTGGGGATCAATTCTCAATGAAGTGATAATAATGTTACATTAAACCAGCATCCAGTGATGCGATGGTGACAGATGAATTAATATTTAACTAATTAAATACGGGCAAATATATTCATAATTGCCGTATAACTAAGTACTTTTATATTTTAATGTAAATAACTTTTAAGCTTTTACCAATATAATTTACTACCAACTTTTTGCCGCCATGGAACTGCGTTGTTTTTCACACGATTTTATTGAAACGAGACAACGTAAATAAAACGTCCCTCTGCTCCTATTAAGATATTAAATTTTACTTGGTTCTTACGTATCTCTGTCTCTTTGCCTCCCTCCTTCTGTCATGGACGAATACTGTTTATACCCGAAATATGCCTGGCTATTTTGTAATAAATGCAGTTTCATGCAAATGCTGTAAAGATTCGTCTCTATTAATGAAGGATGACTTTCAACTTTTTCCCAGTTATTTATGCCTGCCCTTCGATTGCTTCATCAAATCCATTCTATCAACAAGCAAAGCAGTTTATTTCATTTCCTAATCTCTCTCTCTCTCTCTCTCTCTCTCTCTCTCTCTCTCTCTCTCTCTCTCTCTCTCTCTCATAATTTTTTATAATAATCAGTAAAATACCTGCGCGGCAAAACCTGTTCTTCAGTATAAACATCGAATCAAACTTTATTCTGTTAAGTTCTCCAGTGTTTGATTACAAAATGCAAAACGAATAAAGTACGAGATTGTGTTTTAGTTTTCTCGTTTCAAGAAATAAAGGAAGCCATGACTATCATGACATCTCCATGTCAGCAAGGTTTTCCTGCCGTAACTTTACTGACTCTTGATGTTCATAGCTTAGATTGAGGTAGTTCCAGTTTAACAGTAGGAGTGATATACTGTAGGTTTCACCTAGTGCCATTTTGTTTGCAATATCTGTTTTTCTCATAGGGGACCACGCCTACGAAAACACTTAAATGTTTCTGAGAAGGTAGTTTCTGTCTCTGTTTTTTTTATTTTGTTTGTGTATTTTTTTTCATATTTCTGTTGAGGATCCTTGTTAAAGAACCAAGCATTCACTTAGTAATGAGAGACAGGAATGACTGAAATGTTTCTTCATTTATTTAATTCCACGAGGTTTTTAAAGGATTTTGATGATGGAGATAAAACAGTATTCATCTTATTCACACTTGTATCTTGAAACTGTTTCTTCATTTCTGGAGTTGGATGACATAATGATGAAAGGTTAAAAGAATAAGGGAAGAATGTGATTTGAATCTGTTTAATATTGTCAACATGTGTTAAATATGAAATTATAATTAAACGAGTAATCTTCATGTTTCATAAATTATTATTATTATTATTATTATTATTATTATTATTATTATTATTATTATTATTATTATTATTATTATTAAAAATATTCATAGTAGCATGAGTCTTAACATGGAGAAACAAATCCACAGTTATGTATATGTACATATATTTAAATATACAACTGTACGGTTCTATCTTTAAATATGTGTACATATATATAACTGTGGATTTGTTTCTCCATTATTATTATTATTATTATTATTATTATTATTATTATTATTATTATTATTATTATTATTATTATTATTATTATTATTATTATTATTAAAAAAGTACTCATAGTAGCATGAGTCTTAACATGCAGAAGCAAATCCACAGGTATGTATATGTACATATATTTAAATAGAAAACTGTACATTTATATCTTTAAACATGTGCACATATACATAACTGTGGATTTGTTTCTCCATTATTATTATTATTATTATTATTATTATTATTATTATTATTATTATTATTATTATTATTATTATTATTATTATTATTATTATTATTATTATTATTATTATTATTATTATTATTATTATTATTATTATTATTATTATTATTATTATTATTATTATTATTATTATTAAACTCCGCCGTCTGTCTGTTTCACCTTCTGTGGACACTGATGGTAAAGGGGATTCGCTAAATCTTCAGGTTTTTGATAATTATTTACTTTCGTCCAAAACTTGTTACTACAATAACTGCCAGTAAGATAGCTTCTTGTCAGATAACATAATTATCTAAGTTATCTATTAGATAACTTAATTATCAGGTAGTCGGTTCTTCCATTTACTGGTTATCGGTTCCAGTCTCTATTCAAGAACGACCACCAATATCCTGAATACTGGAAGGGTTATAAAAATTTGAGAATATGGAACTGAACGTTTTCGGATGCAAAGTAAAAGATAATAGAAAAACTATTAGTTTAAAAAAAAGAGAAGACAGGTTTATTTGGCAAATAAACAAAAATAAATGAGGGATCGAAAACGAAAATTTGAAATAAAAGGGAAGTCTTGACAAGGCAGGAGTAAGGATAACATTATTATACTGTGAAAAAGAAACCAGGAACGTTATTTACACCGGTTGTAAAATGGTAAACTCTCTAGACGGGAACTGTCCTGAATTTCAGTTGCAGTTGCAACTCAGATAAGCAAGAGAGAGAGACATCTTGCAAGTGGCATTCCAAGGATATGCAGTGTATTGGCAGCAATAAAACCGACAGAAAATAGTGAACAAAGAAGAGTGAGATAAAGGAAGTCTCGGATTGAAACAAAAAGTTACTGAAAGCAAAAATACAGCAACATCAGTGCGATATAAAGCTTAGATGTTCAGAATAATGTGCCTTGTATCTCTGATGGTCTATTATCTCGTTCACTAATTGCCATTTTTTTTTTTTTTATCTCGCTCCTTCCGATATACTGTATAACTTGCGTTTTATGCAATGCCTTAATCTGTCCATTACTTTTATGGATATTTTACTGACGGGGATGGTCTTCCGCTTTCATACTTTTGTAGGGCCCCACATGACCTAATGATCATCTATCTTACCTGGGGAGGCGACAAAACCCCCACATGACAAAACCCCCACTGACAAAACCTCCACCGACAAAACCCCCATATGACAAAACCTCCCTACGACAAAACCCCCACCGACAAAAACACCCATATATTTTCTAGAAGCAGCTTACTGAAATGGCTAGTGTATATATATATATTTTTTTAAATCGTTTATTAAAGAAGATAAGATTATAAAGTAAAAATTTACAGTTTCGTAATATTTATTACACAAAACATATAGGAAGTCAGAATTTATATATTCTTATATTTTTTGCTACACCATTAAGAAATTCTTCGATGTCCTTCTTACCATTACTAAAATCAAGACAAAGATTTTGCAATCGTCTTAAGAAAAAAAGTCATTTTGTAAAAATTGTAAATAACTAGCAAAGGAGTATTGTCAATACAAATTTTTTGATAGTTTGGTAGTTAACAGACGAAAAAAGTGAAAGCTTTCCTTGTAACCACTGTGCATAACTTAATGCATAACAATAGGTATTTACTAATTTGTCGCCTCTCTCTCTCTCTCTCTCTCTCTCTCTCTCTCTCTCTCTCTCTCTCTCTCTCTCTCTCTCTCTCTCTCTCTCTCTCTATATATATATATATATATATATATATATATATATATATATATATATATATATATATATATATATATATATATATATATATATATATATATATATATATATATATATATATATATATATATATATATATATATATATATATATATATATATATATATTTATTAACTATCCGCACTTTCATTATTCGTGTGGGTTTTGATCGTGTGGGGGTTTTGTCGTGTCGGGTTTTTTGTTGTGTGGGGTTTTGTCGTGCGGGGTTTTGTCGTGTGGGGGGTTTTTCGTCGTATGGGGGTTTTGTCGGTGGGGGTTATGTCGGTGGGGGTTATGTCGTGTGGGGTTTTGTCAGGCATTCGTACAGATCACACGGGACTTAAATGGCACTGGATGAATGATCGGGCTAGGTGTAGGGAGACCGAACCTAGTTGAATCCCCATACAGGAATGTGTGCTTTGTTTAAGGTGGTAAAGGATAACCCCTCGGCCTTAATCAAAAAGTGAAATCATGGCAGAATGTGATGCCAATCCAATATTGAGCAGTAGAAAAACAAACTGGAGTTTGTGTTGTCTTTGTCAGAAGGACAAAAGAGGTGAGCACTTGACATCACCTCCAAGTCATCATGTCCTAGACCATGATGGGTACACAATGCTGGCAAGGAACATTCCCATGTTCAGTGAAATTAATGAACTGCCACTGATAATGGATCCAGCAAGGCTGGATGAAGGTGATGGCATAGAGGCCACTCTCAGGAAAAATGCAGCAAAATACCATGTGAACTGTCGCTTGTTGTTTAACAACACTAAACTGGACCGTGCAAGAAAGCGACAATCCAATGACCAGACCAGCAACACTGAGACTAGTCGTGCAAAACTGCGCCGAACCAGTCATGACAATGAAGTTTGCATTTTCAGAGAAAGTGGCACCTGCATCTGATCTCAGACAGGCTAGTACTAAGGGCCTTGACTTGAAATTGCGTGAATGTGCAGAGATACTTAGTGATGGCAAGCTCCTTGCTAAGTTGACTGGTGGGGATGTCATTGCACAGGAGTTTAAGTATCACCATGCCTGTCTTTGTGCCCTCTACAACAGAAAAAGGTCCTACCTGAGGAGCCTTGAGAAAGACCAAGGTAGCACTGAGTCAGAATCAGATGTGTATCCACTAGTTCTGTCAGAACTGATGACATACATTGTTGAAAACAACCTTGTTCAGATGATCCAGTCACATTTCGGCTGGCAGATATTTGCCACCTCTACCAACAACGTCTGGAACAATTAGGTGTAGAGTCACCAAGTGTAAATTCCACGAGACTCAAAAGACAAACTTCTGGCAGAAATTCCAGAACTTGAGGCTCATAAATCTGGCAGAGATGTATTACTTGCATTTCAAAAGGATGTGGGAAAAGCACTTGCTCAATCATCTGATCTTTCAGAGGCAGTTATCATTGCTAAAGCAGCAAATATTCTCAGAAAGTCTATACTTGATCATCAGTCACGGTTTGATGGCACATTTTCTGAGGCTTGTGTACGAAATTCTGTGCCTCCTCTCCTGCTCCAGTTTGTAGGGATGGTTGAGCATGGGGCTGACATCAAGTCACAGTTGATTTGGAGCATCAAAGTCAGACCAGGCCATTGCACAGCTCATGCAGTTCAACTGCTACCCCCGATACAAAGAGGAGCAACAACTCATAGACACTCCAAAGACAGAGAAACACCATTCCCAGTCTACATGGGACTCTCAGTCTATGCCAAAACCAGGAAGAGAAACCTGGTTGAAATGCTACATCAGTATGGCCTCAGTATCTCTTATGACAGAGTACTGGAGGTCTCTGCACAGTTAGGAGATGCCACAGTTGGCAAATATGTGGAGGAGGGTGTGGTCTGTCCCCAGTACTGCGAAAAGGGTTGTTCACCACTGCAGTGATGGACAACATCGACCACTAACCCATCTGCAACTACTGCCACTACCTCCTTCCATGGAACTAGCATCTCCATATTTCAGCACCCCACCAAGGAGAACACTGGACAGGAAAAGACAGCAACTAAAGTTTGCACCTGAGAAAGTGAGGTCGGTGCCTGAATTGCCGGACACATTCACAAACATCTCACCAGCTTCCTTTCAAACAAAGAACCCTGTGCCACCAAACACTGCAATACCAAAGCCACCCACAGATATCTTGGGCAAGAAGACCGCCTGGCAGACATGGAACATCTTTCCAGAGGCCTCACTGTGTTCTCCAAACTGAGTCACTACCCTCTCAGAGTGGAAGAGTGACCTGAAGGTCCTGGAGAGGTTTGTCATACTTATGTATGAAAGATCCAGCACTGCTGGCACTGTGGATGAGGCTAGACTTGATATGTTTGCCAGAAAACAAAGGGCATATGAGGCCATTCCACCAACCAGGAGCTCTCCTCCAACACACCAAGCGTGCTGCGTACCAGGCTGGTTGTGTGTGGGGCAGGCCACCCAGTGTCAGCCACAGCCAGAGAACCCTGCTGAGTGGGGATGGCAAAAGTCTGGTGAAGCATGGCAAGTCCTCTGGACAACCAACTCGCCCTTAGCCAGAGTTGCCAACAGCTTACCAAATGTGGATGCAAAGCAGGCTGTCAGGGAAAGGTGCAAGTGCTACAAGCTGGGTCTCCCCTGCACAGCTCTGTGCACTTGCAAATGTGAAGTCTAGATAAATATTGCCCTCTCTTCAGTAGATAATCTAGCTTGAGCATCCAACGTGTCATGCTATGCCTACCTTCTTATCCTCGAATTTTTCAAAGGTGTAGGTTGAGAGACCTATACATAGATTGGTTGCGTTTAGTCCGTATTTCTCTTCTTTTTCTTTTTATGGTTACAGTCTTAGACACAATGTTGTATGTGACCATACCATTACTATTTCAGTTGAAAATAGCATATTAGTTAAACTGTCTGATCACATGAATATACCATTAAATAAAAACAGTTGGTCTCTATGTCTGCTAGCGCTGTGGATAGAAAAAAAAAACTTTTATGGCAACCATTTTGTACGCCATCTTGGTTACAATTCATTTAGTAAGGGTTTTCAATAAAATGTGTGGTATGGAACATTTTATAACCTAAAACTCGAGGTTTAAAACAAAAAACTGGCATATTCCATCCAATAGATGCTCCCAAACCAGTGAATCTCAACATAGATGGCGGCCATTTTGAAAAATAGCCGCCATCTTGATTTTCAGGTGGCCAGCACCCTTTTCTAAGAGAGCGTAGTCTTAGGAATGTTTGTGCCAAATTTCATGCTTGTTTCACTATCTGAACGATTTTTACCGCAATCTGCTGCACTATTAGAGGATGACTGCTTACCACACACATAGTTCACTATAAAAGTCACCCTGAAGAGCAATTCACTCTAAAAATCACTTACAAATATACATCACTAACAAACGTTGGGTCCCACAGACCTGTGCTTAATAGATGTTAATACAAATGTTGGGTCTGTCAGACCAAAAACAAGCCTGTTGAAAAAATACATGATATGACCTTCGCCTAAAAGGGCAACACACGGGAGGGAGCTACTGAGGAGGGGGGTTGGCCACCACCCATACACACAGATTATCACGTGATCAAAACTGGGTTGGATTTCTCAGACCCCACGCCTGTGTACTAGTGTTAAATGAAGAAACAATGGTTATTCTTAGGAAGGAAATTATAAACATTTTATTAATTTTATTCCAGTCTTAGTTTTGTTGGTCTGGACGAGTCCAAAGGTCTACACTATACCTCTTATTTACTTCAACACCTTACCATCAACTAAGGGCTTGGTGGCACATCGCCTGCTTCATCTATATCAACCACTGTTTGATTTCTTTACTTAAAAAAAAGAGACTGTTTTTAGAGACTGCGTCTCTTGATATGCAGGACAACATTATACTTGTTTGGGGTTTTTTAATAAACAGAGTTACAAGTCTGTGCTCTGTGGTGACAAAAGAAGGGACTATTGTAATATATATCGCCACTCATTCCGTGCATAATTTTCTGTAATATATTAATAACTGAGAACCACAAGCAGGAGAGAGAGAGAGAGAGAGAGAGAGAGAGAGAGAGAGAGAGATTTGAAATTGTTAAAGATATGTCTGTTACTCTGAGAGTAGTGACTAATGTGTGTTTAAAAGGCTCTAGTAACGAGTGTATAGACCATTGTAAAAAAAATATCTCGAAAGATATGTCACAGGATATACTACCCTTATTTCACAATATTTCCTTTATTACCTTTGAGGCCTAGTCGGGCAGGAAAAGAAATGCAGAGATGTGAAAGTGGCTTATTTACTAGTAGCTTTGATGATGAGTACATTATAAAATACTAGAAAAAATCTACCCAGTGAAAGCTGAAAATCTAATATTGTCCCTATCAACGATAAATACACAAATAACCGTGTGGTTTCAGTGCCAATTCTATGCTTTGGGAAATATTGTCTCTGAAATCTTGTTTATTTATTTATTTATTTTTCATTGATTTATTATTTTTTTTTGAGTCCCCTAATGCCATTTGCTCTTCTGAGTTGCAGATATGAAGATAATTGTTAGTGTCGTCAAAAAATTACTCTTTACAGTGATCCACTATTTTATTTTCTCGTTCAGTTACTAAAGAAAATGAAGATTTGTAAACGTTAATTTCTTTTAGATATTCTCATGACCAGTAGCAAAATTATCTCCCCTGAAATTGAATGACATATTTCGGTTAAAACTGTGGCTACATTTTTTTTTTGGGGGGGGCCTATGTGAACCTTACCTTCTCTCTCTGTTTTCATAGTAGAGTATTATATACTAAGCTGAAAAAAAAAAACATTGTAAAGATTAATCAAATGTCCACATAATATATGTTAAACTTTATGTTGAACATATAAAATTTTAACTTACATACTAATACGCTCTCTCTCTCTCTCTCTCTCTCTCTCTCTCTCTCTCTCTCTCTCTCTCTCTCTCTCTCTCTCTCTCTTTGGGCAGCAGGCTTAAAAAACATAAGTAGCACTTATTAGGCCATTGACTTTTATACCCTGCTACGTTTCAAAGGAATTAGAGGAAGAAAATAACTAAATCTGTACTTTCTCTGACACTTAAATTTTAAGAGGAACGGTATTAATTTATTCAGAGGAAAATGCAATTAGGTTTGGGTATCGATAATAAAAAATTTGAGAGCCATGTCACGCAAACACACACACACACACACATGCACTCCACTCCTAGCTCGAAGCTAGGCAGAAAAACCAGGGAATAACGACTGTGTTAGTCAGTCAACTGTGGAGACTTGCGGGTAGATTGAATTGAAACTGGACAAACGACCTCATCTAGAAATACTTGGTGACAATGTGATGTACATCACTGTCGGGAACAGTCGCCTCTAGGGAGGCTTACCATAGTTATGTCCATTGCAAAGAAACTCACACTTTAATATATATATATATATATATATATATATATATATATTTATATATATATATATATATATATATATATATATATATATATATATATATATATATATATATATATATATATATATATATATAATGGTACACAGTCGAGAGGAAATTTCATTGCATACCTTTTTCTAGAGAGTTGAGAATTCCAATCTATTGGTAGCTTGATAGTGACCACATCAAAAGGCTGCTGGCAATGCACATCTGTACATACACTCATTCTCTCTCTCTCTCTCTCTCTCTCTCTCTCTCTCTCTCTCTCTCTCTCTCTCTCTCTCTCTCTCTCTCTCTCTCGGGTCTACAGAGAAACAAGCGTTACCCAAGATGATTTATTTGACAAAAATCTAACATAACTGGATAGCAAGAAGCAAGAGATGAAATAAAATGGAATACTAAGGTTCACCATATAATCAAACTTATTGCAGTCCATTATATTCAATTAATTATTCCCACAATAGGTCAAAATAAGTCAAAGTCCAGTGCATTCCCAATGAATACATCTTAACCTCTTACTCAGCGAAACACCTGAAGAAGTCAAATAAAACCCTTGTTAAAAAATGCATAAAAATAAACTTATGGAAATTCCTCCCATGTTACTTATAAAGTACACACAATGTAGAAAATGCAAATTCAAGTGAGATATATGTTAAATGAAAAGAGCAATCTACAGTTTGGGAAATCTAAAATGTTTCCTACCTCCAAATAGCAATGTTCACAATTCTTAATCGACAGGTCTCGAACCACAGGGTCTTCACTGAAGACTTCTGATAGTATTCAGTATGATAAATAATCCCTTCACACCCTGGGACTCTGCCCAAAAAAAAACACGTATGAACGCATTTTCCAGAACCTGGACATTTCCAGCAAAAGCACTCACAAAGTCTTCTTGCTAGGCAGAGAAGTTCTCATGTCTCGAGAATACCTGACGTATTTAACATGTACAGTATACAATTCTCTAAACAGAATGCTTGCCAGACACCAGCTAATCATCCTCTCAAGGTTCTTCCCAATGCCTTTAGCCACACTTATTTATCAAAAATAAACTGTGCATTATAACTCATAAAATCCTTGTGACCTATGAGCTTTTCATTATATATATATATATATATATATATATATATATATATATATATATATATATATATATATATATATATATATATATATATATATATATATATATATATATATATATATATATATAAGGAAAATGCAGCCAAAACCAATTCCATGCGCTATAAACCATCTCCCTCACAAAAATATTGTAACAATAATGAATTGCTTCTATAGATTTGTCCCAGAACCCATTTTAGAGGTAATGCTACTTTTCTTATTTCCTCCCAAACGAGAAATCTCACAATTTTGTGTCATCGAAATGCAAAAGAAAATTCGAGGAAGCAGTAATGGCCGAAGACTTCTGCAGTAAAAGCCGAGGATGGCAGAAGAACAGACCTTCTGTTGTCAATTATCTTCATATTGCAATATCCTTGCTGCCAACAGACAGACAGACATATACGAAAAGGCGTACATAGCAACTGATGCAAAGAAAAAGAGAGAGAGCACTGGCTGATCTTCTTGAGGTAATGGGATGTTAATCATATTTCAGAATAAACACGAGAAAACTAGGAAAAAATAGATTTTTTTTTTTATCCATATTCACTTGGTTTCATTTCGATAATCACTATACCATTTGCTATCATAGGCATTGAGTGTAATAAGAAACGTTTCGTTATTTCGATGACTAAAGCTTCGGTTTACAGCAGTAAACCAACAATATGTGTTGTGCTCCAGAAATTTCAGGTCAGATGAAAATGCCAAAGCAATGGTAAAAGAATTTCGTTGAAGGCCTTAGTTAAAAAACTAATTTACATTTACATTTGACTACCCTTTCCTCTCTCTCTCTCTCTCTCTCTCTCTCTCTCTCTCTCTCTCTCTCTCTCTCTCTCTCTCTCTCTCTCTCTCTCTTTCAGAACTTGGGCCTTAAACTTAAGAGATAGCCAAACCTTGGAAGGGCAATATTAAAGCTCCTATGTGAGGATACGCCTCAGAACTGCAAAATTCAGCAGCACCATAACATTCCCACTTAGCTTTGGGGACAATTAAATAAAAGCTCACGTTGAGACCTTGTTCTGAGCTTTTTGTGTAATTTCTAAGGCTTCCTAAATCTATAGCTCTTAAGGCGGCGCAACAGAAATTCTTGCATATCTCGCATTGTTAATATTATTAGCTCTGAAGCCTGTTAATTTCATCTGGATTTTAGAGCAAACGATATTAGCACCATCCTATTTTCATGAATTACAAGGTTGATTTACTTGGGTTTCATTTAGACTTTGCGTGATATCCATGGATGTGAATGGAGTAGGTTAAGCTGGGATATGGATACAGAACGGGAATTTGTTTTTGCATTAGCCCTAGGTGGAAATATTGCTGGGCAAATAGCAAAGTTAGCGAAAACTGGCGATTGTTGGCACACAAAGCGCAGAAACTATTTAGATCAGATCTTGATTATGATGTCCTTGAATAAGGACGTGTGATTCACCTGAGAACCTATGTGCCAAGTTATTATTATTATTATTATTATTATTATTATTATTATTATTATTATTATTATTATTATTATTATTATTATTATTATTATTATTCAAAACATGAACCCAATTCGTATGGAACAAACTCACAAGGACCATTGACAAGGGGAATAAAAGGAGGTCCTGTTTGGGTGCACAGCATCCTCACGGAGACTTCCATAATCCAACAGTGTGAGGAATAAAGGATCTCTGGCACTGAGAAGTGTTGACAAAGAGGCACATTTACTACATATTGGTGCCCCTGTTCAGAAAATCTGGTCGCTCTCGGCTGGAAAAGTGGATCAGGGATCAATTGTGAATGAAAAAGATCTCACCACGATCCATTCTGTGTAAAAGAAAAATCTCTGGCAAAGGCAGACAACCACACCGGAGAACAGTATTTTAATAAAGGAAAGACAAATGACCTAAAACAGGTTGCATTGATTTTATCACTGTTGTAAGTAATTGGGCTTTACGTACAGTACCTAACTTACATGCAGCATTTGCTGACAGTTTCATTAGATGTTTCTCAAAAGTAAATGTGAGTCAAAATTAATGCCAAGTATAGGTAAAGCTTCAGATTCATTCGGCAGGGTCCCATCCGCTTGAAGGGGAAGATGGGGTGGAAAATCATCATGAGATCTGTTAATCAATAGTGTTTTCATTTTACTAGAGTTCAGCCTCATAACCCACCGACTACACCATTCACTAATCGGGTCCATGTCAGGACTGAGGCTAAAGGCAGCTTCATTTCTCATAATGGAAACTTTACTATACCCACAAGTGCTGCATCATCGGCATACTGAAGAATTTTGTTTTCCAGGCCAACAACCATAACGCTTGTATACAAAAAAGAAAAAAAAATAGTGAACCAAGAACATTACCCTGTGGAACTCCGGGCACAATAGGTTTTGATTCACTAAAGATTCCATCAACAGCAACTTGCTGCTGCCTACCTGTAAGGAAATCTTGAAGAAATCCTAAATCATACCCACCTGCTCCAAGATTCTGAAATTTATAAACAAGTGCCTTATGATTTACTACATCGAAAGCAGCACTAAAATCTATTTGAATTATTCTGCACTCAAAACACTAATCAAGATTCTCTTGCGAAATGACACGTCAAGTCTAAAAGAGCATTGCAGGTACCTGATAGAGCATGGGCTACCAATAGTCCCCCATCCCCACCCCTTGGGGATTTTATGGGATGATCATTTTCATAATCCTCGTGTTTTCAACTAATGGATTTTAGTTGTCTGCCAAAAATCATCCTCTGTTTTTACCGATTACCACCATATTAAACAAGATAACATTCTTTTTTTTCAGAGACAAATAGCTGGAATCTGCATTTGGAATGTCAGCATAAAAATGCGTCCTTTGTTTTTCAGTCATGACCAGCAAAATTATGCAAGATATGGTACCTTCTCCTTCTTCTTAGGTGTGTTGAACCTGCCAAACTCCCACCCTAATGCTGAGAGACTTGTGGAACAAAATGGGTTTAGTGTCTGTAGATAAGGCATACCATCATCGAGAAATGCTGTGGATATAAACATCGAGCAAACAATAAACCGCCATGCTAAATCACAAGGGGGCCTTGTTGGCTTCAGCAGAAATCACTCTGCCTACTTGAGATGGTGCACCACAAGGCATGCAAGAGGTATGTATCATCAAGCAACACTACTTTTGGCAGATATGGACAGCTAGGAAATTGATTCACACAAAGAGCTCAGGAGTTCTCAGACAGCAAAATCTGAAGGTGTGTCCCCAATTGAATGGATGCATTACCCGTTTGATAGTGATAACAAAGATTCACTTTATTGCCTCTCCTCTGGGGCACCTGTACCAAAGGAAGTTGAGGGTTATATTTTAAATCCCGGTATGATTGGGCGAAAAAAGTTTTCTGGACTTTTATTCAGGAACGACTACTTAACAAGACGAAGAGTTTCAGTGAACCAATTAAAAGGCTCAATCTCAAGACATTCTTAGTAACTGTCAATTCAGCAAATGTTACAGGAAAGTTGAAAAAGGTCCAAAAAATAACAGCTGAGAGAAATATCTTTGGGGTTTGGTCAATTTTTTTTCTTCCAGTAGAAAATAAAATCAGTCTAGAAAGAGTTCTAAGCTACCCCTTGGGTCTAGTTCCATGGGGGGTGGAGGGGAGGGTTTCGGTACCTAGCCCATGGACTATAACTGCTTTCTATATTCATATTGACTATCAGCTAGCAATCCTTTAGATTCTACATTCTTATATAGTGTCTTAAAAATACGTTTATCAGCAACTTTAGAGAGCACAGGGAGAATAGAAACTGACCTGTAGTTACCGTAGTCTGCTGATATGCCACTCTTTGGAAGAAGCACTATATTACTAAGCTTGCGCTCATCCACAAAGATAATATGTCTGCATAAAAATCTATAGAATATACTAATCTTGGGAGACAACACACTAGAAACTTTTTTAAAAAAACAAAGGGAAGAAGCCACCATCATCTTCTCCACCCCAGCTATCAAGGTTATCCAGAATTTTCTCAACATCCCTAGAGCAAAAATGTACATTTTGCTCTAGGGATGTTGAGAATAGGCTCAGGTTAGCAAGTATCAGAGAGAGGCACGTCCTCAGCTGATTGCCCAGCGTCAAAGCCTCCATGAAGCAGTTCAGCCTTTTTCCTAGGGCCAGTAACCGATCTACCATCATCTGTTAATAGTGGTGAAATGAAAGGCAATCCTAGCCAAAAGATAGATGATGCCAATTTTGTCCACCACAGTTGGGGATGAGTATTTCCTTCAAGTTTCCTCTTCAAGGAATTATTGTAATCTCTCTCAGCTGTATGGTAAGTTCTATTTGTGGCACAGCTCTACTCAGGAAAAATTGGGTAATTCTCACTTGAACGATTTCATCTGCAGGCGTTGAATTTGGTCGGTTTGCAATGGTAAGGTCGTTTACATGACCCCTGAGTATCGTCAGAATATTATTACGCAAATTTTGCGTATATGGTGTCCATGTTATTTTACTCCATTGTTTTAAAGATTTTCTCATAGTCACTAATAGCAATATATAGCATTATATAGGATGCATATGCCTTAGAATTTAGATTTTTTTCACAATGCAAATCTTTGCACATTGCCACTACATGCATCATCAAACCATGGTTGGTCATTTGACCTGAATTTGATGACCTTTCTAGGGACATACCTTATTAAAATAGCCATCAGCATTTCATTTAACTTCTTGGGGTCAGTATTTAATATAGCATCTGAAATATAAAATGCCTGATGAGCTTCACTAATGTGATCCAAATTGGCTCTAGATTGCAGCCAGGCATTTTTTTGGCATTAGGAATATAATGATTGACAGATATGTTCATCTCAATGGAGCAATGCTCAGAAGTGCCTGTATATTTACAGACCTGGGACTTGACAATAGCTGGAACATCAGTGAATATGAGCTCTAATCCTTAGCTGAACAATATTGGAGGATATGAAGGGCCTAAGAGCTGACCAGCCATGTTGATATGTGGAATTGGAATTTAGCCACTTGATGTGCTTTTCATTACTGTCTCCACAAATTACAAATAAAGGTTTTGAATCCTGAGACTGAATCATACTTATCCTTTCCAAGAGACAGTCATATATAGAACTGTCGATATTTGGATTAAGGTAAACAGCAAATACCTACACATTGCGGAAGTAACTGAAAATTTTTAAACAAAGAACTTCATAGCAACTACACTCCAAATCTTTCTGACAATAAATAGGTCGTCTGAACTTAGTGTATACAACCAGCGCATATGGGTGTTGCTAAAATAGATAGAATCAGATCCATCAAACCCCTGGATTAAAAACTCAACCTTTGACTTATTAATACTTACAAAGGTCTCAGATAAAAACATCAAATTATAGTTATGAGGACAACTCTGGCAATCAATAAAATTAGACTTTAAACCCCGAATATTTGAGTAAAGTACTTTGCAATTTATCTTACTCTAATGAGTAACAGGCCTAGGGTTCAGCTCAACGTCTCACAGAAGTATTAAAATTAACAACATAAAATCAGCAGTAAAACTAATAAATAGACACATAACAACAGTGACATTGTAAAAATCAATCAGACAATAAACAACAACACCATCAACAACAAAAATATTAACATTATTTACAAAATTTCTCTTGAGAGTCTATATAAATGTGGCCATATGTCACTGAAAAAAGCAACTGGTTGACAAGGTGGGGCCAGCACACCTTGTGAGGCACGTAAGAAATCCGCCATTTTACCAAAACAACTGGCGGAGGACAGTCAGGATAGATTAAGAGATTATAAAATGATCAGAAGGGAACAATTAGGTAAAGACGAAGGCACTTTCTTGATAATCTACCAAGGTACTTTTGCTTTCTAATCAGCCTGTCCTAAACACTTTTCAAAAAAACAGACAAGTGAACGAAAAAGGGTAAATTGCCTGATTGTACCCTCAGGCAAGGGAACTCAAACCTAAGAGCATTTTAGGCCACGGTACAATGGCTATGGCACAGTCCAAGCTCGAAGAACAAGGTTTGAATTCTGAGTAACCTTCTCTTGGAAGGGTTGCCTGCCAAGATTAAAGAGTCTCCTCCACCCTAAAATGATGATAATGCTGCAATAACTAATGTAGAGATAACTCTTAACATCCGGAGAGCATTGGGCTATGGCAGCAAATACATGGAATTTCAGAGCATGTTATTATGATCCGCGTAACATACACGAAAGAATAAAAAGACAAAATTATTTTCTTCAGATATAACAAGGTACAAAATATAAATACAAACTGAGTAAGAAATGTTACCTTTGCCACCAAAAATGTATTTATAAACGAAACTAGGATGATTTTTAATTTTTTTGAGGTAAACAATAATCCTCAGAGAGAAAAGTTTTATGACATTTTCCTTCTTCAGGGTCAAATTGTAGAAATTCTTTTTGTCTCCCTTAACTTTCTTCCTTTAAGAAGAAAATCTCTCACTCTTCTTTACCTACTGTAATTGTTATGTTGACACTGTTAGTAACAAATAGAATTCTAACACGAATCCGTATACCAGTAACATACTGAACAAACCCAGCATCATACACATCTGGTACCATGTTTAATATGTGGCATTAATTTCTCTCTCCGACTCTTTCTGTCTGTCGGGGCTTTTGTCTGTCTGTCTTTAAGGGCGTCAGTCTGTTTTTATTTGCAGAAGTCATAAAAAAAGTAAGCTAAGGATATCCTTCATAATTAGCTTTTTTGTCAAACACACAACAAAAGCAAAGGAAACGAATTTCTGTGATATTGGAATTCATCTTTCACGAAACAGAGGAGGAAAAATTTAATGATATTCCAATCCTAACAAAATCAAATAAAAAACCTTCAGGAACTGACATTCAGACCACACAGTCTTTGGAAATATTCTCACAGATTTAATACTGTCGTAAATTCTTCGTTAATATTTTATAGATTTCGAGTCCTCTATAATCACTTGATTAAAATAAAAAAAATCGGTCGACAGTACGTCAATTGGGATGTATTTGTTGCCGTGGGGATTAACTGAAGTACTGAAATAACTTTATTTGTAGTAAATGCCTTTTTTTAAACGAAGCAAGGAAAAAATTCAGGTGTTTCATTATTGGCGAAGATAACTGCACCCAACGATAGTTTCATGATGATGTCAGTTGCAATTTAATGTCTAGTTTTATAGTTTTATGATGAACAAGGAAATCGTGTTACTGGTGGGAGTTAGAGATTACTCCTGAAATTTGGGATAATTTACATGGTTTCTACTAAATCACGGACCCTTGCTATGTCTTATGACTTTTGTAGATTAGAGAGAGAGAGAGAGAGAGAGAGAGAGAGAGAGAGAGAGAGAGAGAGAGAGAGAGAGAGAGAGAGAATCAAAACTTATTTCATACTATTAGTGTGGACAATAATGAATGTTCTTAATTTGCAACTCTTTAACAAAACGATAATGAAAAAAGTGTATCGAGAAACTGGTCACGATCACCAAAGATCAACAAATTACTCATAGTGGAAATGAATAAAGTTCAGGTGCACCATGAAGGTTATGAAAATCAGCTGGAAAGACCTGTGGAAGACCAGGAAGTGTAAAGGATTAGATATGTGCTGAGAGGAAGGGCTGAATGCAAGAGTCCTTTTATTTGCGTAGTCGATGGAGAATTTCTTCTTCTTTTCCTTTTATTAATAATGGAAATAATTTCTCAGAATGCCTGAAATCCTATGGAAAAATGCGCAGTATTATCTTTTACCCAGCCTTATGAAAATGGTGAATACATGTACTATAGATAGAATTCTCAGGTTCCCGTGTGTGCGAAAGATCGATTCGAGTTACACTGATGACCAACTGAAAGCAACATTTCCGTGGCTTCTACTTGAACAGGTTGTAAAAATTAATTTCTCCCTTTGTTCTCCTGTATGAGGCGCAGCAGTAACATAAGCGACGCTTAGGAACTTTTGTTTTTGTGACATGGTTTTCTTGTGCTTCAAAAAACGAAATTATACTTTTAAAGATATCAAAGCTCAAATTCTACTGAAGCATGGAAGTATCATCTTACGCTTTCAAGTTGTGATTAAATCAAACATATTCCGCTCTGTAGTATATTTGCAAACATAAAAACCTTGTAAATCACTGCTAATTATGATATATGCAAAAATATATATACATATATATATATATATATATATATATATATATATATATATATATATATATATATATATATATATATATATATATATATATTGCCAGGTAGCTTAGTTACAAGTTATGGCTCCATGAGTTGAACAAACTATTCGTGCAGCAATTCATTTCAAGTCAAAGCTTTATTCCCACCAAGAAAAGGGAGAAAGACTTCCAGAAGAAACTTTGTCCTAATCAAAGTTGGCGCAGATATCATTTGCACTTATATGTCGACATCAGCAGCTTTGTTCTGGAGGCTGCAGCAAGTTTTGATGGTTCTCGGAGGATGAAACGTTCCTCATATATCTTGGAAGTTTTGTGTTTCATTTCTTGCCATCACAAGTTCTACGGAAGCAGCACTATGCCTCAGAGAGAAAAATTATTAGTTTCATTAACTTGATATGAGACCTATCGACCATTTAAAGAGGAAATGGTCTCGGATTATAAATACATTCCACTAACATATAATTGCACCCCGAGTTAAGATAAATTTTTTCTTTTCACTTTTCGTTACTAAATTCATTAGCTAAAGCAATTTACTCGTAATTCGTGTTTTCAGTATTCAAAGGAATCTATCCTGAAGAAATCTGAAAGGAATGAAATGATCTTTTGCAAAAGATCTTCACACAAGGAACTGTGATAATATAATACCAAAGTCTCCAAACTTGAACTTGTCATGATATTACAGTTTGTACTGTAAACGTTCCTTGTATGTTTTGATATTTTTAATTGTTTTAACATAAAGTAATTCGATTAGACTGCAGAGTATTCCATCTCATCTACTACAGATACTTTAAGAACGATTCATATTGACAAAGGATTAATGGATCATAGTTTGATGAAGAATCGAAATACACGAACAGTTTGGCATGTATCTTGTAACTAGAGGTTTTATCAAACGTATGTAAAACATGGGAGGAAAAATATACGATACAAATGGTTTTGTATTTTTAATTAATTAATTATATATGTACGCATTGACTCCCTTATATAAATTAAATATCGTGTATGTGAGGGTATTCGTAAAGGAAAGTTCTTTTGTAAAAATGACAAAGTCTTCATACTACAGTGGAATGAAAACGACCATTCTGTACATTCAGAAAATGACCAATAACCTTGTTGTAAAACCCCAAAAAACTTGATGTACAAAAAGTACTTCACGATCTTATCTATGAAAAGTCATTTTCATTTCCGCTAAATCACATGAATCTGTCAAGCGGGATGATATGATTCATGAAACCAATGCATCACAGATTGTGTTACAAGCGGAAATTATACTAGCAGGGAATAATCCTTCGGACTCTTTGTAAATTCGCCTTTGATGATGAACTATTGTCTATTTCTCTTCATTTTTATTCAGAGGAAAACGAACCTGACCTGGGTGCAGGAGATATTGTCATTCAACTCGCCCACTACCTTATTCTCTCTGTTGTTGTGGCTACATGCAGTGAAAATTAAAGTGGAACAAGGTTTCACAACGCCTTGATGATCAAAATTTTGGAAGCATATCCAGGCAGTCTGATCATAGTTATATATGTCTTCATACTTGTTTCGACTAACAATTATCTAAGGGCGAACAATAATTATCATCACTATGTTCAGCGACGATTTTAGAAGCACTTTATGATCAACTATTTTCCCTGACCCATTAAATTTTGTTTTTGGTGGCTGATGCCCCACTACATTTTTTTTTTCTATTAGCAAGGCAATAATTTTCCAATGTCGTCTAATAAAATGCACAGCTAAACAAAACCACGACATCCTCCATTAATATATGTACTGTACGTACTCACTCCAGCTTTGCTTATGCGCACATGTAGTGGAATATTTCTGCCAGTTTTTTATATATATATATATATATATATATATATATATATATATATATATATATATATATATATATATATATATATATATATATATATATATATATATATATATATATATATATATATATATATGTGTGTGTGTGTGTGTGTGTGTGTGTGTATATACACACACACATGTATACAAATTTTTATCACGTCACCGTAATTTATATACAAGCATTAAGCTACAATTGTCGTTTAATGTCCAATTCTCTCTACCTCGGAAATAATACATGTATATATATGTAAACCGAAGGGAAATTATAGATGATAAGAAGTTCGTCGCCTCATGGGGTCGAACCACCAAACACGAGAGCTCACGACTTTCAGAGATGCCTTAACCTATTCGGTTATCATTCATTAATATATATATATATATATATATATATATATATATATATATATATATATATATATATATATATATATATATATATATATAGATAGATAGATAGATAGATAGAGATAGACAGATAGATAGATAGATAGATGGATAGAGAGATATACCTATTACTGAAAAATCACAAGTATGAAGGTGATTTTTCTTTTCAGCTGAAGCGACAGGGAAAGTTTAAAAAGAAACGACAGAGTGCCAAGTAGTTTCGTGTAATTAACACACCTTCGGGCTACAAAATGAAACAAATCATGAAATAAGTGAACAAGAAAGCTTCTACAAAAGTAAAGGAAAAAAAGTAAACAAACAGTTCAAAAGAGGACAGGAATTACCTGATGACAGCATCGTATACAGAAGTGAATGATAATAAGGTTTAGATTCCAGATCCTTTATAATATATAAAGTATTACTCACCAAGTTCTAGATTTCGAAGATATAGTCTTCTTTAGCAGGTACCGATGAACTGAGGAGATAACAGCTACATATACTGTATGTGCTCCTCCGAATATCTGTTATTTTCCTTTATCTAATCCCAGGGATGACCTGACAGTTGATCTTCTGCTCTTCCTACCCTCCCATACCCAAGTGTAGCCGTTATCGCTTCAGTGTATCGGTGTCTGATGAAGAAGACTATGTCCTCGAAATTTTTTTTTTTTTTTTTTTAGCTGATAGGTAAGATGGGTGAAAGAAGGGTGAGGGCAGTTAGCTAAGCCTAACCATGGTAGGAATAGTTTAGAAAGTGAAATATTAGTAAGAGTAATGTCAAGTGTGGTTTATCCACAATTTTATTTAGGTAAGGGTACAATTTTTCTAATATTAACACAATACAATAATAATTTTACATTATAACAACATAGTAAATTGTACATATTGCATATTTTGAATTTTATTTCTTATTAGTATAATCATATTTAAAACATAAAATAAAATAAAAAATTAGTTCCAATTTCCTCATTTTAACCTTGATGTTAATAATTATCATAATGATTTTACATGATACCTACTTAGTAAATTTTAAATATTAGTTTTTCACAAGGCTTTTCTTAATAATATAATGGTTGAGGTTCATCACGATGAATATATGAAGATACTCTTCTCCACCATCTGTGGTCTATGTTGTTTGGGTGGTTTCTCTCTTCTGCTACGGATTCTTCTGTTAATTCACTGTTGTACTGATCTAGTTTGCTCCATATGTTGGTTGCCAGTCAGTATAATCTTTGATTAATTGGTTCTACTTTGTATTTTTTGTGTATTTGTTCTATATTCAGACCGTCATCTTCTTGATTGTTTCTCACTGCGGACCTTAGTATCTTATTTTGGAATTTTTGTAATGCACTTTATATTGGAAGTCGATGCTAAACACGTGGGTATTGGTGGATATTCCATTATTGGTCTGATTAGGCTTTTGTAGAAATGGATTTTGATATTTGTGTTCATATTCCTAAATCGTTTTAGCTTTGTATTTTGTGTTCTTGCTATTCTTAGCCTTTCTCTCACGTGTCTTGATATTCCTCTTTGTCCGAATTGCATTCCTAGTATTCTTGTGCTTTTACTAAAATTCATCGGTTGTTGGTCTAACATTATTTGTGCAGGTTTGTAAGCAGACACTGATACTAGTTGGAATTTAGATTTATTTGTCTTTATCTTCCACTTCTTTTCAAACTGATTTATTCTTTCAATTTGGTTCATTGTTTTTGTGCTACTTGTCTTTTCAAAGTTGGATCCCTTCTTCGAGTGCGTTTTTCTGGGTGTATAATTATTTGAGTTATATCATCTGCAAAGCAGACATCAGTACAGTACTCTGGTGGTGAAGTCATATCTGATGTATATAATATGAATAGTGTTGGACTGAGTACAGATCCTTGTGGGACTCCACTTTGTAACGGGAATGGATTCCCTATGTAATTTTGTGACTTGATTGCTGCTGTTCGATCTTTGATGAAGTTGCATAGTATTTTCTCAAAATGTCTGGAAGGTTGAGATGTAATATTTTGTATTGAAGTCCTTGTATCCATACTTTGTCAAATGCCTTTGTTATATCTCTACATACTAGGTTACATTGGTACCTTCTTCTTTGTGATAGTGCAATACTCTCATATATTGTTGCTATTGCAATCTGGGTCCCTCTTCCTTTTCTAAATCCATATTGATTATTATTGTGTAACTGATTACCTTCTAGAACAACACTAATCTGTTGTTAATTATTTTCAAATATTTTGCCCGGTACTTCTAGTAATGATATTGGTCTATAATTCTCTACCTGACTAGTATCTTTTCCTGGTTTGGGGTATCAAAATCATTATTGCATTCTTGAATATAATTGGAAAATATCCCATTGAGAGGGCCCAGTTGTATATTTCTCTTAATTTTTTCGAGTGCAATGTCTGGTAAATTTTGAATTATGACCTTGTTAATTCCACTCTTTCCTGGTGCTTTGTGTTTAAAATTTTTAATTATTATTTTGATTTCCCATAACTCTATTTTCCTTGTTAATGGGCAGTCTTCATTGAGTCTGCTAATATCAGCTGCATGATGCGGATTTGCTCTGTTTCTATGTTGTTCAATGAATTCATTGACTATTGTCTCATGTTGGTTGTCGAAATTTTGGTTATCCTCCTGCGTTATCTGGAATATTTCCTGCCAGTAGGCCTTGTGCAGTACTTCCTTCTCTTTGTCATCATATATTTTCTCATTCCATGCTTTATGTATGGCGAAGTATTAGTTTGCTTCCCATCAGTCTTGCAACGGAGTTCCAAAATTGTTTTGGGTTATTGTACTGTATTTCTGTGTTTTTTATTAGGTCTTCCCAATTTTGATGATATAATCTTGAGTTTTCTTGTACTAACTGTTCTTGTAATGACACATATCTTCTCATTAATATGTTGTCCCACCCTGTTATAAGTACTGTGTTTTGGATGTTGTTGTAGTGCCATTGTATCAATTTCAACTTATCACTACTAATAGGATGTGGAAGTGTGGTGTATTTAGTTATGGGTATATGATTTTTTATTGCTTCCTCTATATTTTTGTACCATTCTTCAAGCTCGCCATCTACTATTTCTTTTGTTATTTCTATTTCATTTGAATTTATTGTTAGTTGTCTACTTATTCTTTCTTCTATTTCATTTTTGAAGCTTTCCCAACTTGCTCTTTTTATATTTGGTATTTCTAAGGATGGAATCATTATTGGATTGGTTGACAGTGTAATTACCATTGGTATATGATCGAGGAGGTTGCTGGTCCTCTTGTAATGGCAATATTGAGGTGAATTTTATTATTTCCCAATATTATATCTGGCTTTCCTTTTCTGTTATTTGCTACAAAGGTATCGAAATCAGGTCCTAAGTGTATGATATATTTTTATTTATTAATCTGACTATTTCTTGTCCTGTGTAATTAGATTGCCTATATCCAAATATTTGGTGTCTGGCATTTAGATCGGCAATGAGGTAGGTTGGTTCTCTCCTGTTCATTAACTTCATGACATCCGGAAGTGGGAAATAATGTCTTCTTGGCGGCTTATAAGCTGTGGCGATCACTATTGGTCCTTTGTTAGTTTGAATTTGGACTGCTAAAAAGTCGTCTTGGAAATCGTCTATTATCTTATGTCTAATATTACTCTTGATTGCTATTGCAATTCCTGCAAAGGGTTCATCAGCAAAGTTTTGCGTATATGTATTATATCCAAACATTTTCAGAGTTTCATTTCGTTTCATACCATGTTCATTGATTAATATTATGTCAGGGTCTTCTTCTCTATATATATTGTATAATTCAAATTTCTTTGTTTTCCAGGATTTGACGTTGTGCTGAATTATTTTAATTCTTCGTAGAGTTGGGTCCATTCGAGTTACAGTGGTCTAGTAATTTTGTTCTTTTTCTTTCACTTTTCCGTTTTCTGGTGTTATTGGCTACTGGCGTAGTACTTTTGATGCTGAAGTTGATCCCTGTGGATTTTGTAAGATGGGAGAGTTGGAGAAACCTGAGAAGCTTGTAGTGAGGCTTGTATTTCTTCTGTTAATTGATGCTGCGTTTCTTGCAAATTACTTATGCGTCCTGAGGATGGATTGGTGAGTTCGAGTCCGAACTGGGCTCAATTCCAGTGTAAAGTCTTCTTCTGATGAGTCGTCTTCTGAGCTCTCTGCTGTGTTTTCTTCATTGTGTGCAGTCTTGCATATCTTGTTGTATATCCTGAGTTGCTTGTAAATCTTCTGCTTTGCTTGTATGGTTTTCTTGTCTTTATTCCTTTCCATGGTGCTTGCTATCATGTTTATTGTTTCTTTAGCGAAGTGTATTGTAGGTAAATTGTTATCTGCTAATATGCTGTTTATTACTGAGGGTAGAATCCTTCTTGGCGCAGCCCCAGTTTTATTGCTAAATTTGTTATTATCGTGATTCTTGTCTCTTCTTGTATTCTACTTATATTATTTTGGATGTTATTTGCATTAGCCTGGCAATTTCCTGTATTAGTGGCTGTCACTTTGGCGTAACTTGTACGTTGCTTGTAGTGGATGTTGCATTTCTGTTTGCTTTGATCTCTTGAATTTTCTTTTTATTAGGGCCTTTCTCACTGGGCATTTCGCTGCTAATTTTCTATGTTGTTGATTGCAGTTAACACATTTTTTTCGTATTTTCTTTACATTCTCTGTATGTATGATCATGTGATGAACATTCAGAGCATATTTTATAGTTATTATCTTTAGGGCATTCCTTAAGCAGATGCTCATAAGAGTAGCATCTGTAGCAAAATGACAAATTTACAAATATATCCTCTTCAATGTGTTCACTTGGAATGTATTGGTAGGCTACAAATAATCCTCTTTCTATGGCTCTCTTTGCCATCTTCGGTGTTTCAAACTTTATTTTCATGGTGTGGGAATTGTTTTGGATTTTTATTAGCTCATCCACTGCAGCCCATTCGTTTTTCCTCTCGATACTGTCTTTAAGGTCGTCTTCTCCGTATTCTACCGTTGTAGCGTCTAGGTATTTTGCTACTATAGTTTTCATGGAATTATATTCTGGGGGGTCTATTACCTCAAACTTTTCATTTGCAAAAAACTGTCCTGTTCTCTGAATTAAGAATCTTTTCTGAGTCATCTTCGTGAACATTGACAAGAAATGCTGTGTTGGCGTGGATTACTCTTTGGACTCTAACCTGGATGGCGCCTATTCACTGCCATAACTTGAGCCGTCTACTTGGCTCGTCAAGCGGTTTAGGACTATTGTCTTGTATCTTAATCTTCATTTTGAATCATGTTATTTACTACTTTCTTGAAGTTTTGCCACAAGAAGGGTGACACATAAGCCTAGCTATGCTGGCACTGAAATAAGAGGCCAGAACGATGCGAAGACCTAGAATCGAGGAAAGATTTTGAAAAACCTCACGGGTTACTTTCCTCGGATACTAGGCAGTCATGAGAACGCGTCTTACCCCTGCGGTTGCCGGAGGCAGACTGTCTCGAAAGCTAGTACATAGTATAAAATGCTAAGTAAATAAATGTTAAATCACTAACAAAAATCAAGAGATTGCAAACACAAGAACACAAAAATACACAAAAGATTTATCAATAATAAATTTGTCAAGGCAAAAATTTCTTAATACACCTAAATATACCATGGTAATAATAAGTAAAACTCACTTTACCTTACACAAGCTTGTGAAAACCTTTGTAAAATCCCTTTGCAGCTGCTGCTTTAGTTTTACAAAACACACTTTTTTATATGGCGCCTTCCAAATGTATACACTTTCCCTATACTCAGATCTCAAAAGCTATATATTTAATACAGTGACCAGATGTATTATCTTAAAAATGAGATACAGAGAGACTACTTTTAAGAACAGTTGAGGAACCAAACTGATCGGTCTCAGAAATAAGAATAGAAAAATTAATCTGAGGATTCAGAAGTAGGAAATTCAAAGTGTATGACTGTTAGGCATTTTGGGTGTGGACTGGGAGAATTTCTTCTGGAAGGAAGATGACGTAATTGAACGCAATCAGGACAATACTTGTTCGTCTCGCAAAATTGCAAACATGACCAGAGCCATGAAATCTTACAAAACATGATCAAACTGATGGCAGTTGTTATTCCCGGCCTGTCAGCACGTTATCTTTTGCAATGACAGTTCATGTGAAACAAACCTTTGCTTGGGCACACGTGTTCCTTATACTACACTTTATCAGGAAAGAAATTATTAATTTTAAATTATGTTGTTAATTTACTTAAATCACTAGCTTTGGAGATCTGATACTAAACTACATACGATAGCCTATTTCAACAATCATTATCATTACACATAATTCATAATAAATGAAAGGGTAAATATTACATATTACAAGGCCACATCATGAAAATATAATATATATATATATATATATATATATATATATATATATATATATATATATATATATATATATATATATACACACCTATATAATATATATATATATATATATATATATATATACCTATATAATATATATATATATATATATATATATATTTATTTATATACATGCATACATACATATGTATATATTGCTGACAGGACCTCACTGAAACTGGATGGTATCTAGCAGAGATATTTATTTAATAAAAGTTACAAGCTTTCCAGGACTAATTTCAAATTGATAGGCAGTCACAAAAACACTATTAGGAATGAAATAGAAACAAAAAGTTGGCAGAAGGGGAAGAGGTAAGAGGTGGGTATACATGGCAGCGTGTCCATACTGTGAAGAGTGTTACTTCGGCGAAAGTGGCAAATCCTTGCAAAGAGCGAGGCAAACAACATTTACAAAACATAAGATTTCTTGAACGACATCTTCCCGCAAGCGAGAGAGAGAGAGAGAGAGAGAGAGAGAGAGAGAGAGAGAGAGAGAGAGAGAGAGAGAGAAGGTTAATTTATGATCACTGAGAGAGAGAGAGAGGAGAAGGCCTGAAGGTGGATAAAGGTTATCGAACATCCAGGCAGCTCTCATGCTGAGGGGAAAACCACCGTTAAGAGCTGCAGCAGACAAGGAAGAGGGAAAGCTTAAGAATTTCTTAAGAACATTCACGTCACAAGTGGAAAGTAATTGATCGTGAAGGCTTAATTTCATATTTAGCCCAAGGATGGTGGTGACAGGTGATTCTAAATAGTAGGAAGAAGTCGAGAAGAGGTTACTGTAACAATTGGAAATTTGAATATATTTTGGTGAAAGTGACATTATATATATATATATATATATATATATATATATATATATATATATATATATATATATATATATATATATATATATATATATATATATATATATATATATATATATATATATATATATATATATATATATATATATATATATATACACACACTTTTAGGCATACATTTTCTTATATATAAATTTCGCTAAAAGCAATTGCTTTTGTGGCATCAATAAGTTTCTTTGCAGGTATCTTCATACCGACGGAGCTTTTTCCGATTCCGTTCAAAATTTCTGGTGAAAAATACGCAGACTTCCTTCTTCCATTTATTGATTTTGTCATTTAGCTGTTTCTGCCTTATGGCATTATCAAGATACTACTGGCTTAATTGCGGCCTTTCGACCTTTAAATCATCGTGTGGGGAGAATGACCTGAGGTTTGGGTATAGTTGATCAAGGGATAAACAGTTAACCATTTCAGGGCGTTGTTTTGGGTATAAAGAACGTGTATGACAACAAAAGTGAACGTTTAAACATATTAAAATAAATATTCAAAATACAATACCATGAGCTAGTGTTTCCTTAAATATGTTTAAAATTTAGTATAATTTTTATGTTAGTTTGCAAATACATAAAATAAGGTACAAGAATAAATATTTTATAGCATATGTAGAGGTACAATTATGTAAAGGTACAAATAAACAAATGTGTGCTTATACATAAATGTGTATAATATTAAGTCGTGTATGTGTGCGTCCAAATGGTCTATCTTGATTAACGGCTGGAGGTTCGTGTTGGTGGGGCCCAGCGACTTGAGCAAGCATGTTACTTGTCTGCTCGCTGGGCCCCCGTGTCCTCCAAGGGGCGCGATGTACCTCCCGGTGGGGCGTGCTGTCTGGTCCCTGTTGGCTCGCGCATTCTTCTCCTGCTGAGGGGAGATATATGATCCGACTCTTTGCTGAATATTCAGGGTCGGTTTCTGGATAGCGATATTTACTGCTTCGGCCATTAAGAGGCGACCATAGTTATCCCTCTTTGCACGACCTGGGAGCCTTCCTATCAGCTCCTTGTAGAGATGGCTTCCTGTCGTGAACATCTATATAATGCTGATGAATGGCCCCCTGATTCCTGCAGAGCCAGCATACGTCTCCGAAGTGTCGTTGTAAAGTCCCGATGTAGTTTTAGCTGTGAGAATTACACATCTCCTCTGGACAAATGAATTTGTAACCATGTTCGTGCACATCTCCTTCAGTCCTCCGAGCGGTGCTGTTCTTCGTTAATAGGGCTGCTACAAGGTTAGGCTTACTGTAAGTTCTGAGGATTATTTTGTGGTAAGCGGCTTTTGGGGTTACGCCTCTGTTTACTATCCCACGTAGTGTGAGGCAATCCTCCTTGTATGCAGACCCATAATGTAGACGATGGTAAATAATCAGGCTCTGATTGGTGAAATTCGTCCATTTTCTTTTTTATTGCGGTTTCAATCATTTGATCTGCATAGCCGTTGTTTGTCAGCAATTGACCGAATTCGCCAATTGCTGACAAACAACAATATGCCCTGGTGTCTGACTATTTCCGATTAAATTGTATTCTATACACTTCCATCTTTTATATTTCTAGAGGCATTCATTTAGATAAGATCTGTCAAAAAATGACAGATCCTATCAAATTAAAAACATTGAACAAATAGTTCAAATGATTTTTCAGTTTCACTTCGTAACTATCAATTACTTTATTTATTTGATTTAATTTTTTTTATTGATAACACTTACTTTTCATCTGATAGTCTCTCACACTCTTTCCCAGCAGCAGTTCGCTGGATATTCATGGAGGATCTCGTATTGAGCTGGTTCTAGTCGCGGATTGGAGCCGCGAGTGTTGCCGGGGGAAGTTCCTGATTGCAAAAACGGCATTCAGCACAAACTTTGTAAATATGCCTTTTTTGAGATTTTGACTTCTTGCTGTTTTTCGTGCTTTTGATTTTGCTTTGAAAAATGATTTGGATTAAGTTTTTATCAAATGTATCTATAAAATAAATGCTTTATTCTGAGTCTTTTGTTTTAGAAATACATTTTGGTGAGAATATAGACTGGTTAGTCAAGAAGAAAAAAATTATAATTCGGACGAACAGTTCTAACAGGGCACAAATTGATGTTCTTATGACCAAAAAGTAATCTTCACTATAAATCATATTATGCATGCAAGATTTAAAAATCTTAATAAAAAACTTGAATGATGACTTACCAACATGCTCATGAGTCGTTCCGGTTCAAAAGAGATATTACTTCTTATGGTCAGCAGCTATAAAGAATAAGAATAATCATAGTCTTCGTCGCTATTCAGTATGAAATGATCATTCATTGCATCCAAGTGCATTGAAATGCGAGTTTCTGTAACAAAGGATCCGAAAGAAAACAAACGGTTTCTTTTCAGCCTCATGGTTTATTAATTTGTTTCTGTCTCATCGTATCATATTGAAAAGGTATTTAACAGTGACTGCCTTTTGCTAACCCGACAATCATTTACCTTCATTTTATTGTAAACTTCATAATATTTAATACAAGTATATTGGAAGAAACCATTTATCTATTGTTTTTGTGATACATTTTATCTGAAAAATGCAAGGTACTGATAAAGGTGATAACTTGAGGAAAAATCCGAGGAATGTTTTCTTTTTAAGTTTAAAACCAACTGAGTGCTCTATCCTTGCCCATCAGCTTTATTTAGGTGAACATTAGACACATCGCCACCTCTCTCTCTCTCTCTCTCTCTCTCTCTCTCTCTCTCTCCTGAAGTAATAAAAAATTCGGCTCTAAAGATCAGATATACCAAAATTGGATTTTCCTTTGTAAGTAAAATCTGGTGAAAAGTGACCTGGTCTGGAGGAAACATGATATCATTAAAACAGTATTTAGTCATTTTTGTAAGCTAAAATGGAAATGAGGATTAAACATTAGATAAATGATGAAATATGAGCAATAGTATATAAATGTGTATATAAAGAAATTCATAACCTTAAGACGATGGTGACAAAATAGTTAAATATGAACTATAAAATGGAAATTAAAGCAAAATTGACCGTCGAATAATGACATGAAATTATTCAATTTTTCAACGTTATACAACAGTGGAATAAAGGTTTAGTTTTTTACACAAAATAAAATTTTTTTTCTTTTACCAAGAAATCACAAGCAATTAAATGTAAAAATTTTCTAGCAGAAAGCATGATAAATGCGTTTGACCAGAATTTTCATGGCATGATGGATACCGCTATTCAACCCTTTTTTTCTAACCATGCCATGGTATCATAACCCTGGTGTCATTGATTGTTTAAGCTTTATTGTCGTATTTTCAATCTTAAAGAATGAAGTATAATAATGCTACCATAATTAATTTTCTTTTGTAATAGTGAGGCTGCTGATTGGAGCTTCGAAAACAATAATGTTGAAAAGTTCGTGTATATATAAGAAACTGAAAAATGGTGTATCGACAATTACTAAGTTTTAAGCATCAGTAACTGTTTAGTATTAGGAGAACCACTTTGCAATTAAGTTTAGCATTTTAAGTGCTTTTCCCAAAGGAAGGCCAGTGTCTTCCTTCTGTTAAAGAGTAAGGAGAGACAAATATAGGAAGTCAAGTTTGACAGGGTACAGGTTCTGTAAAAATCCTGCTACAATCATGAATGCAGAGCCAGAAGATGCTAGGAAAAAATTACCACCCAACTCAGTAATAAAGGAGAAAGTTTACTGAAACACATCTACAAAGTGCCGGAATCTTCTACTGTATCGTCATTTTGTATCGTTTCATCAAGCCCCTCATTTCATGCTAACAGAATACACGATGGGATTTCAATGTGTGATCATATAAATAACTAACAACATCACTTTCTGATTTATCTAGTGATTTGAGTAATAATATTGTAACAAATTACCAAGTAAAAACTTTTGAAAAAACCAATTACATCTTGATTGTGAGATTATATTATTGACTTCACCAGCATTAATCTTTCAAGTATTCAAAAAAGACTTAAGTAAAACGACAACTCTTCGTGGTGTGGGCTGGCAAATAAATCTTCGGGAAAAACCGGTTTTCCTGTACGTGTACGATTCTGAAGTCAGAAGGTTTTATGATTTGTCACTCCTACCGGCCTAATGACTCTAACCACAGTTCAGGCCTTTTCAATTTTACTTCATGCTTCACTAACACTCGCGTCTTGAATGAGCACTGCTGCTTGATTCACTACGGCGCGATTTCCATAGATAACATTGTTTTAAAAAGTAGGGCGCGAATGGATCCAGCATTACTTAACACCACAATTACAGCATATGGCAGCAAGTCTACATCATGCTCGACCTAGACCGAACACACTTGAGAGTAGAACAGTTCCCCTCATTCCTTTTCAGGAATGGGTACAGTCATACTGAAATAAATATTCAACGAAAAGATCCTGCCGTACTTCTACAGACATCTCAAAAAGGAACGAAGGCAAAATATTAGTACACAGGAACCGGAATAGAATTAGTCAAAAATGAATGACCTGTGTAAAGGCTTGAGGAACCAAAGATGGGGATTCTTGGATTCTATGCTGTAGAAGATTCTTAAAAACTGATTTTACAGCAGGGTTAAATTCTCAAGCTCCTGTAAAGGGAAACCTTTAGAATTAAAGACAAAATGCTTAAAAAAACTCTTAAATGTGAAGTTTGCACGTTTTCTACAAATTAATGTTAAGGAATGATGATTGAATATGAAAATACTCAGCTTGCTCCACTGTTGTGTTAGTGTGATTCGATAGTCTGGCGAGCACACATCAAGTCCACTATGGGTACGGGGAGATAAACAGCCCATATTGTGTGAATGATAACATTAACTATCTGATTTTTACATTTAAAAAAAAAGTAAATCATGGTCTGACAAATATTCCAAAAACTTTCTTACGTTGTGATGATTGCAATTTGCAATCAGAGAGAAGAAATAAGCCTGACTGAAATAAGGCAGCAATATATGTCAAACTATTCTCGTTCATGCCTTGGTGTAAAATAATAAAGCCAGGAACAATCCGTTGGATAAATAAGTTTCTGAAAACGACACCGACTGAGGAGAACGATAAACGGCACACACTATTAGGTGTCTTTGATGACTAAAGTGCATACGTCTGCCGAACGATAAAATAATTCAGATGAAGTGATACGATAGTTTGGCCACTTGCAAGCAAGCACAGAAGGAAAAAATCCTTATGTCGAATTTCTCAGTGACGCAGGATTTACCGACCAAAAATAATATTAGGCATAAATGATATGAGGGTAGCCCAATAGGAAGAAAACAAGGAAAATTTGCTTGATTTCCTCTACCTGAAATTAACTTTCACGAATTTAATAGCCTGCTAAATAGTTAATTATATAGTAGCAATTGCATTTGACTTTATTTGAACAGAAGGAAAGTCGTTGTGTATATGCATATACAGCTGTGATCTTTCAATACAAATAGTCCTTTATCCAGATATAGCTGAACTGGGACTTAGACTGTCCAAGGCTCGACTTTACATAAGCGCAATAGAAAAGGTTATTCAGTCTAATGAGGCCAAACAGGTAATTAAGTGAATACTTGTCAATATATTGCACCCAGGTAAATGTGGTTTTTCACATGATATGTAGAAATAAAGGGTCCTGTCTTAATAAGCGCATACTGCCATTGAAGTTATTGTTTTCACTATATTGGAAAACATGCTGTTTTATTAGATTTTCTATAAAATTATTGTTTTCTGAACAGGATTCTTTCTGAGACCACTGAATTGGATAAAAACATTCTCTAGAATGTTTTCTAATGGCGCTGTTTGTTTGATCAGTAGCAATACTATACTTATGTTAGGTAGCCGTTTCCTCAACAGTTTTCACTGTTGAGAAACGAATTTTATATCGACAATCAGCAAAAAGGGATTAATTGTGAGGAAAGATCTGTTAAAATATGAAAAAGTGACAACAAGAGACCTTCCGATTGTCCAAGCCACATACAGATAATATTAGGAAACAGAAACCTGTCACCACGAACCACTTCTTATCTAAAAGAGATAAATCTCTGGCTGAAGCAGACATCCACACTGGAGAACAGTATTCTAGTAAAGGAAGGACCAATGACATAAAACAGAATGCATTAATTTTATTTCTGTTATAAATATATGAGGCCTTAATAGCACCTAACTTTCTATACGGCATTTTGCTGAAACTTTCACTAGCCCTAAACGCCTACTGACGTACCATACGTCGACTAAAATTAATTCGTTATGCCGGCGACGATGGTACAAAATACTAAAAATGTTTTTTTAAATATCTGCGGGAAAAATAATTATAGGCCTATTTGCTAAAGGTTTTAAATCATGCGCTTGAGGGATGTTGGAGTTCACGGATCACACCTGTTTGCTTTAAGCATCACCAGACGTGCATACCCGAATTTCTTCCTCTTTCTCGCATCAGAAGCTAATTAGCGCGCATCGCCGAGAGCGATACATTCTGACGCATCTGCGGTTTTTGCAGAACTTACGCAGTGTTTGTGTATTTGTGAGGCATCAGGACGTTTGCAGAGATGTCCCAAGGCGTCAGGACCGTGAAAGGCACATACTGCCTGTCGGAGTGGCGTGTGAGGCGAGTTTTGAACTGGGATGCTGGAGAAGGACAGCAACCAAAGTGACCCAACTTCTCAGCGGCGTGTTGTTAGTACGTGTGACTATGACTAGGACCACATCTCTGTGCCTTTATGACCCCAGGAAGCATCAGGGTGTCAGTGAGGGGCATCCGTAAGCATTTGGGAGGCCTCCAACAAAAGGACATTGACGAGTACTTGTTGGAGCTCGATCGAAAGCAGGTGGAAAGTCCTCATTTCGATGGCAGGTGGTCATCCAGTGATGAGGACATCACGCCTGATGTTAGTGATGACAAGTACTTGTCCCCAAGAGGAAAGTGAGCTTGAATTTAGTGGTTTCAGTGCGTATGAGGGAGAGTCTGAGGAGGAGGAGGAGGCCCCGATTGTGGCTGGTGGGGACGAGACAGAAAGTGATGGTGAAAGTGAGGAAGATGGGCCAGTGGGGAGGGTGGGAGTGCGAAGTTGTGCCCGAGCACGTGCGCATACGCGAGCACGGGCCCGTAGAAGGTCGCAACGTCGCGGCAGCTTGGGTGAAGGCCGTTCGTCTGAAAGTGATGAGGGGTGGTTGGAGGACCCCACCCCACCTAACATGCACCCATTCACGGCAGCACCTGGACTGAGCCGTCCTGTACCTCTCACTACTGGGGTTCATTCAGCTCTTCCTGACACGGGAATTGCTGGAATACCTAGTTGCAGAGATGGCAGATTATGCCGGTACTGCCGTGAGAACTGCAGACGATGTTGTCGGTATCGCTGGCGGGGCTGCCAACCTCACGAACATGGCGCATTTTTGGGGCTCCACATTTTTTGGAATGATGCCTGCTGCTGATGTCAGGCAATATTGGAAGGCGGAATTTTTTTAAGTATGCCCAATGTGCCCGGCATTATGCCCTGTGATAGTTTCCTGGCGTTGGACAGGTATTTCCGCGCCTTCAACCGAGCCGTCAGACGGAATAACCCGACCGCCTCATCTTAGTCAGCCCAGTGTTGGGAGTACATTCGTGAATGGTGCCAGTTTCTCGTGGTTCCTTCAGAACCTTTCTTTGGATGAGGGGATGATGCCATACAAAGGGCGTCTAAGTATAAAAGTGTACAACCCCAAGAAGCCAAAGAAATATGGTGTAAAGTTATTCTTTATTACAGAATCCAACACTGGATACGTCGTGGACTTCTCGGTGTATTCTGGGGTCTTCTCCACGCTGCGTGACACTGTCTTCGGTCTTGTGGATCGTTTCGTAACCAGGGGATACCACCTGTTTATGGATAATTATACAACTCAGTATCCCTGGCCCAGGAACTGTATGAAGCAAGTGTGCACGTCAGTGGTACCCCCTTCGGTTGGTGCGTGTGGCCCCGAATGTCTTAAGAGGTTTTGCTAGCAACATCTGGCAAGAGGAGAACAGAGTGGCGGCGGAAGGGAGATGTCTTCGTCATCTGTTGGAAGGGGTCCGACTTCGTGCCCATGATTACGCATTTGTCATGAGCCCATCCAAAAGATCATTCAGCTGAAAGAAAGACACGTAGGCAGGGCCGAGTTATGTATGAGGAGTTTCGTGTCCAACACCCTACTGTCATCGGGCACTCAACAGGGCACGGGAGGAGTTGGTGCTTTTGATCAACTCATCCAGTATTATCCCTTCGCCAGGAGAACCAGGAGGTGGACACAGAAGCTTGTCAAATACCTCCTTCAGTTGGCCCTCCAGAATGCCTACATTCTTTACTGTGGGTACAATTCTGACGTTCAGAGGTTGTCCCACGTCCAGTTTCTTGAGGTGGCTGGGAATGCCCTTATAAACTTTAATCCAGGAGGTGGCTTCCAACACCGCCCCTGCCCTGAGCTCAGCTCTGCCCGAGGAAAGGGCGATGCGCTGGAGGGCCAACCTCGGTCTTCACTGCTCCCTGCCGATGCTGCCCCTGCTGCCGCCGCCCTTGATGATGCCGCCGCCCTTGATGATGCTGACGCCCTCCCCTCATTCAATGTCCGTCGGGTAGTCGACCCTGTGTGTCGGCTGCAGGCAGGAGATCACACACTGGAGCTCCTAGAAGGGCGTAAACAGAAACGGTGCCGGGTGTGCCATATGAATGGCAGAAGAAGAGACACCCAGTACATCTGTCACACCTGCAAGGTAGCACTTTGCAGGTTCGGGGAGTGTGACCGCAAGTACCACACTGCGGTCATATATTGTAGTGCACCTACCCGGCGACACGGGCGCAGCGAACGCCCGAAGGGTGGCCATCCGCCAGTGCCGTCTCCCTCCTCCGCCCTGTGCCTCGTCATGTCGAGAAAAAAAATGCAAGACTCTTCAATGGAGGGGGAGAAAACAAGAACAGAACGAAAGAGTCAGGATTACAAAGTGAGTATTCTGCATTGAATTAATTTAGTTTTTTTATTGTTTTACCCCATTACAAGTTTTATATATCTGTATTTATTGGTGTTTTGTATATTATCGTTTTATGCAAAAAAGTATTCTAAAGCATTCCTTTTTCTCCAAAGTTATGTATTTGTACTGTATGAATGTAAAAATATATATATATATATATATATATATATATATATATATATATATATATATATATATATATATATATATATATATATATATATATATATATATATATATATATATATATATATATATATATATGTATATATATATATATATATATATATATATATATATATATATATATATATATATATATATACTATATATATATATGTATGATATGTATATATATATATATATATATATATATATATATATATATATATATATATATATATATATATATATATATATATATATATATATATATATATATATATATATATATATATATATATATATATATATATATATATATATATATATATATATATATATATATATATATATATATATATATATATATATATATATATATATATATATCTTTTTGGGTAAGCAAAAATCTAATATTCTGGTGATATCCAATCATTTTACCTTCATTTTGCAAAAAAAATACAAAAAAATAAATCATTCTTTTTAGCTTTTAACAGTTTTGAAATATTTTATATAAATCATATAAATCATAATGGTCAAAAACTGCCAAAAAACATTTTAGTAACAATCAATCATTTATCTTAATAACTGAAAAATTTAACCTTCAGAAAATTTAGCTCGAGTCACCTTGTCGTAATTTTTTTCGCCGTTTTAAATGGTCAAAAAACTTCAAAATTTTAAGAATACAAAAAAAAATTCTTAAATTTTAGTTAAATAAATCAATCATTTATAACTTAATTTTGCATTAAACGGAAAGTCTTACATTCAGCAATCAACGTAATATTTTGATTTATGGTGAATTTAAAAATAAAAACTTTTTCCTTCCTTCCGCGCGCGCGAACTCCGCTGAAAATCCTAGCATTTCTTGAGTCACCTTGTCGTAATTTTTTCGCCTTTTTATATTATTTTTTACATAAAGTGTTATACATCAAAATGTTCGAAATTTCATTTAGAAATACAACAAAAAATAAATCATTCTTTTAGCTTTTACCATTTTTAAAATATTTTCATATAAATAACGATAAATAGAAAAAAAATCAACCTTCGGTCAACTTTAACTCGATCGAAATGATCAACAGCATCCGTAAGCCATAATTATTACATACGAGTTACAATCAATCATTTACCATCACTTTGCAACAAGCGGAGTCTCTGGCACAATATTTAGATTTTTGGTGAATTTACAAAAAAAAAAATTTTTAACAAGCTCGCGTCTGCGGACTCGCTGAAATTGCTATGAGTCTGCTTGCCGTAATTTTCGCCCGTTCCTTATTATTCATTACATAAGTGTTATACATCCAAAATGTGCGCAATTTCATATGAAGCCAGCAATAAATAAATCATTCCTTTAGCTCTTCCACAGTTTTAATATTTTCGCCGAAATCACGATAACGGACAATTTTTAACATTCCGGTCAACTTTGACTCGACGAAATGATCGAAAAACATCCATTAAGCCATAATTATTACATTGAGTAACAATCAATCATTTACCTTCATTTTTGCAAAAAGCGGAAAGTCTCTAGCACAATATTTAGATTTTGGTGAATTTTTAAAAAAATTTTCGCAGCAAGCTCCCGAACGGACTCCAGCTATGAAAATTTTGGCATTTCTTGCGTTAAAGGGCTAAGCTGTTTTTCAAAAGTTCATATTATTAGATTACATAAACTGTTATACCCAGAATAGTTAAAGCTTCCAGACTCATGTCAATACTCCCACAAAAAAATAAATCATGTATGAGATCTACTGATCAATAGTGTTTTAAGTTTTTGGAGTCAGCCTCAAACCCACCTAATAAAACCATTCACTGATTAGGTCAATGGCCCGACTGAGACTAATCGGCAGCTTCATTTTATAAGCTGAGACTTGACTACAATCAAGTGGTTTACCTTGGCATACTGCAACAATCTTGTTTTTTAGGCCAAAAACCTTGATCACTTGGTGAACTTAAAAAAAAAGTTCTAAGACCACTGCCCTGTGGAACTCCAGACACAAAATCTTGGTTTCACTTTCCCTTCAACAGTAAATCACGCTGCCTGCCTTTTAAGGAAGTTCTTGGAGTAATCCTAAAACATATCACACTCCACTCCAAGATTCTAAAATTTAATGTGCCTTTTTCATTAACTAAATCAAAAAAATAAATCATTTTGGATTACACTGCTTCACAACCCTAAAATGTTCTCTTTGAAATAGCATGCCAGGTCAAAAAGATCATTTCAGGTACCTAACACTCGACCTATATGCATGTTGACCATCAATAACAATAATTGAGATTCCAATCAATCTTATATAGTGGGTTTGCAACAAGTTTTTCTGCAAATGTTTAGCATTTTGGAGAATAGAAATTTGTAAAAGGAATGAATGGGTGTTCCGCCATAAGAATTCATATTACACTGTTATCTATGCAATATTAAAACATTTTGTCAGTTGACCCAAATGTTCTCAACATAGAAGATGGGATGATGACCTGGGAATGAATGTAAAGTTTGGATATTCGTTCACACAGGCATCTCATAACACTAAACTCAGGCGGTATGGATGAAATGGATTTATTTACTTACAACACGATGAAAAAATCAACACGTTGCAGTAAATGATATGGAAAATTAAACTGGTTCTAAATAATGTCGCTATATCAGTGGAAAATCTTTTCCTTTCTTTTTTTCTTTTTGTTCCAATCCAGTGTGACAGTCTTTACAGCAGTTTTTGTGGAAGCTTGTTTTTTTTTTAAAAAATATTTTGAGACTAGAACAAAAGTTCTCTCAATTCTTTTGTCCGTTAATATTTTTCTTTTTAAATTTGCAACTTTACAATCTCGTTATTTATCAATACTTTTTATTTTAGTTTACAATATAAACTAAAATTTATCAGTCACTGAGAAGATATACATATATATATATATATATATTTTTATATACTGTATATATATATATATATATATATATATGATATATATTTATATATATATATGATTGCATATATATATATATATATAAATATATATATATATATATATATGTGTGTGTGTGTGTATATATATATATATATATATATATTTTTATATATATATATATATATATAATGGTAATTATCATGAGCAGAAATTCAGTATGGCCATTGAAAATCCACTTTCATCAATGTTAATAATCTATTAATGGAGTTTTTGCTAAGAGGTTTTATTATGGGTATTACACCTTTTGTTCGTAGCTAGTAAAAGCAACGTAAACAACTCTCTCAGTAGATTAAATGGACTAGTACTCTATAAAGTTCTCTTTTAGTGGGAAAATGACGGAAATTGCCATTTTTATATATGCTAGTACACAGAACTGACAAAAGTTAAAATTTTCTGTCTATAAGATGCCTACAAATATAATTAATATGTTCACTTTTATTCTAACCATTCATAAAAACCAACGCTGTTGTTTCTGCACTGTTTTTAAGGGCGCTGCGGGTCAGTAGCCTGCAAGTTCTAGATCAAGAACTTGACAAGATTCGTGAAACTGCAGCAATTTGATGAAAACTCAAGAGTTCGAAAACAGAATCTTCTAGGGCTCCCTTTTTATACTTGTTTTCATATCCCTAGACGGGTCAAACCACTGGATATCAATGTTGTGTTTAAAACACTAGGGACTCTCAGAAACATATTAGTTAGAAATTCACCGTGAAATGAAACAGTATGCATCTATAAGATTCCTTGCGAGCAATGCAATAAAACATATGTGCTCAAATATCTTCCTTGTTTAAGTCCATACCACCTTTATTCTATCAATCATTCTGTTTACTAATTTATTTTCTCATTCAAAACCCCCTAATCAAATTTCCCTGGAAAAATTCTTAATGTTCATACCTCAGAAAATTCTCATGCACACCTATGTCATATTACCCTTACAAAGTAGAACAGTAATTTCATTCAATCATTGCTTTAGAACCTTTCCCTCATGAACACATACTTTACACATTTTAGTGAGCCACTCAGTCAAATTATCACCGCTTTACCATATTATCACACCAGTGATCCCATAAACTATTGGTGCCTTTTTTATCTTCAACCTTTGACCTGGCTTCATGTATCCTTAACATTCACTTTCACCAGCTAACTTAAGTTTTCGCTTTACTCAAAATAATTTTTAAATTTATACTCTCCTTATTTTTACTCTTACAAAATTCTGATATGCCTGCCTTCTATTGTCCACAATCAACAAAACTTCAAAAAATATACTTCATCAACACAACAACTGAATCTCTGTTCTTTGATGGCAAGATTCATTTACCTTTTACGGTGTCTCTGCATTTGCTATCTAACAGTATAAGTTAGTTTTCGCTCTGTTGCAATTCGGTTCTCCTTGCATTTACATCTAATCTTTTCTCTTAACTTCTTTTTTTGCCGTATGTTTCCTGGTTTTTGGGAGAATTTTCTTCACTATAGGTTAGTCCTGGTCTGTATATAAATATATATATATATATATATATATATATATATATATATATATATATATATATTTATATACAAATATATATATTTAAGAGTTATGTTTCTAAAAAATTTCATTGAACAGACTTTTCAGAGAAGAGCAAGAAATAAACTGTCATATTTTTTAATTTGCAGAAATTATATTCCTAATTCACAGAAATGCTCAATGAGTGACTTATGGAAGTTCATTTTGTTTTGCATTATCAGCATTTAGGTGTCTATGAAAATTTTCATGAAGTTATTATGAAAAATAAAAGAACTATTCACGAACACTTCTCAATAAACACTGGTGCAATGTGTAAACTGAAAAGTAATATATTAAAACTGTCAAATATTAAATAGGAGAAACTAAAAAACAAAAACAGAAATCATCAAATAAATATAGCAAATAATTATATATATATATATGTTTCTATATATATATATATATATAATATATATATATATATGAAACTATAATAATAAAAAATATTAATAATCTATATATATATATATATATATATATATTTATATATATATATATATATATATATATATATATATATATATAATATATATATATATATAACTATATATATATATCATATATATATATATATATATATATATATATATATATATATATATATATATATATATATTTATTATACTAAACCACAAATAAAAGTAAAAAGAGCATTCTGGAGAACTTAGTGTGCATGTATATGATTAGAATACATAATATGGGTAAAAAGCTCAGGCTGGAAATGAAAGTGTGAAATGGCAAGTGATTGCTGTTATATCTAGTGTGTTCCTCAACTTTTCTTTAAACACACCTAAGATCTCATGAAATATCACTTGCATACTGTTTAAATTTAGAAAGGTATCCATTTAAATATTATATTATTAGATGGCCACAAGATTGTAAAAAACATATAATTAAATTACTTTATTTCAGTATTTCTATTCAGTCAATATACAGCTTATATGTGAAACCCGTGCCTGTCATTTTTTTTTTTGCGACTTCTTCAATATCTGGTCAGATGTGCGATAAGCATACCCTCATTTCTTCTTCAGTCTTTTTCTCTTCTTAGTTTTGATGTTATTTGATGTCATTTAGGGATAAAAGTCTGAAATTCAAAGTAGTGAAAAAGTTTTTTTAGCTAATGTGGATATTCCTCTTGCATAGAAATCCAAAATGTAAAGGTGGGTACTGTCAGATGTTTTATTTTAACCCTCGATCACTACTAAAATGGTGGCCAGTTCTTCTTCTTCACGGAGGCTAGCACAATATCAGAAGGATACGCATGAACCAGTCAGAAACACATCAAAATCACCTGAGCTTGTTCTATCTTTCCAAATAACAATTTTCTTTTTTAGGGCTTGTTCTACTTTCAACTTATCTGGTGAAGTGACTATATTTTCTTTTCTACCTTGCATGCTACTAATTGCGTTGTTTAATTGATTAAATATTTCCGTTAAGTATTCCAGTGTAGATGTCCAAAATTCGCAACGAAGGTATTCACGGAATTTTCCCTGCTTTTCTCGATAAAAAATTGCTATTAATTCCTTGTGTAATTCTCGAACACGAGTTAACTCTTGACCTTTCGACAGCCATCGAACTTCGGTATGCTTTAGAAATCCAACATGCTGGGATTCCTTGTCCTTGCTTAGTTGTTCAAATAATCTTGACTTCAAAGACCTACTTTTTATATGATGGACCATTTCAACTACCTGGTATAACACTTGTTTTAAATCTTCTTGCGATATTTTTCTCTATGTAAAAAGCAATAGGTAAGAGTAAGATCTGGTTTTCTTTTTCTGAGAGGGATACAAATCCTTTAGTACAACCTGTCATACATGGGGCTCCGTCAGTTCAAATGCCGACACAATACTTCCAAGTTACATTCATTTCCTTAAGGTAGCCTGTATCATATTAAAAATATCTTGACCTTTAGTAGTTGTTGACATTCCTTTGCAACACAAACACTGATTGATTATTTCACAGCCATCAATAAAAGGAACAAATGCAAGCAAGTGACTAATGTTGCTGATATCAGTGGACTCATCAACTGTTAGTACAAAAATAGAATCCTTAAGTTTTTTCAGAACATTATTTTTCAACATTTTCAGATAAATCTAAAATTCTCCTATATATTGTATCATTTGATGATAAGATTTTGTCAATTTCTTTTTCAACTTTTTCACCAAACATGGATTCAGCTATTTTTTGCAAGCGGGCAGTATGACTGACTGAACAGGAGTGTGACATTTAGATTTCAATGCTTTTATTTCTGCCGCCTCAATTGAAGCAAGCTGAGCCCGTTCGGAAACAGTCATTGTTTTCTTAGAAACATTGCGTTGCTTTAATGGCTGATCTAAGAGTCTTTGGGAATAAACGAGATCTTTATCTTGCAGAGACGAATGCTTAGTAGTGAAATGTTTTTTAACTTGCTTGGTACCAGTGAATTAATTTCACATCTTTTCGCTGCAAACTACGCATAATGGATTTGGTTGATCAGTACCTCCAGACCAAGAAAATTCGGACTTCAGATAACCATCGTTATACTGTCTATTATAGGGAATTTTTGCATTTTTTGCATTGGAGTTTGTTGCGTTCAGTGAATGTTCACTTTGAGACTCACGGCTGTCACTAGCCCCATCTCTTATAAGAAATGTATCCATTGTGAAGGGTTGTACTGAAACCAAATTAACACCCTGTTAACGATTGACTCTTCCCTGAAGTACACTGATACATTACAGGCTGCCAAAGGAATTGTCAGAAAACCCCAGATCAGCAGTTAATACAAAAAACAAATTGAGCGGAAGAACCCAGATGCTAATATGGTAGGCCTACCCCCCCGGGTGTCCAGGTAGTACCATTAGTCCAAACTGAATCTGATTGGCCAACTGCAAAGTCACTAACGACAGCAAGACGCCGGGAGTTACGAGGCAGTATGTTATATGTACCATGCCTCAAGACGAGACGGGACGACGCCTATCACAATAACACGGAAATCTCAACTCGATGGCCTTCCCCCCTTATAATACCCAATTCATAATACTTTGTAGAATTTAATTGCTTCATTTTCATTGGCTATTCGGCGGTGACGTCATCGGAAAGGCGGCTCCTGATTGGCTGTCTTCTCCTCGATCTAAGCCTACTGCTGATTGGCGATGACGCAATTTCTCGAGGAAGGCGGAACAACCGATCGTTCTGAAGGTGAAGGGCGGCGCCTCTGCCTTTCTCAGGTGTCGGAAGGGCGTCCTCGGGGCGAGGGTTAAAGTTGTCCTCGACGTCTGGGCGTCTTTGAGTCGTAGGTGGGTGCGGGGGGCGATCTTGCAAGTCGTCCTCGGGGTGAAATCTAACTAGGCGGTCACCCTAGGTGCTCTGGAGGTCGTCCTCAAGGGGCGTTGGTTGCGATGTGGGTCTTGCCTGGTTGTCCTCGGCTTTCCTGATGGCTGAAGGGAGAAGGAAGGTCTCCTGAGTCACATTAAGGCTCGGTTTATCCTTCCCTATGGGGAGAGCCTCCAGGATGCGAAGACGACGAAGGTCGGGGGAGCTGTCAGTAATTTTGAAATGTCCGACAATGTCGCTGCGGCGGATCCTCTGGTTGTGTACAGTCTTACAATGATTGAAGAAGGTTCCCTCCTAGGCATGGCAGGAGATAAAAGACGAGAAATCCACGCATTACTGACTTTGTAGAATTATTATAAATAATGAAACGGACTTAAACGGCAGAGAATTTTCTACTCACGCCTATTTTGTTTTAGATAATTGTCAGTATCACCATAATGTTTACAACAGAAAGTCTTACTGTTCATTCACGTGAAACCTAAATTGATACCGATTTTTCGTTTTTTTCCGGTGTGCCGTGACAATGATTCGCGCCACACTTAAAATAATCTCGTGGCACACCAGTGTGCCGTGGCACAGCGGTTGAGAATCACTTCTAAAGGGACTCTAAAAAGAGAATGGAATATCTGTTTTGTGTTTGATAAAGGCTTTTGAAATAATTTTATTCTATGTGATGGTGGCAGGATTTGTCATAGTGTCTAATGGCAATATTTTCTTTTCTGCTCAAGATAAACCATTGCGATGGGTGACGCCCTTACGTAAGTGCAAAATTACATTATGAGAAAGTGAACTTATAAACCCAATAAGCAGGCAACAACTACGTGCTTGTGTCTTCAAAGCGAGACAATCTCCCTGTGTATTATGGTTCTTGAAGGCAGATCTCAAATACACATCATGATATAGATTGGCCAAAAGAGACATTAATTTGCGTTTAATTAAAGCAAAATTAATGGTTTTAAGATATTGTCTATGATTTCATTTCAAATTTCATGGAACAGATTAAAAGGATGGCACTAGTTCATGGAATGTCTCAAAACATGACTTCTACATGAAAGTTATTCAAGTTAGAGTAGGTGAAAGACTAAATGAATGAGTTCTAGAAGAATTAACGTTCAACAATAAAAAAAATCATCCGAATTTGTTCCTAAATATACCAGTTTCAAAAAATCAGTGATACGTCATCAAAGAGAACGATCATTTGTATTACACATCCTCACTAGATATATATATATATATATATATATATATATATATATATATATATATATATATATATATATATATATATATATATATATATATATATATATATATATATATATATATGTATATATATATATATATATATATATATATATATACCATATATATATATATATATGTATATATATGTATATATATATATATATATATATATATATATATATATATACGGGATATATATATATATATATATATATATATACCACTATATATATATATATATATATATATATATATATAAATATATATATATATATATATATATATATATATATATATATATATATATATATATATATATATATATATATATATATATTAACTATATATATGACTATTTATCACATCACCGTGATTCATATACAATCAAAAGCTACAAACGTCCTTTAATATTACAATTCAAACCTCGGAAGTAATATATTTTCATATATGTTGCAGAAGGGGGTAAAATTTAGGTGATAACTAAGTCCACTGAATCCCGTGGGGTCGAACCAGCGACGGACGAGGAATCAGGACTACAGTGACACACTAACCAGTCGGCCACAAGAGAGGGTATAAGTGAATACCATCTCCCATCAACTCACCCAATCGAACTCAGGTGTTTTGCGTTTGGAGATTTATATCCACCCACCTCTGCCATGTTGACCGTAACAAAATTTTGCCGCACGTAGCCATATTATGACTATTTATCAAATGCATCACCGTGATTCATATACAATCAGAAAAAGCTACAAACGTCCTTTTAATATCCAATTCACTCTACCTCCGGAAGTAATATATTTTCAGTTACCATGGGGAATTTTAGGTGATAATAATGTCCACCGTCCCTGGGGTCGAACCAGCTTAAGGCTCGAGGAATCAGGGCTACAGTGACACATAACCAGTCGGCACAAGAGAGGTATAAAATGAATACCATCTCCCATCAACTCACCCGTCGAACTCAGGTGTTTTTAATCGCTGGTTCGACCTCACGGACGGTGGACTTATTATCACCTCCGAAAAAGTCATTATAACATATATGAAAATACATTACCAGAAACAAAGTGAATTGATATTAACTACGTTTGTAGCTTTCTGATTGTATATGAATCACGGTGATGTGATAAATAGTCAAATTGGCTACGTACCAGCGACGCACTAATTATTATATGAAGAGGTGGGTGGATATCGTTTCCAAACGCAAAACACCTAAGTTCGACGGGTGAGTTGATGGGAGATGATATTCACTTTATTCTCCATGTGGCCGACTGACAATTAGCAATCACTTAAGTCCTGAAACTTCTTTCCGTCGCTTGTAGACCAGTATAAAAATGGACTTATTATCACTAAAAATTCCCTACTCGGTAACATTGAATATGAAAATATATTACCTGAGGTAGAGTGAATTGATATTAAAGGACCCTTAAAGTTTTATATATATATATATATACATATACATATATATATATAATATATATATATATTATTATATAATATATATATATATATATATATATATATATATATATACATATATGTATATATATATACATATATATATATATATATATATATATATATATAAATGAATATATATATATATATATATATATATATATATATCAATATATATATATATATATATATATATATATATATATATATATATATATATATATATATATATATATATATATATATATATATATATATATAATTTATATATATATATATAACGGTATATATATGTAAACATATATATATATATATATATATATATATATAAATATATATATATATATATATATATATATATATATATATATAATATATATATATATATATATATATATATATATATACGACGAAGGAATATATATATAATACAAATGATATATATATATATATATATATATATATATATATATATATATAAACATATATATATATTTTCATGATGTTGACTTGTAACATTCGTATATCCTCCTATAATTTTTTGACATATTTACCTTTTTTTCATGTTTATGTAATGATAATGATTGTTAAAGTGTCATGTTTAGTTTGGCATCAGATCTCAAAAGAACTAGTGATTAAGTAACTTGATAGCGTAATTTAGAATAATATCTTTCTTGGTAAAAGCGTAGTATTTGAACACGTGTGTGTGTGTGTGTCCACCAAAGACTTGTATCATTTCAATTGTCATCAGTTGAGATAAGAGAGAACGCTTTGTTTTGGGTTGTGATGACAGGTTTGGGATAACAAATGCTGATTCGTCCCATACGAGCTCAAGACGAGTGATTTCACATTGTTACATGTTCGAGTCACGTACGCCACTTTGAGAGAAAGAATACATGTCCTGATCAGTTACGTCATGTTTTGTAAGATTGCGTTCAAAATGTTTTGCTGAGATGACATCATTTTCCTTCTAGAAGCTTCTCCATTGTATCTCGCACCCAAAATGCTTTAATGACGTCACCTCCCTGCTTCTAGAACTTTTGTATCTCGCACCCAAAATGCTTTAATGACATCATGTAATTGTTTCGTGTTTCTGGAATTCTAAAATTTGTTTCATTCTGATTTCTGAGACTAGTTGATTTGGTTCCCCCTCTCTCTCTCATTCTTAAAAAGAGATTACTTTAACATAGTGTGTTTTGTGGTCACGTATTAGCGTTAACTTTTTGAGATCTGAATTTAGCAAAGTTATTTAGTTCAAACGAGGGAGCCTGGTAAAAAGTGTGTTTTGTGGCAACGCAAGCTACACCCCTTTCAGTGATTTACAGAGGTTTTCAAAGTTTGTAAGGTAACGTGAATTTTACTTATTAATACCATGGTATGATAAGTTAAGAAATTTTGACCAACTTGAAATCATTATTGATAAATCTTTATGTGTATTTTTGTGTGTTTTTCTATTTACAATCTCTTTATATTTTCACATTTTTTGTGTTTGTGATGTAACACTTATTTACATAGCATTTTAAATATTTCTTGGTAATTTCACATTGCGATTTCATTTATTAAGATTCTCTTTTTTAAATCCAGAGTAATTCTTGATGGCTTAAATTTTTCTTGATTAATTTAAATTCCTAATAAAGTTTTTGTGAATTAGTTTTGTTTCATAGTTTAATTCAAGAATTAATTGAGTGTTGTGTTATTTTCAAGTAATAATAATTTTTTTTCAGATTGTGAATTCTAGTTATAAACTTTGAATCTGAAAATAAATTTTTGTATTTAACATTTTTAGAAAAACAGTGTGTCATTTATTGATCACCAGTGAATAGGAATGATTGTGTGTGCATAAGGCAAAGTGATAAACATGTTTTGTTCTTTAGTTTTGCTAAAGTGAATTAGGACCAGGGAAACAGTGAGAGTTTTTGATGGAGTGATGCCCTTCTACTCTAGAATATTTCTACTTTAATTTTTTGATACACTCACACATATTCTGATAGACTTAGCTTGATTTTTTCAAGTAATAAATAATTTTTTCTTAAGGGATCACTGTTACCTTTAGAGTACTCAGTCGTAATAATTAATGTTATTAGAGTTCAGGTATCTGGCTGAAGGAGGGTATATTTTTGAATCTTGAGATTAGTTGTGTAATATCCAGGTACTTGATACGCATTGTGACAATATATATATATATATATATATATATATATATATATATATATATATATATATATATATATATATATATATATATATATATATAATCCATAGGAAGACGGACGAAAACCACGCATCACTAGGCTGTCTTATTTATTTTAAAACCAACGTCTCGTAATTTTGTACTGAATTACATCTTCAGGGCTGTGCACAAGAAAAGATAAAAACATAAAAACAGTTATAAGTACACTTTTTAGAATACGTTTAAAATGTTACAGTAAAAATGAAATAAATAAGAATAAAACACAACCAACCTAGAGGTGAAACAGTATGGAACTAAATGGAAAGAAGCCACCACAGTAAGGAGTTAAGCTAAATACAGTTGACCAGCGGATGTATGAGTATTTAATGATGGTACAAGTTGTTTGATAAATAACGACTCTAAGATTGTTAAGTCTTGAGGGTTGGCAGTATGACCGATGACGCTAAAATCTTTGTTCTCAATGTAGGTTTTACATTGTTTTGAATGGTTCCTGATGTTGGAGTGCTCTGGGTTTGAGATTCTGCTACCTGTGGGAAACTAATTCCCCGATGTGAATCAATGCGCACCTTAAGAAGCCTACTGGTGGATCCACGTAAATCCCTGAAATACATTTAGGGCAAGTATATTTGTAGATGACACCAGAGGACATATAAGGACACAGCTGATCCTTTACCTTGAACAAAGAGCCAATACTTAGAGGATTTTGGGGAATTAATTTGGCTGATATGGCTGGGAAAATGTTCATGAATAAAGTAAATATTTTTTTTTTTTTTTAAAGGTTAAGTCACTGATATATGGAAAGGTTGCAAAGAAATTCATTTTTGTACTGTTAGGACTTCAGGTCTTTTTAGAGAAATGCTTATTTAGTAACTGATTTAACTTTCTATATACTAGCCTGGAAGGAAAACAGTTACCTCTAAAGAAGTTAACTAGAAATAAAATCAGAAAGGCATTCCAGTTAGATGAGGACCAGTGCTCTATTAAGAAGGGTAAAAATGGAATTAATCTTAAAATTAAAATAACAGCTGCTATAAAATTAGATCCGAGTCCTGTAAAAGTTTTCTTTCTAAAAATCGTGGTGTTAAAAGAATTATCTTGTCTATAAACTTGAACGTCCAGGAATGACAGGCAGTTGTTCTCCTCTTTTTCTATTTTATTACAGGATTCCGATTTATTCATGACCAGCCTTGACATCGAATCTCTGTTTACGAATATTCCAGTTGGTGAGACCATTGAACTGATTCTTAACAAGTTGTTCCCTGATCCTGAGTCCACTTTTAATCATTTTAACCGCACGTTTTAAAAGACCCTCCTTGAACTGGCAGTGCTGGAAACTGCCTTTGTTTTTAACGGAAAACTATTTAAACAAGTAGATGGCATGGCCATGGGTTCTCCCCCTTGGCCCTACGTTCGCTAACATCTTCATGTGCTCCTGGAGGAGCGCATGCTCGACGATTGCCCTGTAAGATTTCATCCTCTTTTTATTCTAGGTATGTCGATGATACGTTCGTTCTCTTCAAGGGTGAATACGAGGCTGATCTCTTCCTTGACTACGTGAATACTTTACACCCGAACATGAAATTTACTATAGAAAAAGAGGAGAACAACTGCCTGTCATTCCTGGACGTTCAAGTTTATAGACAAGACAATTCTTTTAACACCACGATTTTTAGAAAGAAAACTTTTACAGGACTCGGATCTAATTTTATAGCAGCTGTTATTTTAATTTTTAAGATTAATTCCATTTTTACCCTTCTTAATAGAGCACTGGTCCTCACATCTAACTGGAATGCCTTTCATAATGAGATTTTATTTCTAGTTAACTTCTTTAGAGGTAACTGTTTTCCTTCCAGGCTAGTATATAGAAAGTTAAATCAGTTACTAAATAAGCATTTCTCTAAAAGACCTGAAGTCCTAACAGTACAAAAAAATGAATTTCTTTGCAACCTTTCCATATATCAGTGACTTAACCTTTCAAAAAAAAAAAAGATTTACGAAAATTATTCATGAACATTTCCCAGCCATATCAGCCAAATTAATTCCCCAAAATCCTCTAAGTATTGGCTCTTTGTTTAAGGTAAAGGATCAGCTGTGTCCTTATATGTCCTCTGGTGTCATCTACAAATGTACTTGCCCTAAATGTATTTCAGGGATTTACGGGGATCCACCAGTAGGCTTCTTAAGGTGCGCATTGATTCACATCGGGGAATTAGTTTCCGCACAGGTAGCAGAATCTCAAACCCAGAGCACTCAACATCAGGAACCATTCAAAACAATGTAAAACCTACATTGAGAACAAAGATTTTAGCGTCATCGGTCATACTGCCAACCCTCAAGACTTAACAATCTTAGAGTCGTTATTTATCAAAACAACTTGTACCATCATTAAATACTCATACATCCGCTGGTCAACTGTATTTAGCTTAACTCCTTACTGTGGTGGCTTCTTTTCCATTTAGTTCCATACTGTTTCACCTCTAGGTTGGTTGTGTTTTTATTCTTATTTATTTCATTTTTACTGTAACATTTTAAACGTATTCTAAGACTGTACTTATAACTGCTTTATATTGCCAATTGCTGTTCTTGGGTCGAGGATGCTCATCCATTATACAGACATCTTCAATTATAGAAGCTCTGTTTGAGACTAATCGCTACAGAGAGAGAGAGAGAGAGAGAGAGAGAGAGAGAGAGAGAGAGAGAGAGAGAGAGAGAGAGAGAGAGAGAGAGAGAGAGTTTATGTTTTTATCTTTTCTTGTGCACAGCCCTGAAGATGTAATTCAGTACAAAATTACGAAAAGTTGGCTTTAAAATAAATAAGACAGCCTAGTGATGTGTGGTTTTCGTCCGTCTTCCTCAGGATATGCTTCCTGGAGTATTTCCCTGTCCCTGTATCACTATATATATATATATATATATATATATATATATATATATATATATATATATATATATATATATATATATATATATATGTGTGTGTGTGTGTGTGTGTGTGTGTGTGTGTGTGTGTGTGTGTGTGTGTGTGTGTGTGTGTGTGTGTATTGTCATAAACTGGGTCCTCAGTGTGGATGAAAACTGGAGTAGTTTATTATTATAGACTGCCTCCGTAGCAAGGGGGTTACAAGATTATGAGCAAAAATGGAAAACTACTGGAAACTCACCTTAGAATCTTCCTTGATTTACGTAAATAATGAAGGTCGCCATTGAATTAGAATTCTTTTACCAGCAAAAGGGGTTTATTTACAGAGAATGGGGCAAATATGTGAGACCAAAAATGTAACAATTTACAATCCCATAAATCACATACTATAGATCAATAATGCAGTAATTTACAAGTACACAATGTAAATATGAGGGGCCACAGATACAACAATCCCCGTTATAACAAATGACTCTGTTATGCTAAAATGCATCAATTCACCGACAGTAACACATTGGAAGGGGTGAATTCTAGGATAATGGCAATTAGTTAATCAAGGCGATTTCTGTGTGGGCAACGGATTCTTGCAATCAGGCTGCGACCAGGAATGGTTTGAGAAATTTGGATGGCAGTCATGAATGGGTCGGGCATAGATTTGCGGACTGGACAGGATAGTATGGCTCCTGGAAGAGAGGTCAGGAGTTAGTACAAACACGGGAGGAGAAGGAAACCTCCCTTGCTATTAACTGAACACAATAAGTCTCCGCACTAAGGAGTAATTGAGCACTTAAGTTACTTAAATTAATTTGCCCTTAATTTACACTACGTAGGGAATATTTGAATACTTATCTCTGAATCATATTAGGTTGATTTCAAAGCAAGTCATGGGCAATTCACGGGCTGCTCGAAGTAGGTTGACTTAACAAAGGGACTGATTTTTTGGAGTAAGAAAATTGAGGTTTGTAGGAAGGGAAAAAATCAAGGAATTTCAGGGGGAGGGAAAAGGGCTGGCTTACTGACTAATTGCGAACAACGTACCTGGGTCTGTAGATGTTGCGCTGACATGTACGACTCAGCCAGTTACTGAAGTTAGTTTTCGCCAGCATGAAGGAAGCAGTGACCGAACGTGTGTCTTGCACGATAGGTATCTGCGGAGAGGGTGCTTTCTCGGAAAACAGAGTGTGCCACCCACAGTTGTTTGCTTCAAAGTCTCAGCTTATGTCGATCTGCAAAGAGTAATACAGCTAGCAAAGGAGTGGAAAAAAATAGCTCTTAAGATTAAGTACTTAGAGGTTAAGGTCCTATCTATCTCACAGCCTGGATGCACCTTCCATTCCCCTAGAGGATCGGCCGCTCCTATATCGCGTGATGGGGGTGAGGGGTTTGCCTATTGTCTACCCCAGGTCAGCTGAGGTGGGAGGCTGTCCCTCCATGAGTTCAAATAAGTGCTAACCGGCTTTCTTAGTTCAAAATACGCTTGGTTCTACCTTGCCTGCCATGTTTTCTTAGCCCTACAGTCAAATGAAAAGGTGAAATTATTCCCTGAATAAATTTATTACTAGCTGTCGGACAAGGGAGGAATAAATCATATCAATATATATATATATATATATATATATATATATATATATATATATATATATATATATATATATATATATATATATATATATATATATATATATATATATATAATATATATATAATATGAGCAGCTTTCTTGTTTTTGGATGAACCAGTTTTCTGGTGTTAGAGTATGCCACCGGCCATCCCGACACTACAAAGTGGTCTAAGATCGTTTGATGCCGAGGACTTGCAGACCTCGTGGGAAACCGATCGTATTCTAGTGAGGTGGAAAGAGGCGTTTGGACAGACGCCTTCCCATTAAAGGCGCAGTTTGCACCTTTGGTACCTGATAGACTCCCTTGAAATTCCTCTGTGATCGCGTTGGAATGCAGTGGGATTTAGAGGTTCGCCGAACCTTTTGTGGGATTAGGGACAGCAGTGTGATTGGATGGTATACTTTTGCCAAAATGTATGCCATCAAGATGGGACTCTCTCTCTCTCTCTCTCTCTCTCTCTCTCTCTCTCTCTCTCTCTCTCTCTCTCTCTCTCTCTAAACATTTAAAAGAAAATGAAATAATGAAACAATTCCTCTGCACAGCAACCTGGCTGTCTCCTCGAAAAGAATTACCTGCTCCAGTTGTCAATTTATATTTAATAGCATTAGAGAGCGACAATGTTTTATCTCGTCTGCTCATTTAAAGTCAGTACGATCAGGAATTCTGCTTTATTGAAACAAAGTCAGATTCGGGAGTTACAAGTATTTTCCAAAGTAGAAATGAGAATAACTGAGTAAAATTTCTTTTAAAATATCACTTCGGGTAACAAGCCGAAGCCTCGTTTTGCAACATTGTCCGAAAAGAAGAAATTTTTGTTTTTATTTTGTTCACATTCGATGTAAACGTTGCTGTACTTTCCATCAACTCTTGCGCCCTCATTTCCTTTCACATGAAATTAAGAATATACTGCTATCTAGACAAATTTATTCTTGAATTTCTTTTATTCCAGTTTAGAAAGATATATCAATAAATAAATATACCATATAACATACTTTACCAATAACATACGAAGATATATACATAGATATACACAAACACACACACACACACACACACACACACACACACACACACACACACACACACACACACACGTTATATCTATTTATCGATATATCTTTCTAAATTGGAAAAAAATTCAAAAACAAATTTTTCTAAGCAAAACTATACTGTGTTCTTAATTTCAAGTGAAAGAAAACGAGGGCGCAAGATTTGATGGAAAGTGTAGCAACGTTGACATCGAATGTGAACAGAATAAGAACTATATATGTATATATATATATATATATATATATATATATATATATATATATATATATATATATATATATATATATATATATATATATATATATATATATATATATCTGCGTGTGTGTTTAAGACCACTAATATGCTTACCAAAGCACATAAGTCTTGACATCATATATCCGTAAGTAAGTACACCGTAACACCGCAGTTTTTGGCGATTTTGTTGGCGATTACAAGTTTTATATTCTTTGTAGATTAAATGGCGCTCCAGTCAAAGTCATTTCATTAGTGGATATCAACTAATTAATCACTGACGACATTCAATGCGGACGGTGATTGACATTTATTACTGTGATCACTGAATTTACTCAACGCTGATATGAGAAGTAGAAATGGAGTCTCTCTCTCTCTCTCTCTCTCTCTCTCTCTCTCTCTCTCTCTCTCCTCTCTCCTTTCTCTCAATTGATCAATAGATGTAGCCGTACTATAGAAGGGCATATTTTTCTTGAGCGAAAACGAAAAAGAATATCACTTAGAACTAGATCAGGATTTGAGGAGAAATCCTTCGAAAAACAAAAGGATCAAAATCCTTTAACATTCAAATCTTCTAATGAAATTTATTATGAATTAACTGTTACCCCTAAACACAATCTGGAATATAGGAAAAGATTCCGAAGGGCTGAACTTTCAACGCAATAAAAAAAAGAAAAGTTATAGAATGAGACGAACGATTCAGAACTAGGTTCTTGGGTTCACTTTAAAGTCCGTTCAAAATTCAAGTGTTCTTTTAATTGGGGCTTACCGAGTTTTCTTTTTTAACTCTGTTAATTTACGACTTTATTTAACATAGTTAAAGGAGATTATCACCTTCAACATTTTCTCCTTTCTAACAAACTTTTTTTGTATCCTACCTATCGTTGAATAAAAGAGCAAATGTAACAGAACACTTGCTCTGGGTGATATCAAAATTGCCGAGAGGTGAAGAAAACTCACTTGAGAAGGAAAACTACCTCATTCATCTCTGTCAGTTACTAGAAATACACTATGGGAATTAAAATGCTTCAAGAAACACTTAACCCTTTCAGGTTTTGGCAAGTTTCTATTTTCTTTTTTTTTTTTATGTACACCTCATATTTCACTCTTCAGCAATAATTGAAAAGGAATTTTTATGTTGTTATTTCCTATAAAAATATTTGTTTTTATCAGGCCTTTCTCAAAAGATGCATTATGTTTTCATATGGAAAATACCATAAACAGAAGACATTGTCAATGCATTTTTAAATAGCTCTAAGAATGACGTACTATCAGAATCAGAACAGCTGAAAAAGGACCCAGGCGAGTAGATTAGTGCCTCTACACAGTGACCAATAAAACCATACCTAACACAGTCCACTTTCCAAACTGGAAATAGTCTCGCAAGAGGTCTTGTATAATAAGGTAAATAAAAAAGTCTTTGGATCTCTATTTTTTTATTCTTTGAAGGGGAGGCCAATGGGCGACTGAGTCACGTCCAGTAAAAAAAAAATGGGGTAAGAAAAGACAATGACACAAAACCTTGAAATTACGGACACTTGCGCCGGAAAAGCAATAAATGCTAAACATTAATTTAATGAAAGCTTAAACGCGAAAAACGCCAACGTCACTAATAGAAGCAAAACTTTTTTTGCAGTAAAAGGAGAAGAAATGATTACCTTACTATCTTCAGGCCACTTTCTCCAACGGTAGATAATTTTCATCTGTTCCCTATATCCAGTATTTTCATACAATAATCCTACGGTAAATGGTTAATGATGAGCATCATATTTAATAATATTAACGGAAATAGATTGCTGGTTGAGAAGTTTCTCAGTGAAATACTATGAAAGTAAAACTTAGTCTTCTATAATACTGGTGAAGATAGATGAAAAAACACAAAAAAGTATAAACTCGAAGCAAGTTGGTAGTCTCGTGGAATGTTGAAAATGTCTGCATATTGGAGGATTTTAAGTAGAGGCATGAACATCTCAGAACTTATGTGTTTAGGTGCTCTTTATGATAATAAAGCCAAAAATCTTCAGTTTATTGTTTCCTTTGTTGCTTTTTAATATGTTCCCAAAATGGGAACGTTGGAAACTTAGGGGGTACAGTTTTGGCATAAAAAATACATCTACCCCATCCATTACTTTATTTCTCTGATTGTTCCACAAGCACGGAAGCCTTGTTTTGTAAGATCAACCATCAATCCATAACTGGTGAACAAATTGTCAAAAAATATGACATGTGAATCCTTATTCACTACTGGCTGCAACATGTACATAACGACTTGAGATCCAAGTGGCAGCTTCCTGTGTTCATCCTTCCCACAGTAAATTGAAGAGTTATATGGATCGCAATCGCGCTGCACATCATCCACATCTTATAACCAAATCAGACAGGTTTATTTCGTAGAACTGCTTAGCCCCATGATGGCAATGATAAGGGATCAATGATTCATCAATGATCTGAAATTCATGAAAAATACCATGTTTTTGACAATTCTCTCTGAGCATATCAAGTAGGGGTAAAATCTTTGCCATTTTTACTTTTGCCAGATTATTGTTATCCGCAACATGAAAATACTTCATGATGGATCTGAATTTTTTCCTGCTCACAGTGTTAGGAAATATTGGTATAACTAAGTCATGACTTGCCGACCAATAGTCATTCTCAGAGGGCACACTATGATATCCACTTATCAGAACTAATGCCAAAAACTTCCTCATCAATAGAAAAATCCTTGCCGTTTTTATCTCCTTGAGCATACAAATTCGTTTGTGCGGTCAGATGACTAAGGATCTCGTCCGGGAAGAACAGCTTCTATATCTCAAACATTCCTTCTCCTAAATGAGCTTCACATTCACCTGCAGGAAGTGAGTGTAGATCAAATAATAGATTTATCCTTCTATGCCATCTTCCTTTTTCTCTGAAGTTTTCGACCTCTTCGTCTTCATTTTCATGAACTTCAGGCTCTCCACCAATCTCATCAGGCCTACCTTCCCTATCAAGAGCATCGTCCTCATTTTCCTCATCACTATCAGCAGGCTGATCACCTGTAGAAGGGGGTAGAATGACGATATCAATATCTTCAGAATTTGATTGAGTAACTACTTCAGCAGCATCACGTAGGAATCGATAGTGCATTCGAGGGGTATTTGCCCCGAAAAAGAAGGAGTAAATATTTTAGAAAACATTCAGATTATTGCATCAAAACAGCTTACGAATAATTTAGGAACCTGATGCTTTTCCAGTAAGAATTATGTTGTATCATATAATAGAAAAGCGCATCAAGTGCAGATTTATTCATGTAGAAAATTGTGAGCTGAATGAAAAAAATAGATATAAACAACATCAAAAACGACGAACGATGATGATGACGACGACAACAACAACATCAACATCAATAAAAACAACAACAAGATGATGATGATGATGATGGTGGTGGTGGTGGTGGTGGTTGCTATAAAAAAAGATGAAGATGATAAAACACCCATATAACGATAAATGATGATGATGATGAAAATTATGATTTTGATAATGATAATATGAATAAAAAATAAGAAGCAGTTACCCATAAAAGCTATTACTATCCATGGATAGCCGGCCTAAGATGAAATATCCACTTGTCTAAGTGCTGTCTCAACAGTTAAATGGGTTCAGTCTGTCTGCTATGCACGCAACACTTCTGATGTTCAGTGTACAAAACTGAACTTCTTATGACAGTCTGGGCAGAGAGCAGCAAAACACCTTCGTTCAGGATATTGAGTAAATCAGGGTATCCAGCATACCAAAGTGTCCAGCGTTCCCATTTTGGGAACACTTTACAAAAAATTTACAGTGATATTATTATAATAAAAATCATAATAGATACAATATACAGGGTGTTTCGAAATTAGAGGCCCCCCTCCTCTACAGCATAAACTAAAATTGATATGGACAAAAACAAAAGTAATTCAGAACAGGTATTTATTTAAGTTTCTCTCTGAGTATTTAATATTTTGTGTGGCCTCCATCTGCCTGTACCACAGCCTGCATTCTTGAGGGGTATGATTTCAGCAAATCGCAGAATAGTTGAGACTCAATCTCCATTTCCCTGACCACTTCGGTCACCTCTCTTCGCAGGTCATCGAAGCTTGGTATACCATCATATTTCACTGTGCGTGCTTCAACACGATCCTTTAAGATACTACCAATGTTTTGACACATTATATTTCAGGGAGCTACCTGAAATTCACTTCAAGAAGAAATCGATATCACTGTTTCAAAAATTCCTGTGTCTGAAGAGCCTTGAAACATGGTGCCTTATCATGCAAAAATGTGACTTCTTCAACAGATAACACATTTTCAGAATCTTTGAGGAAAGGAAATACTCCACCAGTAAGCACAGTTTTCCGGAAGTATTCGCCATTCCATGACTGTCCTTTTTCTTTGATGACCCACATTAACCATTTGGCTGTGAAACAGAGAAAAATTCCCAAACATTCAGAAATTTCACAACTTGGCGATAGCACACATCATCGCTGATATCATCCAACTTTGCAGCCCAAACGATGTAATTTTTATGATTTGGCTTCCGCCTGTAAATGAAGAATTTTCTGCTGCGGCAACATGGAGAAAGTCAGCTTTATCACAATCTTTAATAAATGAACCACAAAACCATGCACGTTGCTGAGTGATGTTGGGCTTACTGATAACATGAAATGGCTTGATACCAGATTTTTTCAACTCACAATATACAGCACTATAACTTCTTTCTTTTTCCCTTTTTGTTTCTAGTTCAAATGCCAATTTACATAAAGACTTTCTTGGTCTACCCACTGCCTCAGCTATGATGTCTTTTGACTCCTGAGAAAGGACGTCTGAAATTTTTTCCAGTTTCTTTTAACAAAGGATTCATCACTTTTAATGTATTTAGCTATACAGGAACGTGAAATGAAGGATGCGCCAGCATCCCTGGCCTCTCTGAAGGTTATGGCCCGGACTCGGTCAATCCATCTGATTTCCTCCGAGTCGTTAGCCATGGGTGTATCTAACTCCGTCACTCAGTCTGAAAATACAAGAAATGTAAAATGAAAAATAGCTTAATATGAAATAAATATGATAATAAAATATGCATTTTTCTTATTGAAATAAAATGTTTATTTCGGGTCACTAATTAAAAAAAAAGTAGAAAACACAAGTAAAAAAATAAAGGAAAAATGCAACAATTTCTTTGTTTCAGCATCTATAATGATTAATTATGCATAAAAAATTATACCTAACATGATAAAAACATTATATTTGTATATGTAAAGCTAGGAATCTAAAGGAAAGTCATGTTTCCAAAATGGGAAAGTTGGATTGTAAACGGTAAATTAATCAACAGTATATTGAAGACGCCATGAGCATTTTTTACTCTAACAATGACATTTTAGGATATGACGACTGGGCTCTCCCCTCTGTCGGCGTTCTAGGTGCATGAATGAACATTGCATTTGTACAAAAGAAACATAAACTAGTTATGGCTCAATCAGTCTCTGTAATTCTGTATTTGGCATTTATCTGTCTCCTTTACATCGGAATATACAAAGTATTTTAATAGTATGTCAGTTCTTGAGGTTGATGCTGTTTCTATTTTAATTTTTGCAAGCGAGAAATTAAAAAGAAATAATTATTTGTATTTCCTTAAGGATCGAAACAATCTATCGAAAAAAGTATGTATATATCTCACCAATATTATTATAGAATGCCGTAACGAAATATATTTCCATAGCCATTTTATTTGGACGTGACTTCGATGCTGTGTGTCCTGTTATATTAGGATGATGCCATGCATCAAATACCGCTGTTTGTAAAGTCAGTGCCAACTCTGGTCAACATTTGCCAACATTATAAAGCAAATCTGCGAAGCAATACCTTTCCCAAAATTTGAACACAGGGCATCAGCTAATCAGCATTGTAAATCTGGAGTAAACATTGCAAATGAATTTCACCTCTATCCAATAAGCTCAATTGCAGGTTAATTCCCTGAAAGGGAAATACGCTCCAATAACAGTGAGTCGGAAGGTATTCGTTTTCGGGTCAATTTAATCACTGTTTCTCTTTGTTAAAATTGCTATTACTGAGAGAAGTATGATCTTGCTTGACGGGAAACTGACTTATCTTCATAATTCATGTTTTCAAAGTTGCTTACTACTGGCTATCATTCGTGTTTACCATTATCTGTTTTGTGGTTTACATCGTAAATGTCTTAGTCTTAGCGTTGATAGCATTTTCTTTGCGGTGACTAAAATACCTTTAGAATAGAAATGCTTTTGCTTATGTTAAAACCAGCCTGAATATTGGAAATGGCGGTGGATCATCGAGCTTCATATATTAATTGCTGTCATTAAGCATTATCAGTGCTTTGTTCTTATATCCCTAAGATCTAAAAATAATATCTGTTGATATTGTAAATAGTAAAATTTTGATAAGTTCATTGAGAGTGTTACGAAATTATTTAGGACTAGTGGAATTGATATATATGTGTGTGTGTATGTGTGTTTGTGTGTAGTGTGTGTGTGTGTGTATGATATATGAATGTGTGTTGTGTTTTAAGACCAATAATTTCAATATATATGACCTGCCTATGTAAGAAAACGTACATGCAATAATTTTGTATAAAAAAACCTAAGGAAATATATCAGTTTTTTCTTTTACATTTGTTCTCTTATTCTTTTAGTCGTGTGGCTTCCAACCTTTTCTGGTAAGAGGCACCTATGCCAAGCCTTTCAGAGGTCAACGACATTCTTATTAGAAAACCACGTTTGTCAGTATTCTGTATTAAATTCAATGTCACGTTGACCAAACTTTGTTCCTGGATAAACCGAAAATTAAAACAAAACTCGTCTTGACTCTGATACAGGTTTATTCATCGTAAAATGAATGACGGTAAAACATGTAATTGTAACAGTAGTGAGGTCAATTTCATACAAACCGAAAGAAGCTAAAAAGGCCAATGGGGCACAAGGTAAATGAGGATGTTTTTGCAAAATATAGAATGTGATTAATGGATACCATATATGTAAATTTTTGGCATTGTGTTACAAAGACGTGTTTTCTTTCAAAACAATTCACAATGTAAAGGTGATAGCACAAATGTCGGCTTGAATATTTCTTGCACTTATTAACATTCCTCCATCAACATATGATGATTTTTGTGTCAATTTGAGAGAGAGAGAGAGAGAGAGAGAGAGAGAGAGAGAGAGAGAGAGAGAGAGGGATTGTTTTAGGAGCAGTTGAATGAGTGATGAGAAGATTGCGTAGCAGTATACAAGCCAAGAATTGAGTGTGGTATAAAAACAGAGTAACTAATGAAAATATAACGTCGTATTAAAAAAAAATTCTAGGGTGAGAGATGTGTAAAAGAAGTCAATATAGCAATATTATTAAGCAAATAGATGTTAGCGCAAGAGTTGAAAATGGGTGGACGCTGTATTAGGCGAGTGCAGTCCTGTGTCAACAGCGTGTGCAGAGGAGTCTGAGTCCAGTGAACAGAAGGAAGACAGGTCTGAATAATGGAAGAAGAGGAAGAGGCTTCTGTAAAGGTGAGAATGTTGGTAGAAATGAATGCTCAGGAAGTAAGGAGGGAAGTAAGGAGGAGTTGATAGAATTTACAAATGAGGTGACGCAGTATGATGTTGATGGTCTGTATGAGGAGCTTCTTTACATAAATGCCAAATGGATACGAATGATCATGTTGCATCATTACTGATTATGTCAGAGAAGGGGAAAAATCAGGTTTTGATTGAAAAAGACAGGTATCACAACGGTTGACAAGGAAAGAATAATTTGGGGTTAGGCAAAGTGGGAAGCCTTTGTATCAAGTTGTTTGAGAAGTCTGAGGGGAAAAGAAGAGATGTGTGTGTTACAGATGGGTCTAGAAAGCGTTTATGACAGAACTGGTAGGCAAGCAGTATGGATGGTGTAAATTTTATAAGAAAATAATCTGAAATAAATAGGATTCTTTTTCATACGGCAAATGAATCGTGTATTACGTAGGTATCAGAGTACTTATAATGTCTTGTTTTATGGAACATGAAAGAAAACAAGGAGCGGATAAGGCATATGGCTCTGGGTGGGCGGGCAACGCTGGCAATGATGTGCCTGACGACTTTTGTTTTGCCTGTATGCCGTATTTATCAGACTTCTTGGGAGTAAGGTCACTAGGTTTTGCTAAAAATAATCTTTCTTTGCTGTTGTTTCTGTTGCTTTGTGAGAGAGGGTATTCATGACCATGTCAAGGAAGCCAATGTCGACCAATTCTTGGGTGGTCCTATCCGGCATAATTGCTCCATTATGAAGCATTATTTTCTCTTTTGAAGCTGAAATACCTCCTTTACCGGCCTAAAATAATAACATTGCTACCCAAAACCCCACTGACTGAGACACTCGATGGGCAACCTGACCTAGATACAAAGAGTAAACCATTACTCATTTAGTCTGCTGTTGAAGATGTGGCAGCAGACTTGTCAAACTAAAGAAAAAATTATGCACTGTTAAACGGAATTAGTTATTGTTTATCTCTCTTTTCTCTCTCTGCGTATAAAATACATACATACACACATACGTGTATATATATATATATATATATATATATATATATATATATATATATATATATATATATATATATATATATATATATATATATATATATATATATATATATATATATATATATATATATATATATATATATATATATATATATATATATATATATATATATATATATATATATATATATATATATATATATATATATATATATATATATATATATATATATATATATATATATATATATATATATATATATATATATATATATAAAGAAGATATATATATATATATATATATATATATATATATATATATATATATATATATATATATATATATATATATATATATATATATATATATATATATATATATATATATATATATATGTGTGTGTGTGTGTTTGTGTGTGTATGTATGTGTATATAATGCATTTGTGGCACTGCTTATGAAACTGTGTAGATTTTTTTTCCTTTGCTTCCAGTGCCTAGCTGATTTGATGTTGACTTCCGTTCCTTTGGAAACTGAGAAAATTCTTTTCTTTTGAAATCTAGAACATATCAGTACCCTTGAACACTGACCTATGCTGGTGTGGCTTCCGGCGGAAGTCCGCTGGTGGGTGTGGGAACGTGGAAATTAGTTCATATTTTCGTCCCCAATGGGAGGGGCGAATGAGTCGAAGATTATGATTTTGTGTATAGGTGAATTATTAAGACACGAACTATTATTTGTGTAAGATGTGTTTGTGGTGGGCCTTTTGCTACCGCTTTTGAGGTAAGCTGACATTTTTGGTACTCAAGTGGACATTTGGTTTTAGTGTCTAACCTGTATTTTTGATGATAGCATTGGTTACTGAGATGTCATTTTTTTTTATTTACTTTAGTTTATGTCTTGGATCTTAATGGCCATATTTTAGCACTGATTTTTCAGTGTTTTGTTTTCTCTGTTCTGCAGATGTATCGTAATAAGGTCATAAGATAAGGGACTGTAACAGACATGTTGACCTCTGTTGTTATAGACTGTTGCTTTTTGACTTTGGGGAAAATAGGATTAATTAACGACAATGTTTAGTTTTGCTTTCATTCTTGAACTCAGGGATAAGTTTACCCGACACTTCTCTTTATTTCGTTTATCCATTCATTATGTTAGTTTTGTTGAACAAACATTATCTTTTGGAAGTTAGGAGATTAATTGATGTACCTCAGACAGATTAGACAAATGAGATAGAGACAGGCGGAGAGGGGAGAGAGAGAGAGAGAGAGAGAGAGAGAGAGAGAGAGAGAGAGAGAGAGAGAGAGATGAATGGACAGATTTTTCCTATATGGACCTTGGGTTGCCGATCGCAGTTTTCAGGTAAGCAAATGGGAAGCAAAACACACACACACACACACACACACACACACACACACACACACACACACACATATATATATATATATATATATATATATATATATATATATATATATATATATATATATATATATATATATATATATATATATATATATATATATATGTATGTATATATTCCTAACAACTCGGAAGACTTGAATTTAAATCCTGCTTATACTAGTAAGATATTTAGACTGATATGTCAGTGATACGTATCTCATAGATAATAGACATTTATTGAATTGCTTACTACACAAGGAAAGTAATTACGAGTATATAAAATAATGAAAAAAATAGCAATTTACCTCAGAATTATGACAAGTCCTTGTATCTGAGGCTTTTATCTGAATTCAAGATTTATACACAGCTTATGTGAAGTGCCAAAAGCCAAATCAAAATATTGCGTTTACTCTCCAGTTCCTACTTTGCTTGAGGTTGCGCCGATTTCAAAAATCTTCTGGTTAACAGGAGATGGCTTGACAGTGCAACTTCACTATCAGATAATACATTGAAGTGAACACTCATTAAACCTTTAATATGGCAAAAAACCATCAGCGTGTTCATATATAATCCAAAAGTGAAGTGACTAAGGACATATTTCAATATTTGTCAGTCCCACGAACGTTCACCAGGTGGAAGTATTGTCACGTGATCGCCACGTCACATTGGTCGGATGGATTTCCAATACTTGAAGTTTATGGCCCTGACGCCAAAGCATTCAAGAAACAAACACATAATGGAGTCGGGTTCTACTGATTCTCTCGAACATGAGGTCTATAGAGGATTCTGTCGGGATGTCAAAAAGATTCCTTCTAAAGGATTATTTCAAACCACAGATGTGTGTCTTTTTATTTACGTGTCCTTTACAAACTTCAAATACAGAGCTCAGTCTTATCACCAGGCATTCCTGGTTTTTAATTTAATGCCAAGTCATTTAGAAAACACAAAGCTTCACGATTATTTCCATGACCAAACACATATGAGGAATAACTAGAAAGACGTTAATAAATTCTAGAGTTTTTAACATTTTATGCTTTTTAAACGGTTAGATATATGATTATTTTTAGGGAAAGTTTACTAAACATACTTAAAGTATCATTTAATGTGGTCTACAATCATATCATTATTAAGTTAAAGACTGTTTGCACAAACTATAGTATAAGTTTACTAGTTTTAAAGACATTTTAATTTTCAATTCCCGTTTGCCAAGAAATTTTTTTTTTGTTTTTGAGCATTACTTTCTGACTTATGTTTTTGTTTTGTATATATGTATTAATTTATTTTGGTTTATTATTTCTTTCGGCATTAATTTTTACTTGTCTCCTGTTTTCAACAGTTGAACATACTATGCGGTAAAAGAAATGCTTTTTAGCTTAGGGTCTTTAAATAAATTAAAACATGCCAGGAAAAACCTGATTTCAAAAATATGATGTTAGGATTTCTAGACTATATTCACGGGAAAAGGAATACCAGCTTTCCCTCGATTCCTCTTCATATTATGGGAATATTTCTACGAGAATGGCGTCTGTGTTTTAACAAACAAAGTTTCCCAGTACCAAAAACAAAGAAATAGGAAAATTAGGAGAAGGATCGGAAGTTTTTCAGAGGAACAGTCTCCAAAGGCTAGCAAAGCGATCACAATCGATAAAAAAAAAAAAAAAAGTTAAAAAGTCGCCAAAAAGTTTTCGTCTATCATAGGATTGAAACTCAACCAATATCGTTGTGATCTCCCTGTCATATATTTTCCGTTAGCGAAATGAAAACCAAATTTGGTAGTGAAATCATCTTGGAATTCATGCTTTCATAATGTAGATGGTTTATATCAATAATTATTGAAAAGGTCCTTTGAGACTCAAGTGGGAAGATACTATTAAAATATTCGAGTGTCTTTTGAAGTACCGGCTGATGTTATTCCGGATGGCTTATTTGAGATTATCTTTTGGCAGAGGAGGAAATGAATTCTCACCGAGTCAAATGGTCCTTTAACCTTGTCCCACACATACACCTACGGGAACATCAAACGCCCTCCAGAAAATTATTGGGAAGCCGTAGAAAACCTCCCTCACAGTCTGTTGAATGAATGACATTGATACGTGGGTATGAGTTCCTGGCATTTCTGACATTTCTTGGCATTTCCACTAATCACTGTTCCCGCCCGCTATTTGCCTATAGACATTTTTTAATCCGAGCTCTTTTTTTAACAACCCCCTTTCACACATTTCTGTTCATTCTCCGCTGACGAATGAACCGAGATACTTTATAAACTACAATTAAATAACAAAGAAGCAAATTGAACAATTAGCAATTAGCTCTTCCAGTTACGTGATGAAGACAAGAAGTTTTTCTGCCTTCTTGAGAGAATTAAGGAGAAAGTTTAGTTTGCCAAGAGTCCTTCCACTTCAGAATTCTCGACTATGACAACGAGGGAATGTAAGTAATAAAGTTTGTTTCTCGCGGCCAATGACTAAATCAATTGTTATGAAAAATTAAGATCTGGTGGACTTAAATGAAGAGGCCTACATCACTCTTAGTCCTTTTGCCAGAGGGAATGCCTTTGATTCCATCCTCTAGGTACAAAACATACACCGTACAGGAACAGATATTTACACAAGACCCTGAAGGGGCACACTTGCCAGGTTCATAGCGTGATTCTTCTAACACATGTCAGGATTCACTTCAGAGAATTAAAATCCTAGCTAATCAGATAATCATGATTCCAAAACTCCAATTATCATTGTATTTTTTATGACAAAGGCAGCAGGTTATATAAATTATAGGAATAAGTTTAAGGTTTTCTTCCTTATATATAAACACACATATATAGAGTTAAATACGTACTGGTGTGTATAAATATTTTTATTGAATGTGTTTCACACTCACACACATCACACACACATACACACACACACACACACATATATATATTATTGTATATATATATACACACACACATATATATATATATACACATATATATATATATATATATATATATATATATATATATATATATATATATATATATATATATATATATGTATATGTATGTATGTATGTATGTATGGATGGATGGATGTTTGTGCAACTGTTCTTCCATGTTCATTTTAAAATAAATATATTCAAAATAAAGGGTATTAATAATATATATATAATAAACCAAAAATAAACCATAATAAATTATGAAATGTTATATATATACTTATTCATAAAGTTTGTTCTAATGAGACAGGCAGGATTTTAATTAAATAAGTGCGCATAACTCTTTATAAAACAGGATTTAATAGTTCGATAATTAAATAATTGATATACTTGTTCATAACTACTCTTTATTTTCTTCTGTTGAAGATTTAATGAAAAAGGAAATAGGTGAAATCAAAAGGAATAAAAAAACATGACATCAGACTTTATAAGCGTACAGGCTTTTATCAATGAATATAACGAGTAACAAAGAGTAATCAGCATTCGTTCGTTTGAGTCTCACACAAAGATATTTGAGACAGTTTTCTACGAAACTAGACCAATAAAATCGCACAGAAGAGAAGAGTAGCAGCTAAACAGAAGGATCAAAGAAGAAGATTAATGACAAGACTAACTGGATAATTTCGCTTGGAAAGGACCGTAATTTCTGGTTAAGGAATCACATCTCCCTCCAGAGGAAAAGGTTACGTTTTTCTTCAGGTCTCAGTCGGAGAAAAGATTATCCTTACATTTCATCTCTGATAGATTATTCGTCTTTTCCTTATTATGCTTTCCTCCCCGATAAGAGTTGAGTTGAAAATGTGTGAATTTGTTTTTTTTTTTTTTTTTTTTTTTACCTGTATGCTTTATTTCATGAGCTATAACTGTTTATCTTTTCAACAATCATTTGGGGATGAGATTGCTACCCCATGCCATCCTCGACCCTGGTTGCGAACCACTGCAATCAGTTAACTCTAGCTTCTCCTCTTTGTTCAGTAGAAGCACCATGAGGTTGAATGGAAATACAGTTTCGTGTATTTTTAGAAAATAGTATGAAGCTGGTTTATACTTTATATTTTCCGTTAGTTACTCACCGGTACTAGACACCGTCTTGCTGAAAACTACTTGACTTGCTGGAAAACTCAGATTTCATCACCGAAGATTGCATGGCCCAGATCTTCTGGAATTCAATAACTTCCTGGAAAAGAAGACCACTTTAGGATAATTTCATTTTACGAGAATTTCACGTCTCTGAGAAACCGGAATGCATTGACTGAAAACAATTTGCAGAGCAACCACCAAGGATACAAAATCAAGGATACAAAATCTCTCTCTATATCTCTCTCTCTCTCTCTCTCTCTCTCTCTATATATATATATAATATATATATATATATATATATATATATATATATATATATATATATATATATATATATATGTGTGTGTGTGTGTGTGTGTGTGTGTGTGTGTGTGTGTGTGTGTGTGTGTGTGTGTGTTGTGTGTGTGTGCGTGGTTACATATATGGATAGATACTCTTTTGCAGTGAACTATACTGCTAAGGGAAAATCATGCAAACCCTGTAAGGAAAGAGGAATTAGTCAAAGGAAAGGTAGAAATCTGACGTAGATTATGTGCATGACAATTACTAAGAGAGAGAGAAATTAAAACTAAAATCTGCCTATGCGTATCCAATGCGAAGGAGAGAAAAAATATAAATCACTCTGTAGTCATATCAAAAAGAGAGGAACACAAAACCGAAGAACGAAACAGGAAGAGTGAAAGAGAAAAAAGGGTGTGGTCATATACTGAGAAAAATGTCTATTTGTTGTCAAGACGCTGACGAGAGTGAAATACAGTTCAAGGAAATGTCAGTAAACTGTGAGACAAAAAAAAAAAAAAAAAAACGCTTGGGCAAATAACGTGACCTAAAAAAAAAAAAAAAAAGGGATGAACTTCCAAAGGCATTAAAAACACAAACACAAGAAGAAGAGAATGATGGAATGAAAAATCCTCAGCCACACTCACCGAGCCTGTTTCAACTTATGGCTTCAAGGGACTCTCGTTCGTGGTCCTGGAGTATCAGAGAAAACAGAAAACTTTTAAAAGTATCTAACCACAGTGCGATGTCAGAAAGCATGGGATATTCAATGTTCATGTATTCAACCTTAAGAGGAAAATTTTTACGTAACCAAAAGCAACCGAAACAAATCGCCAGTAAAATAAACAAAATCCATTAACAACGCTAGCACGAATCAAGAGTAATAACGCAAAAGGAATATAAAAATAAAAAAAAAAAACATACCAAACCAGTTTCAAAAGAAATAAAAATCCATGCATATGTTCAACAATGTCTAATAGCCTTTTAAAAGGTTGCTGACATACATCCACCAATGAAGTGGAAAACTAGCAGGCAATATACAAGAAAAAATACGTGGGGCAAAGTCCACTCACATAATAGCTTATGCTTTAGACCACCCAGGTACGTACCAATCACGCACAAAATTTATTCATACCTCCAGCCCATAGCAAATTGTGTCATCTTAGAAAGCACTGGCAAAATGTGTCTCAGCTTTGCCACAGCATGGATGAAAATACTCAGAAGCATAACACAACGTCACTGAGAGATTCGGTATTAGGATTCATCAATAGTCAAGATGCAAAGTTCAAATTGTAATCTAAAGAAGGTACCTATCAATAACCTAATTTTCTGCGAATTGATAGCTCGTGTACCATCGGGGTACAAAATATTGCATCAGTTCCTTTAATGTTTCAGACTAACCATCTCTGAAACTCGGTTACAGGTTGCCCTACAGCAAGAGCCCGTTCCTGCATGAAGGCTGGCTTGATATAAAATAAATGAACGAGTCACTCGTTAATGGATACTATGCGGGCAATGCGTATCCTGGTAGCAGAGCTAAATAACATTCCATTTCAAGGAAATTAAAATTATAATCGTTTTTTCGTATAGTATTTTCTTCAAGAATTGTAGTATTAATTTTTTCTTGTAGCTCGTCCTACGCCATTTTTTCGGTCTGAGGAGAGTTTATTTCAGCACTCAAAATCTGTAGACCTATATGTTCTGCGCATACAATGTTCAAAACAACACTATTTGTTACATTTTGTTTATTTGGCATAATGCAAATATTAAAAAATGAAAATTAACATATAAATGTTTGGCTAAGCCTTTAATGATCCTTGCCTAATCTGTGAAAGGCAGGGAATCCTATAATATGCAGTATTATTTTGTTAATAAGTATTTGTAATGTAATAGATTTTCAAAATCAATAACGTATTATTTTACAGCCGTTGTGCAAATATATAACTGATTATTTCAGTGTTGAATGGCCTCCTCGAATTGCTCATTGACCTAATTCTGAAACCGTATGTTGAGGACTGAATTAGCCACTCCTTGAGAGAAAAATCTTCATGCTCTCCATAACGAGGAAAAACAGAAAAAAAAAAAATAATGTATTTCCACATATTATCAACATCCGTAGATAATATGGACAGAGAGCAGGTTGCAAGAAAAATATTCACTAATAAAACTTCAATAAATGCTTTCGAATATAATTAAAGAACAACAACGTCTAAAGATAAGTCCATACATTCTTTCGATCACAATTAAAGAAAAACAACAGTAAATTATGGTTATCCCATATACAGTATTCAATAAAAGTGCTTTTTTCTGGCCAGTTTCAGTTCATCAATGCGATTCACATCCTGATATTCAATGTAACCCCAAAAAGCTCTGATAACTCCGTTCACACATGACGTTACCAGTTACATTCATTCTCTGTCACTGCCATTAAGCCGTCTTTTTCAAAATCAACATTCGCAATTTCCTTATCTGATGTATCTGATTTCTCCTTTATATTTGTAAAAAAATATTCTGTTTTAAGGCAACGCTTTCTATGGTATTAAAATGAAAATTGGTACATGCAGTATTTAGGAGTTATCGTGCAACCAAACTGGTCTACTCAACCGTCGGCGTAGCAGGCGAGCCAACCGAACCTCCTACTTCTACGCATTTTACCACCCTTCAGTCTAGCAAACTGTATTTAGTTTTTATAAAGTTGTCTTATTTGCTAAATTAAAATAACACTTTTAACAGAAATATCTTTAAACAGATGATAATCTGATGAAATCAGATATGTCAAACTCTAGTCACTTATGTTTTATTCGCGTAGATGATAACATTCTTTTAACAGAAAGGTCTCTATGCAGATAATTCCCTGATAACAAGTTTGGTAGACATGTTCATATCTAAACATAATGAATTATTCTATAATGATTCAGACAAATACTTAAAAACCTGCATAAAACGAGGAATTTTCTTGCATTTTATTTTTTACTTGTTATAATTTATTCTAATTTTCATATAAAAAGTTTTTCTCAAACTAATTAACATGTCGAATATAATAAATAATCAGAACGATATATTTCGTAAAGTGATGCAGAATATTGTAGCTTACTCGTAACTGTACAATATTTAAATTAATATTCGCTTCGAATAATAATATCAAGTTAGTACAAAAATTTTTTCTTTTACGGCGGTATCTACCTAACTTAACGTATTCAACTACAAAGGGCTACATTTTTATTAGATCTAGCTAATCATATCAAACGAGGAAACATACAATAGGTGCTCACCAGGTATCTGCAAGCGTCTCTTAGGTGTCTAAGGGTGATCAGGGCCTCAGTATGCATGCCACTTCCAAAAGAAACTTTAGGGCTCAGAGAGAGAGAGAGAGAGAGAGAGAGAGAGAGAGAGAGAGAGGAGAGAGAGAGAGAGAGGGGGGCTTGGGGGTGTTGTGTGTGTTGGGGTTTGCTTGCTATCTGAATTTTGGATCATGTCAAGATTACGAACCCAAGATCTCCATGTCAAAAACAGCGAACCCAATGATCCCCATGTAAAGAATGGCCAACCCTTTCCGGTCCGAACTCCAATTCCACATGAGGGCTAGTACTCAACACGGCGAAACAGTGATTCATCTACAGTACACTGTTTCGCCATGTTTAGTACTAGCCCCTGGGGGCCAAATGTATTTCGCCTTGTTTAGTACTAGCCCCTGGGGGATCAAATGTCTGGTACCGAAGTGTTTATGTCTAGAATAGCGAACGCGATTATTTCCATGTAAAGAATAACGAACCCAATAATCTTCTTGTAAAGAATAGCGAACCCTGCTGCGAGTGGGTTCGCTAATCTTGACAATTTAGTGAAAATACAAAGATTTCTTGATCAATTATGAGTGCTTCAAAAGTTTTATCATAGTTTGTGGTACACACATCTTTGTCTTGGTTTTGGTTTAACACAATTTCTTGAATACATGGATAAGCATTAGTATTCTCGTACAGGTTATCAAAATTACATATATATTCCTGTTCTTTTAACAGAATACACTCATTAAATTGTTTATCAGTGAAGAATGACAATAGCGGAGTGTGTTCTTCTAATGCAAAATGCCTGACTGTTCCCTTTTGAATGATTGTTCAGTAACAATCTTAGGAAATGGGTACACAGTGGTTAATGTGTTTGTGATCCTAGTATTGAAAGGTACAACTAAAATAATTTTATCATAAAGCACTTTGGCACTTATTAAATTGTAGTACATGAATATATCTTCCACAGGTGGCTGAAAGTGTTTTTCCATGATGCAAAACTTAATAATGTTTTCGAATTCTTTAGGAGTGATTAGTGTTGGGCTCAAAGTACCTTTATAAGCAAGCAAGATGGCATGTGTTTTTATGTTCCTGTAATATCACTTCACTTTCTAGAGCAAATGTACTTAAAAACTGTATGTTTTCCAATTTATGCAGTTCTTTTGTTACATTCTGATTGACTTGATTTACAAAAATTTTCAGTTTTTCTATTTGTTCTGCATTTTGATTGTGTGATGTAATCGCTTTATTTATCACTGTGCCTCTTGCTGCTGCCCATTTTTCCTGTCTGTCTATTCTTTATTTTTCCTGTTCTACATTTGCTTCGGCAGCAACTCCAAATAATGTGTTCAAAGCTGTTCCAATGAAGGGTAAGAGGGACCTCTTTGACCTTTTAAGAACGGTATTTTCTATTTCTGTGTTTAATTTTTCTAACAAGAGAATAACACTGTTATTATCACTCTTCTGTGAGATTGATTTAAAGTCCCTTTGAATTGCATTTAATGTTTTCTCATTATTTAACACTGTTGATATGTCTGTACTAATGATTCCTAAGTCTTTGATCATTTTGACTATTTCATGTCTCTTTAACAACGATCCCTGTAACAATGAACCGCATTTTTGCATCTGTAAGAATAGACTTTTATCAGATTTTCTTTATATATATAGGTTTCACTACATACTTTATATTTATGATATTTTCAGTCCAACACCAATATATACATACATAAATATTTAACTCTGTCGAGTTTCGTAGACTACATTTTTTGTTTACAACATTATCTACAGCATTATCATGCCTTATGTTATCTATAACTTCAGTGGACCATGGATCTGTTTTTACTACTTTTACATGATTCCAGTGAACTACTTTTTCCTTTAGATCACTTTCATTAACTTAATTAATTACTCTATATTTGTTTAATTTTTACACTTCTACAGCTCTATATGGTCCAGTGAACTTGGGAGAAACCTTTACATTTGGCCCTTCTAGAACATGATTTTGTACATAAAATTGAGTACCTACTGTAATGTCTGGTTTAATGGTGCTTTTATTTTATTATGATATTTGGCATGAGTGTTACGAACCTCTTTTAATTTTGCCCTTGTTTTCAGGATTGTCTCGTAAGTATGTGTGGTTTTCCATGCAACATAGTCATCATAGTTGTAAGTATGTCTGGGTGGTGTTGCATTGTCTAATAATGTATTGGGTATGCTTTTCTGATAACCGTGTAGCAAATAACGTGGAGATTCTCCTATTGTCTCATTTACAGTATTATTCAATATGAACTGTACGTCTTCTATTGTTAAGTCCAAATCTTCTGTCCATGGGCTCACTAAAGTTTTCAGGATATCCTTTATTTTACGATTAGTCCGTTCTACTGCTCCATTAGAACTTGGTTTATAAGCGGTTATTTGACACTTATTTATTTCATAAAATTCACGTTTTCTTTACAAGATCACTAGTAAATTCAGCAGCATTATCAGGAAGGAAGAACTTGTGGACTTGAATGCCTTGTGATAATTCTAGATTTAAGAGCTTCTGCTACTGTGGCATCTCTGTTTCTTACTGGTACGATTTCTACATATCTAGGCAGATAGTCTAAGAAGACTAATATTTGTTTATTTCCTCTAATAGTCCTTGGAAATGGACCTAAAAGTCCATAGTTACTCCTCGAAATGGATTTAATTCTGATGGATATTTTTCAAGTGGAGCTTTAAGGTTTAGGTTACCTTTTGTTGATTACAAACTATACAGTTTGGACAAAGTTTTTAGCATCTTCACTACAATTTGGCCAAAAATAATTTCTGGTTATAATTGTGCTTGTATTTTTAATTCCTGGATGTCCTGCTAACTTATGAGTGTGTTAGTTCTAAAACTTCTCTGATTAGTGTTTTTGGGATGTATAGTCGAGAACAACCATTCTTCTCTGCTGGCCTTTTATACAATAATCCATTTATTAATTGAAAAGCAGGTTTTAAGGTTTCATCTTTCATCTAATATTTGTCTGATTTCTGCATCTTTTCCTTGTTGCATTTTTACTCTTTCTAAATCTAAATCTACTACTTGACAACTAAAACAAAAGGTATTAGTGATAATACATTTTTCTGTTTCTTCTTGAGATCTGGATAATGCATCTGAATTCCAGGCCAAATTCTAACACACTAATGAACCATCTATTGAACTTCATGGTGTTGGTAAAGGCTCTCTTTTTAAATATGTCACAACTGGGTCTGTGATCAGTAAGCATATTAACCTTATGACCTAAAAGTGTGTCTAAATTTCTTTAAATCCCAATATAATGCTAAACACTCTCTTTCTGTGGTACTATAGTTTCTTTCTGCTAGGTTTAAAACTCTACTAGCATTCCAGTTCTGGACTTTTGCAACAATACAGCTCCTAACCCTGTACTTGAGGCATCACAAGCTAAGTAAAAGTCTTTGGAAAAATCTGGGTAGACTAAAACAGGTTCCAGATCAATTTGCTCTTTAGTGTTTGAAAGGCTGTTTCTTGTTCATCCTTCCATTCATAATTAATATCCTTCTTGGTTAGTTCTGTCAAAGGTTTGGCTATAGTAGCAAAACCCTTTATAAAAGGTCTATAATAACCTACCATACCTAGGAACCTTCTTAATGCTTTCAAATTACTGGGTGCTGGGTAATCAATTAGTGACTTTATTTTACCTGCCTGCATGCACAGTCCATCTTCACTAATTACATGACCTAAGTATTCTAAGGATTTCATCAGAATTGACATTTCTTCAATTTTATTTTTAGTCCTGCAATTCTTAATCTCTCTAGGACCGTTTCTAATGTTCTGAGGTGACTTTCTAAGTCTTTGCTAAAAATGATTACATCGTCCAAGTATACTGCAATATTTTCTATATCTCCTAGAATTTGTAAAATTAATCTGACAAATGTTAATGGGGCTGATGTGAGTCCATATGGCATTACTTCAAACAGTAAATGTCCTTTATGTGTGCTGAAGGCTGTGAATTGTTTCAATTCCTCATCCAGAGGTACTTGCCAATATCCACTGAGGATGAAAATATTTTCCCCCCTAATTGAGCTAACATATCTTGAATTATCGGCATTCTATCTGGAACTGTGTTGGAATTTAACTTCCTGTAATCTATTACAAGTCTCCAACTACCATCCTTCTTTGGAACAAGTAACAATGTTTTTTTTTTTTTTAATTCTTGAGTGTGTAGGCTAATTGTTCGTTTGTCGATTCGTTCTTCACACTACACTTTTTACGTTTTCTTCGGATCCGCTTTAGCTGGCACCAGTTATGTGATGATTTGTCACCATTTGTTATGCTTTCTTCATTTGTAATGGTTTTACCACCTTCAAATGTTATGATGTTCCTTTCTTATTAGGCATTTTTGTTTTGATTGCCTTAGATTAAATTCGCGCCCGTGTTTTGTTTTTCTAATCATAACACATCCTGTTTCGTTATTCTCTCTCTCTCTCTCTCTCTCTCTCTCTCTCTCTCTCTCTCTCTCTCTCTCTCTCTTATCACTGGTTCTCTCTCATTTATTTTTCTCCCTCTTATATTTACGCTATTCATAATTAATATTCTCCTAGCTATCATTACAGTATGTTACTTTCTTCATGAATGTGATTGCTTTTATTTTGTTTGCATGATTTTGTGATGAAAAGTTATTTCATGTTTATTCTGAATTCACTGTTCTACATATATAATAAAAAAAATAATGGGTTAAAATCACAAAACAGTTTATGATAAACGATATCATAGATATATGTCAATAAGTCAGTTTTATCTTTCCCTTATTCCCTTATGTATATGACCGTGAAATATAACCATAAGCAATATCTTTACCTATTCAGATTTATTCTTAATTTCTGGGCAAGAAGACAGATAGCAAATGGATTTCTGCATCCACGGGGACATTTTAGCATGTAAGCCATAACTCTGAACAACGGCGAGACAACCTTCTCTGTAGTTACTGGATACACGAGTGATAAACTCGTCGTTTAACCCGACATTTCATTCATCAACTCTAAAGATTTCGGAAACCCTAAACTCTGTAGAGCGATGTAGGTCGTTCGCTTTTCTCATCCTACATTGCTACGTTGAAAAGTTGCAGTGCTATTATGTGCCTGAAAACATTCCATTACATAACAAATATTGCGAAGACAGAGAGAGAGAGAGAGAGAGAGAGAGAGAGAGAGAGAGAGAGAGAGAGAGAGAGAGACAGAGAGAGAGAGAGGAGAATGAATGAAAAGACAGACGGGGAAGTAGTGTTTGAAGAATGAGGAAGGTGATGGGAGGGACAAGTAACCCAAAAGTGCTTGTCCGACTGAATTCGTCAATCTTAACTGGCTAGGTTTGGCTGTCCTAAAATTCAAGATTAAAGTGCCTTTAAAATCTGTCTTTGGACATGGAATTTTCTATCAAAAATTAGGGGAGGGTGTGAGAAACTCTGTTTCAAAGTACCGTACCAATCAATCGATTGGTTTGAAAGATATTGGGAAAAAACGATGACTCAAACTTCCTGAAATACATAGTAGTTTGCTTATAGTTAAGGTACGTAATGAATTCTCTGTTCCTGTCTTCCAAAACCTTAAGGTGTCAAGGAGAATCTTTAGATATGGTATGCCAAATTATTATTATTATTATTATTATTATTATTATTATTATTATTATTATTATTATTATTATTATTATTATTATTATTATTGCGGCAGTAACAACATCGCCAATAAGAACAATATTACTGATTTTAGCCTCAATGAAAAAGAATTAATTTCAAGGCTCATCAACCTAGATCACTCACATTTATATTTTGTCATCAACGGCCGAGTGTTTAATCAAAACGATTGGTGTTATTAAAGTGTTCAGTGCTTTCCAATATTCATCTAATTAATTAATTAATCACATAAAAATATATAACCAGGTAACGTATTTCCACTAATTTTACCACTTTACGGCCTGAGTGCCAATGTAATTATAATCTTATTGATGGATCATTTATTGGAGATATTGCCATATATTAAGACATGAATCCAATGAAAACACGTTTTGCTTTCTGCAGGGACTTTGAGCATTGCCCTTTTACTTTACTTACGACTTCTCGTTTCTGCTTGGAGTTAACCCTGGCATCCTGCGCTGTCCGAAATGAAAGTGGCGGGTCGGAGAGCATTTCATTTTCTTATCTGCCAAGTTTAAGAATTCTCTATTTTTTTTTGCTTTCCCTGTCATTTATATTGTTTTCCTTTGCCGGGATTAAATAAGTACAAGCCCTGCTGGGCTTCTTTGTCACAAATGTTCACCAAAAAACTAACAGATATGTAACACAGATAGCGTGAATTTTCGTTTTATTTTTCCTGTAGACAGGGTCAGTGGTTTCTCTTTTGATTTCATTCAATGCATTTAAAATGAAAAATATTTTTCATTTAAAATTAAACAGTTACATATATTCTATCACTTCTAACCTAATGTTATTTATCGTATGGAAAAGAAATCAGTCAGTTACCTTAGCAAAACCTAATGCTTTACAAAATAAATTTCAAATTTTAACAACTGGTTTGGTGAGTCAAGAGAACAGACCGAGTGAGGCAGAGGTGGACGCAGTTCCAAACTGAACGAGTAATGTTTCCAGAGTTTTGTCGTGAAGAATATACTTCACAGTCGGACCCGATGAATAATAATAATAATAATAATAATAATAATAATAATAATAATAATAATTAATAATAATAATAGCCAAATTGTCCTTCTCACCACCCATGGGAGAATAGTATATGATAGGGTTCGCCTGGCTCCTATGCACAACAGAGTAGAAGATCCAGTCCTGTTTGGATGATAATTAAGAGACGAGAGGCTGGAGATGAATGGGAATTGGTGGGAGTGAATATACAGGAAGGAAATGACTGGCGCAGTTCCAGAGGACATTTGCGTCGCCCGGTGTAGGCGTGATGAAGTGGCAAGAAGTAAATGATTATCCTGACCTTTGATAACACAAGTTAAACAAGTAAAAATTATGACGGAGTTTCTTCGGCGCAATCGAGATATCTGTACAGCCGCTACGGCGTATAATCAAGGCCACCGAAAATAGATCTATATTTCGGTGGTCTCTGTATAATGCTATATGAGCCGCGGCCCATGAAATTTAAACCCCGGCCCGGTGGTGGCCTGTCCTATATCGTTGCCAGAAGCACGATTTTGGCTAAGTTTAACCTTAAATAAAATAAAAACCACTGAGGCTAGAGGGCTGTCATAGTCGAACAGATACTATAGCTATGTCCCGTTTCTTAAGCTCTAACAGCTAAATAAAAGAAAAAGATACTTCCAATACCGCCAGAGAAGTTCTTGAATACAGCAGAATCTTTCGAAGAGCTGGAAATCTCTGCCGACACTCACCAAAAGAAAGGTTGTTAAACATTCGTGTTCAAAACAAAAAGAGGTAACAGTGGCGCCGTTAATGGAAGACAGATTCTATGGGTGGCCCATGCTCAATGACTCTAAATTATGGTGAAAGTTTTGTATAAATTATAAATTCGATATATCACTTTTTTTCGTTGTTACCCTAAAAAAGGCAATAGAGAGATGAAAGTATTGAGCTCCAGTCAAGTTTTTCTTGAAACCACCACAACAAAATCCCAGATAGAACCTACTTCGGTTTTATGAGCTTCGAGATAAGGGAAAACAGCAGCAGCATTCTGTAATGGACAGCAATAATGCAAGTGGGTCTCACCATAGTGCTGCAAAAAGAAAGAAAGAAAAATAGAATGGCAAGTTACTGAACTATACATATTTATTGATTTCTCTCTTTCTTAAATTGGCTCAAAACCGTTTTTGCTGTACTTTTAAAAGCTGATCATACTCATTATTAATATTATATATGATTACTCTTCATATTCTGCATTCTTTAGAACAAGATTTCACGGAATATTACTAAGACGTCTGATATTTTATGATTATTTCACGGAATATTACTAAGACGTCTGATACTTTATGATTTACTGTGGGGACGATATTCGACAAGTTGCTTATACTGTGCATTGAGGTAAGACAGTATTGCCCAGTGTGCGTTTCAGCACCATGCCAGACATCGGCTTAGGAGCGTGGCAGCTGCTTTTTAGTTTTCTGTAGAAGAAAACTATTCTGCAGGCCTTGTCTCTACGTTCGCTCTTCACTTTATTCTGGCCACACTTTTTCCGTCCGCCCTCAGATCTTAAAAACTACTGAGGCTACAGGGTGCAAATTGATATGCTGATCGTCCACGCTCCAATCATCAAACATACAAAATTGCAGCCCTCTAGCCTCAGTAGTTTTTATTTTATTTAAGGTTAAAGTTAGCCATAATCGTGCTTCTGGCAAGGATATAGGATAGGCCACCAACGGGCCGTGGTTAAAGTTTCATGGGCCGCGCCTCATACAGCATTATACCGAGACCACCAAAAGAGATCTATTTTCGGTGGCCTTGATTATACGCTGTAGCGGCTGTACAGAAAACTCGATGGCGCCGAAAAAACTTCTGCGCATTTTTTACTTGTTTTATGCTGAGGACAAAAGCAGTTTTCGAAACAACATTCTCTTTTTTGTAAGGACGAGAAAAGGATTCCGGGGTCATACGAACATTTTCCTCAGTTCTTGACATACATTTTCTTTCCGTACTCATTTTAACGCTTGTTTGTGGGGAACGTCACGTTTTATTAATGAAATATCTTGGAGAGCATATGATTTTGTTCATAAGATATTTTTTCTTAACAGCAAAGCTAAATCAGAGAGAATCCAAGGCATATAACCTGTGACGGACTTGGGAGGCGCCGTTAAATTGCAGATGCTTTTTCTTAATAACTTTTGCGGGCGAAGCTAACCTTTCGGGAATTCCAAAAATTTTCCAATAAATTACAAGGAAATTTTAGACGTTGTTTTTAAACCAAAAACTGTAGTCTATGCAGTCTTCTCCGATCCCTAAATAACTGACCCTGATGAGGGTAAAGGTAGTAAAGTCCCAAAAGCTGAGCTGTGCACTTGTACATTGTTTATGATTAATAATTTTTACAGCTTTACCTCGTCCTCTAGCTATCTTATTTCATGTTACATATATGTGTGTATACATATATATATATATATATATATATATATATATATATATATATATATATATATATATATATATATATATATATATATATATATATATATATATATATATATATATATATATATATATATATCACTTCTATATATGGGAATAACATGACACAAAGTAAGATCCTTAATCAAGTGTCTGAGGTCCCCGACTGAAACAGCCTTAAGCCATATTTTATGTCAGACTTTTGCACATGTGCTCGCACTTTTAATATTATATATATAATGAATATATATATATATATATATATATATATATATATATATATATATATATATATATATATATATATATATATATATATAAACCATTAATATTACAAATGTTGTTTAATATCAAATTCAAATTCTACTTCTGGAATATCCTGATGGGGAATTATCGCTGAAGGGGGATTTATAAGTGATAAATGGATCGGTACTGCCGGGTCTCGATCCCTCGATACAATTACCTTCCAACAACTCCAGTCGACGGTCTACCCACTGAGCCATCAAGAGAGGTATAAGTTAATGCCTAATGTGCTGTACTTGTTTACCAACCGAGGGCGTGGAATCTATACTTAGCTTCAGCATTAACCCACCTCCACCATGACAGCTCATTGGTACATTTGGAACACAGCTCTTATTATGAAATTTTTATCACACCGTGATTTATATACATCCTTGAAGCTACAAATGTTGTTTAATATCAAATTCACGCCACTACAGGAATATCTCCGCTCTCGACGGGTAAACAAGTACACCAGAATTGGCATTAACTTATACCTCTCTTGATGGCTCAGTGGGTAGACTGTCGACTGGAGTTGTCAGTGACTTAAGCAAGCATGTTACTTGGCCTTCGCCAGGCGCTCTTGTGTCCCCTAATGGAAATTTTACTCCAAATACGTCTTTGTAAACTGCTAGGTAATACAAGTGTTTCCTGAGCTTATGTTATTTCAAGTGTTTTCTTATGCTGGATCTTTGCTTCCACTTTTACTAACACCTGTTTTTATTGAAATGCAAGTGATGCAAATTATTTAAATTCCTCAGAGAACAAGAAAGGAAATCGAAAGTGCCCCATTCTGCGCCCAGAACTAACTCAAAAGCATATATATATGAAGGACAGTAAGTTGAAAGGCCTAGCAACCACTCTGTTTCACTTTTCCCCTCGTGGTTATTTCCTCTCTCTCTCTCTCTCTCTCTCTCTCTCTCTCTCTCTCTCTCTCTCTCTCTCTCTCTCTCTCTATATATATATATATATATATATATATATATATATATATATATATATATATATATATATATATATATATATATATATATATATATATATATATATATATATGTGTGTGTGTGTGTGTGTGTGTGTGAAATAACCACGAGGGAAAAGTGAAACACAGAGTGGTTGCTAGGCCTTTCGACTTACTTTCCTTTACCTAGCAGACTGACAGAAATACAAGAAAGCTTATATAATTGACAGATGGGGATTATAAAGGAACAGATGTACCTGGAATCCAACACAGTTGAAGAATTAGTGGACCTATGAAAACAAAGGTAAATATTTGAGAGGTTGTACAAACAATTAGCGCCAACAGCTGAGCAGCAGGGAAGAGTAAATTAAAGAATTATACAGGGGAAGAGACTGACCACCAAAAATGACTGTGTAATGAATAAGCTGATTACATATGTTTATAAAAGTACAACAACTCAATATATTCTCCTTTTGGTAAACAATAACAGTTTTGCAAAGTATACATTTAAAAAAATCTATTAAGAATACAAATACATAGAAATATATATAAAGTAATTAATTACTAATTAAGTCAGTCATTTGATCTTTAAGGTCATTCTTGAACATTTTACTAATACAGGGGTCCAAATAATACATGCCAGGGCTAAGGTTAAAATTACAACTGGAAGTAAGGTGTAAAATAGCAGATTCTAAAAGATTTCGTGAAGAGAAACCTTTCAATCTGGCAATTACTGAACTTTCAGTCCAATTTATCTTGTGAGAGTTTTCAATTAAGTGAATGAATATTGCGTTGGATGTTTGTCCAGTTTTGACAGAATTATTAAAAGGATTTTAAACAATAATGACCCCAAGGAAGAGTAGGGAGAAGTTCAATGGCGGAATTGAAGAGGAAAGTTCTTGCTGTCCTGTTTATTATTAAACTTTCGCTCATTAGGGGAAAATCTTGAAATTATATATATATATATATATATATATATATATATATATATATATATATATATATATATATATATATATATATATATATATATATATATATATATATATATAGGTAGATAGATAAACAGTCATCTAGATATTACGATGTCATTTAACATCCAGTTCATTATACTTTTGGGATAGCTTACATCCAAGGAGGATTGTAATTACCATTTCTTTGTCCCCAGTGGTATTCGAACCGATGTCTGCTTAGAAACAACGAGACAGGGACTTCGACCACTCAGTTATCACGAGAGATATAAACTGTTCTCTAATTCAGGTTCTGTGTTTTGAATTAGATATTAACCGATATTTGTGGTGTAATATGTGCGAAAATTTCACGAATGTATAGGTGACAAAAATTCATAATGCGCCGAATACTACAATTTTAAACTTATCTATTATTGCGCATTTATTTTATCATTTATATTACATTAAATCGACATTTATAACTGTTCTTTTAATAAATTTCCTTTACACTTGACAATTTTCGACGACTGAATCTTAAAGCTTCTACTCCTTAAGTTCCGAAAAGAGTTTATTGGGGTTGCAGGATACAATGCTATTGCCACCCTTCCTCGCTGAATTACAAAGGCTTGTGTTTCTTCCTTTGTAAGGAATGGTTAAGTTCCCTGTATATTTCCTGTAAGGGTTTGTTTTCTTGCGCGTGTGGGGTTGGGGTAGGGGGAGGTCTCTTTAAAATAAGAACGACAAAGATCCTCTTTTTTGTGCAGTAGCATTTTTGTTGACGTAAAGTTTATCTCATCTAAATTTAGGCTCAATCTTTGAGTTTGTAGCACCGGAAACATTTTCTGTTGACTTTCAGGAGATAAACGTCACTCAGCGCGTGTAAACCTCTATAAATCGCAGCTATATGTGAAGTTCTTCTATTCCTTACCTCGCTCTGTCAGGCATTCATTCCCTATTCGTCTTAGTATTATTGTTATTCACATCATGATTGCGGATTTTGGTTCTTCACTTATTAACCTTGTTACTGTACATAGTCTTCTGCCATTGCTACTTTAGGTATTCTATTTCTTTTAGTAATATTTTGTCGTCACTATTACTATAATTACTATTCTTATTTTTACGTATCAGTTGAAAAATCCGTTTGTATTAATTTCTTTTACTTAACAATATTTCAAAGCCACGTCAAGAAAGAGTCAAATCAGAATGGGAACGTTTTTATTCTAGACCTCAGAGTTTTGTTACCATTTTCGGTTAGTATTATCTTAAATGTTGTTATTCTGACTTATTTTTTCAAGTAACAATTCAATGTAAAGGCCATCCATTCATTTCTCACTGATTTTGATGAAACTTAGTAGGCAGATATCTTGATGCTAAAATTATTAACATACAAAATATTTTCTATTTTATACTTTCGATGTTCGCAGTAATCAGATTTTTCTCTCATTATAATTATTCCTATTAACTTCCTTTCTTGCTCTGCAGTTATTAATTGTATTTATACAATTGTTATGGCTGTATACCGGTTGGCCAAGTCATTTTAGCCTATTCTTTCCGTGCAATAATTATTTAGCGAGGTCGTTGGGAGCAACACTAATTAAGCGATGGTCATTTAGAGCGTCTTCCTTCATTTTCATTTGCATATAATGGGCGAATTTGAGCTGTTACATGAAATGGGTGGTTAGGCAAAACAGTAAACATCATCATCCCCATCGCCATGTCATTAAACAGTACAAAAAATAGTATAAATGGAATATGTCAGTCTTATGCAAGAATTAACATTAACAGTAAACTTAAAAATATAAACATTATACCAAATTTAAAAAAAAAAAAAAAAAAATGACAACAGATGCATTAAAGGATTAAATATATTTGTTTGGATTTAGCTTCGATTTCCATCGGCTCTTCAGTGTCCAGCTTCCTGTCAGGTGGAAAAGAACACGGTTGATCAATCTGGACAAGACTTCGAGGCAGAACGCAAAAGCTGCTTGTCTCCGAAGGACGGTGCACGGAAATTGTAGGAGGCAATTGAAGGTTTGCAGAGCACTCAAGCCCTTCCTCTGACATATCCGCCTCCTTTCCTCCAGCCCTCACCCCTCAGCTTTCACGAACAGTATCACTTGCAATATTTATTGACTTGTTCCAGTTCCCTGCCTCCATTTTACGCTTGTTCCATCCGAATTTGCTCGAGGCATCACAGACTTCATGGAAATTCTAGTTTTTACCGCATGTAAAAACAATATACGAGTATAATGACATGAGCTATGCTTGTACTGCTATATACATTATTCTAATGTAAGCATTAGGGACGTTGTAAAGATCCGCAACCCCAGAGTACCCATGTAAAGATTGGCTATCCTCAGAATGAACTTGTTAACATCAGCCACCCCCCAGTACTGAACACGGCGAAGGGACATTCCATTTGGCCGACAACAAACAGATGCACCGTCAGTATCAGAATGAGCTTGTTAACATCAGCCACCCCAAATATTAGCTTGTTAAGATAAACAACCCTCAGGTACTCTGGGGTTGCTGTTCTTTACAACGTCCAGCATTAGTATAATGCAAGCACAGATAGTTTTGTACATTATGCTAATGTACAAAGCAATCTGTGCTGAAGGCAATTCTTTATCAAACAGAAAATTACATTAATTGAAATTTTCTCAGCGTGACAAGAACCTTGAGAATTTATATTAACTTTAGCATGAAATTTCTTGTTAAAACTTATTTTGACATAAAATATAGAAATAGGATAAAATCCAAGGGAAGTGTTTGGCTATATTAAACGGTTTTAATGTTCATGAAAATGTTCTTTACACACGAACTTTTATGATCTTTTTTCCATTTTTCATTATTTTTATATTTGTATGTACTCACTGCAATTACTGTTATCAGCTGTCCATCTTTCCTTCTTTGAAGTAGCGGCCTTAGAAGCCAAAATGTTATAGCCAGTCAACATACAAAATTATGGCGCCATATATCATCGACTTGAGAAACAGGACCTAGATTACTCACTCCATTTCTTATGAGTCCAGTGGTATAATTATCATGTTACCGATACGTAATTATTATTGAAACAGATTATTATTAATATCCAGTAAAGACATGGTGAGAGAGGAGCATCTGTTTTTATTTAATGCCACATCCGACATTTACTGTATATTCCTACTGTCCTTCATCCTGCCGTTGACATTAAAAATCGGGACCACTTCTTCGAGCTGTCTGCTTTACGAGGGCTGCATCTCCTCTGTTCATGCCTTCAAGGGGTCAGGGTAAAATCCTCACAGTTGTCTAGCAATTTCCTCTTTTATATACTAAATTCTTTAGTTGGCAATGATGGTTTTTCATAGTACATTAATATTATTTTCAACTGCGGTTTAACAATATTCTAAGATCTGTAAAACTTCCAAACATTAATATATATATATATATATATATATATATATATATATATATATATATATATATATATATATATATATATATATATATATATATATATATATATATATATATATATATATAATGTGTGTGTTTGTGTGTGTGCTGTTGCAATGTTTTTGAAGTAAAATGTGCCGGATCGCTAATCACCTATAAATTCCTATTCGGTGTTTATTGCAAGGTTTATTAAATCTGATATTAAAACTATTTTGGCAACTTAATGTTTGTGGTTTATGACATATTTATGTATATATATATATATATATATATATATATATATATATATATATATATATATATATATATATATATATATATATATATATATATATATATATATATATATATGAGAGATATCTGAGAGAGAGAGAACTGCTTCTCTTGAAAAGTCCGAACATCAAAAGAATAGTACCGACGTTAAATTGCCAGTCATCGGCTGTTCCCCTGTTCCTATATAGCATGACTCGATTGTTTGTTTTCATTTGTCCGCCTCCTCCTTCTGTTTTTATGCTGTTTTCTTTTAGTGTGCTTTCCTCTTTCACCCTGAAAGGTGCGCCTTCTGCTCTCTGTTTTAAGTTTATTTTTAAATTCCTTTTTATTAAGTTCAGTTTTTTATTAAGTTCATTTTAAGTTTACTTGTATTGGTTCTTTAATGTATAAATGTATTTAAGTGTGATTGTTTAAGTTTAACTGATTTTCTATTTTATTTTTTTTATGTTTTGTGTATGTTTACCTTTAACTATGTATGCTGAATGCCCCTTTTTAATTTATAACTGTAGATGTCCTGATGATGTGACCACCGGTCAAGAAACGCGTAGACAAATAAATGTATGTACTGGATCTGTATGTGTTCCTGTGCCCCTTTCCTGATTATATATATATATATATATATATATATATATATATATATATATATATATATATATATATATATATATATATATATATATATATATATACTATTTATTATTATCACTTGTGTACGTGATTCATTTATCACACATTACAGGTGAAAAATATCAGGACCTACACCCTTGATTCTTATTTTTCACCTGTGTAATGTTGATTATGTATATATATATATATATATATATATATATATATATATATATATATATATATATATATATATATATATATATATATATATATGAATGTCTTTTCCTGTAATACTACAGTGTAATATGAAAATAAAGAAGGCCCATAAAACACTATTTAAACGTTTTTCCATATATTTCGGGCACTTGTTTCTGTGCCCTGTTCACTAGGTAGAATATGGACAGGTGGAAAGTTACAATGGTATATATACAAAAACATGAAAGGTGTGGCCTTAGGCCTCCGATGTTAAGGTTTTTCTTAGAAGGAGAGATTGAAAATTCCAAGTGGTTTTTGGCCTCAAAGCTCCCGTTTGGCGATGGATCTGGCGGTCGCGTTTCTTGGGTCATCTTCTTCAGAAGGGTCCGAGGATTAAGGTGTCAATGGCGTCCGATTTCCAGTGTCCTTCTGACAGGTTCATATTGTTGGTTTGATTGATGATAGCAGATTCCAGCATCTTTTTTTTTGTACGGACAGCTATCTTGAAAACCAACTCCGCCCCACTCCAGTTAATGACATGCCCTATATTTCCAATATGTAGGAAAATTCCCGAACTCTCCAAGCGTAACGTACTGATCTTTTGTTCCTGTTATTCTTTGCGAGAGGATCTACCTGTCTCGCCTACATAGATGTCATGACAATTACTACACGGTATCTTGTAAACTCCGGCTTCTTCCCTTTTGTTATTTAAGTATACGTTAACGAGCAACTCCCGATGGATTTGGGATAATGGAAAATGAAAGGATTTTTAGAACTGAGTTGCTCGGTGGCCTTTTGGATGTTTTCATCGTATGGAAGCTTTATTTTGTTGTTGAAATCTATTTGTCTGTTGTGAGTGGGACCTCTGTAAATATTTTATTTGCTTTATTAATAAACTCGATAATGTGTGGTGGATAGAGCAGTTGCGTTAAGTGTTGGCGGATCGTGTTAAATTCTTGATCCAGGTACTCATTTGAACATATCCTAAGTCCTCTGAAGAATAGGTTGCACCCTAATGATTTTTACGGAGACGTCGTGGTAGCTTAAGAAATGAATGTAGGAGACAGCGAAGGTGGGTTTTCTATATACTGTAAATGCACCTGTTCTGTTTTCTTATGATCAGTACATCTAGGAACGGCAGTTTTCCGTCCTTTTCCCATTCTGTTTTAAATTTTATGGTCGGAACTAGCGAATTTAGCCTATTAAAAAATTCCTTAAAGTCCCCCAGCTTTGTCCCAGAAAGTAAAGATATCATCTACGTATCTAGCCAGATCATATTATGGGGTTTGATAGACGACAAAAAGTTCTGTTTCAAAATATTCCATGTAAAAGTTTGCTAGAAGGGGTGATAGGGGACTTCCATGCTACAGCCAAATTTTTGTTTGTAAAAATTTATCATTGAAATAAAACACGTTGTTAGTTACACAGAGGTTGATAAGTTTTAAAGTTTTATCTATGCCAAGAGGAAAAATGTACAGATATCTTTCATATTTTTGTGCTATCAGGTGCTATTGAGAACAGTGAGTCCCACTCCAGAAATTTGTGCTACAAATTAAAAAAACTGATTAGGAACAGCGTATGGAATAATCTTGGCCTTCCCAATAATGTGCTGAATCTCTCTAGTTCCCCTCACTGCAGAAGAACAGACCGTTTTAAATCTTGGAGTTTCATTCGCTCTGGTCCCTGAGGTAATCTTAATTTCTAGTTGCTTTTGATAAACATTTTGCAAAAAACAACTATGACAAAAAAGATATCTCAAAAAGGCATTTTTGCTAAATGTCTTGGACAACAACAAAAATTTTTCCCGGATTTCAAATGATTATTTTAGCTTAAGAAAAAGGGGATATCAATCAAAAATCTGACAAAGACAGGAAAATAGTTCTGTTAAACAAGAGACATACATCAAAAAGTTCAAGAACTTTAAACGATGCGAAACAAATTAACAGATCCTATAAATATTGCTGCTCAGTTTAACAAATCAGTTAGAACCATGTTTAATAAAAAGACATAGAATTACTAGAGACATTCAAGGTAAAACCCCTTTCTCCCTATTTTTGGCCTGTGGCGAAAACACATAAAGATGGGATTCCTTTACGCCCCATAATATCTAGCAGAGGGCTCTTTCATGTAAAATTATCAAAATGGCTCGCAGACTTGTTATCACCCTTTCTAGGAACCTTCTCATCCTCCCACGTCAAACATTGCAGAAAGATTTCATAAAAAAAATAGTTTAAACATCCCCTCAAACATCAAACTGCTTGTCTAGACGTCGATTCATTATTTACAAAGTCCCGATTGCCGACGTGTTGTTTTTTCTTAGAAAAATCATATGAAGACCATTTTCCTCTTGGCATAGATAAAACTTTAAAACTTATCAACCTTATGTAACTAACAACGTGTTTTCTTTCAATGGTAATTTTTACAAACAAAAATTAATTTGGCTGTAGCATGGGAAGTCCCTATCACCCCTTCTAGCAAACTTGTACATGGAATATTTAAAACAGAACTTTTTCGTCTATCAAAATCCCATAATATGATCTGGCTTAGATACATAGATGATATCTTTTACTTTCTGGGACAATAGCTGGGGGGTTTAAAAATTTTTAATCAGGCTTCAAATTCATTTCCGACCATAAAATTTAAAACAGAATGGGAAAAGGACGGAAAACTGCCGTTCCTAGATAACTGATCATAAGAAAACAGAACAGGTATGCATTTACAGTATATAGAAAACCCACTTCGCTGTTCCTTTCATTTCTTACTGATACCACGACGTCTCCGTAAAAATCATGGTAAATGCAACCTATTCCTCAGAATACTTAGGATATGTTCAAATCAGTACCTGGATCAAGAATTTAACACAATCTGCCAACACCTAACGCAACTGCTCTATCACCACACATTATCGAGAGGGCTATTAATAAAGCAAATAAAATATACTACAGAGGTCCCATACAACAGACAAATAGATTTCAACAACAAAATAAAGCTTCCATACGATGAAAACATCCAAAAGGCCACCAAGCAACTCAGTTCTAATAATCCTTTCATTTTCCATTATCCCAAATCCATCGGGAGTTCGCTCGTTAACGTATACTTAAATAACAAAAGGAAGAAGCCGGAGTTTACAAGATACCGTGTAGTAATTGTCATGACATCTATGTAGGCGAGACATTAGATCGCTCTCGCAAAGAATAACAGAGCACAAAAGATCAGTACGTTACGCTTCGGAGAGTTCGAATTTTCCTACATATTAGAAATACAGGGCATGTCATTAACTGGAGTGGGGCGGAGTTGGTTTTCAAGAGTAGCTGTCCGTACAAAAGAAAGATGCTGGAATCTGCTATCATCAATCAAACCAACAATATGAACCTGTCAGGAGGACATTGGAAATCGGACGCCATTGACACCTTAATCCTCGGACCCCTTCTGAAGAAGATGACCCAAGAAACGCGACCGCCAGATTCATCACCAAACGGGAGCTAATGAGGCCAAAAACCACTAGGGAATTTGGTCAATCTCCTCCTTCTTAAGAAACGCCACCTCCTTAACATCGGAGGCCTAAGGCCCCTCGGACCTTCATGTTTTTGTATATATACCATTGTAACTTTCCACCTGTCCATATTCTACCAGTGAACAGGGGCACAGAAACAAGTGCCCGAAATATATGGTTTCAACGTTTAAATAGTGTTTTATGGGCCTTCTTATTTTCATATATATATATATATATATATATATATATATATATATATATATATATATATATATATATATATATATATATATATATATATATATATATATATATATATATATATATATATATATATATTATATATATATATAATAATTACTTAAAATACAGCAGTTCAAAAATACAGCAGTAAATACAATGACTCAAAGGATATTAAGACAGTAACTCTTTCGTACTGACTCTTATTTCTTGATTAACTCTAACATATGCTAATGTATTATAACATACGTTAACAGAAGGTAATTTCTCACAATAAACAAGAATGACAGCTAATCTTAAACTTGTTTTCTGAATCGAAGATGGGTTAACTCCACCGTTTGCTCTTTCAGCTACACAATATTCTCTCTCTCTCTCTCTCTCTCTCTCTCTCTCTCTCTCTCTCTCTCTCTCTCTCTCTCTCTCTCTCTCTCTCTCTCTCTCTCTGTAAGAATGAGTTTCCCACTTTCTAGGCCGTTCTTCAAGTTAAATTACTTGACCTATGTCAGGGGAAAAATGATATGAAAAATTTTGGACAAGAATTTCTTTTCATTAAGGACAAACTAATGAAGAGTGAAGTCTGACGTTCGCACGTCCTTTGAAATGAAAATGAAAAAGACGCCTCAAGGGAATTAATGGTAAAATGTCGCATTGTTTCTGGGATCTTTCCATTGGACGCTGATCTTCAAGAAAGATGGCAGCAGATTTCGTAAGCGAATGTCAGGAGGTTTTACTAGAATAGTTTGTTTAGGTCGAAGACAGAAAAATGTCAGTGATTTTATCTAAGTCTACAACTGCCAGCTTCCGAACAAACTACATCCATGCATTTCTTTTTTTTTTTAGGAAAGAATTTTCTCCGGGTCTGGGGAAAAGAGAGAGAGAGAGAGAGAAATTAGTGGCTGTATATCTTTACTTTTTTAGGTTTTATATAACCGCTGAATAAGAGATCAAGTCAAGTCACAATAGGGGTTAAAACCTGTTGTGAGATTGACTGATAAACCACAGGTTCCCAGTAAGAGAAAACAAAGAAAAAGGCACGCACGCACACAGAAAAGAATCTTTGCTTTGGGACATTCACGATTTTGTCCTTATTTGACTTGGTTTTGACTCTGCGTTACTTTTAGTTTGAAAGTAAAATATTTCAGAGAAGAATGAGATGCTTTCTGCAGACCTCTGAGAGTGGACACAGCATCCATTTTTCCGATTATGTTTGAATTAATTGGCTGAATTATGTCTCGGGTTCGCTTTGAGATGTCTAATACCTTTTGATGAACCTGCAAGCAGCAGCAGCAGCAGCAGCAGCAGCAGCAGTAGTAGTAGTAGTAGTAGTAGTAGTAGCAGTAGTTGTAGTACAGCTATGCCTTTTGAACTGACCTTTACCAAATGTTCTTATTCGCGTCGAATGAAACCGATTCCACGAGAGTATACTCAGGCTTGCTTGTCTTTCGTTCATAATTTTTTTTTTTTTTTTTGCTCATCCATATCCTGTTAAATATGTATGTATGTATGTATGTATGTATGTATGTATGTATGTATAAATGTATGTATGTATGTATATATATATATATATATATATATATATATATATATATATATATATATATATATATATATATATATATATATATATATATATATATATATATATATATATATATATATATATATATATATGTATATATATATATATATATTATTATATATATATATATATACTATATAATAAATATATATATATATATATATACTATATACTATATATATATATATATATATATAATAATATATAATACTATATATATAATAATAATAATAATAATAATAATAATAATAATAATAATAATAATATATATTGTGTTATATATATCTATATATATATTATATATATATATATATATCAATATATATATATTTATATATATATATATATATATAAATATATATAAAGACATATATATAAATAACGATATATCTATATCTATATAATCTATATAATATATAATAATATACCATCATATATTATCAGTATATATATATATATATATATATATATATATATATATATAAAGATATATGTGACTTCATTAAACAGTACTGTGTTCTCCATATATAACTTTCTAATCATCTCAATGACTTCCTTTATATATATTTATTATAAACAAACCTTAAGTCTACCATCAGAGACAAATCCCTCCTCACTTCCTTTGAAAATCTCTCAGAGATGGGTCTCTCTCCATCTCTCTCTATTCAGCATTCGATTCTGTCTCTCTCCGGACTCCGCTCGCATCCTTTCCCCTCTCCTTTTCTCTCTCTCTCTCTCTCACGTTCCTCTCTCTCAATATCATCCTCAAAAAAATGGATCATCTAAGGAAACGCAATCTTTCCTACAAAAATAGATTTATTATCAACAAACCCAACAAGAATGAATGAACAAAGAAAAGATTAAAATGCATAATAAATGAATTATCAAGTCAAAATGGTCTACTCAAGATTTACTCTTACTCTGAAAACAAGTCTTAAAACTGAAAAGTCTTACTCTGACTAAAAGTCTTTATCTCACACACTCCATCTTAGACATTATACGTCTAGTCTTAAGTCAACCACAGGAGAAATAACCACATTGCAAAGATTGCAGGGTCCTTTCCTATAACCACAGCAATTCCACAGACATCTGTCTTAAAGAAAATCGTAATCTCCACAAATATACAAGTTGCAAAACATAATAATGAAAAGTTTAAAATGCATGGTTAATAATCGTTAAACAGAACACAATAAAATAGAATATTAAAGTGACATAAATGGTTATTTCAACTCTCCACACAAATTCATAAGTGTCTTGAAAATCATGGTAAAATTCACAAGTTCACAGTTCACACAGAAAAACGAAAAGTCTGAAACTTTACCTTATTCTGCCAGTTTCTAAGAGATTAGAACACTCAAAGCTACGTCTGGACGATAACGCTCTTGTTCGCTAATAATCGATCAGACTTACTTTTTAGAATTAGACAAACAATCTATATTTTCTAACGTACGAACTTACGCACTCACATACCAGCTCGGACGTCTGCCTCCCAAATCAGAGCCAATATTGTGTGTTCATCAAGCAAAAGACAGCTGAAAAAAACTATTCGCTGAATGCAATGATTTTGCAACTGAGGGACCCAGTTCACTCTTGAAGATTTCCTTCATCACACCTTATAACATGTTAATTCTAAACTATGTATTTCCTGAAAATATATATATACATATTATATATATATACATGTATATATATACATATGCATATTGGGATATATATATATATATATATATATATATATATATATATATATATATATATATATATATATATATATATATATATATATATATATATATATATATATATATATATATATATATATGTGTGTGTGTGTGTGTGTGTGTGTGTGTGTGTGTGTGTGTGTGTGTACATAAGTTATACTTTTCTCTTCGATTATTACTAATAAAAATATCTCAACTACTACCATTACTACTACTACTATAATAACAATAACAACAACAAGTAATAATAATAATAATAATAATAATAATAATAATAATAATAATAATAATAATAATAATAATAATAATAATAATAATTTGTGTTATACTTTACTCTCCAGATTCGTCTTTTACTCTTTCTATTATTCCTGCTATCTCTAATATTCATACCTTTATGAGTATATTCTGTAGCTGACAAGTACCTTATAATAATAATAATAATAATAATAATAATAATAATAATAATAATAATAATAATAATAATAATAATAATAATAATAATAAAAGTAAAGACAGCGATAACATAGCTACACCTTTTATTTAAACATGTAGTCAAGTCCATCCTTGACGATTTTGATGGCTTCATTAAACAAACCGCTCATATTCTGACGCCTTTCCCAGTTCCTTTCCCGAGCTGAAAGGCCCATCTTCACCTTCCCATCCCTTCTTCCTTCCATCTCAAGTTCCACCCACTTGCAAAGGCTCCCATCCTCAGCCACGCCTTTTTCTTTGTCCCCTCTCAAATTCGGTCGAAAAATGAATCTTGCCATCCCAAAGAATTTAGAACGAAGTCAAGGAGAAGTTTAAAAATGAATGAGCAATGGAAATAATTAAAACATGGCCTGAAATATTTATTCAGTTTAAGGTCTTGTTAAAGTTGAAGTTACCTTCACAAATTGGATGTCTGAGTGAGTATCTTCACAATACGCAACCAAAAGAAGACATTATTTTTTTCTCCTTGTTTAGCGAGCGTTTTTTGCCTGGGTAGTTTGGGATGGGGACAGCTACTTTTCGGTGAGGCGATGTGTAGGCTACTGTTGCTGGATTATTGTGACGTAAAAAGGCAATAATGATACAAGAGGGATAATACAAACAAAATTCGAGTAAGGAAAGAGGGACGAAAATAATGATATTTGATAATTGAATGTGTAGTGTTCAGTGCATATTGATGAAAATGGAATATATTAATGTATAAAAAAAAGAGAGAGAAATCACTAAGATGGAAAGAAAGAATGTTTACTATTATTATTCAGGAGATAAACCTTATTCATCTAGAACAAGCCCACAGAGCACATTGACTTGATATTCAAGTTTCCAAAGAATAATGGTGTTCAATATAAAGAAAAAACAGAAGGTAATAAGAAATACAAAAGAGGAGATAACTTTTTAAAAAATCAATAAATTAACAAATTAATAAATAAGTATATAAAAACATAAGTAAATTATTAATATACAAGGAGAATTGTATTAGGGTAGTAATTTCTTAAGTTACAATTTAATGACATCATATGGGAGGCTGTTCCACAGTCCAGCGGTGTGAGGAATAAAGGACCTCTGGAACTGAGAAGTTCGACAGCGAGGCAGATTTACTGCATATTGGTACTCCTGTTCAGCGAATCTTGTTGCTTTCGGCAGGAAAAGGGGATCAGGGATCAACTGTAAATGTATAAGATTTCTGTTAAAGTACAACTTAGATAAAATGATAGACAAGAGACCATCCATGAATGGTCCAAATCTTAACTACTAATATTAGGAAACAGAAACCTACCACCACGAACCACTCTGTCTAAAAGAGATATATCTCTGGCAGAAGCAACCATCCGCACAGGAGAACAGTATTTTGGTAAAGGAAGGAACAATGACCTAAAACAGATAGCATTGATTTATTAGTTATAAATATATGAGGCCTTATGAACAATACCTAACTTTCGTGCGGTATTCGCTGAAACTTTCATTAGATTTTTCTCAAAAGTAAGGTGTGAGTCAAAAGTTACACCTAGAATAGTTAAAGCTTCAGACTCATTCAACAGAGTCCCATCCACCTGAAGGGGAGGATGTGGTTGAAAATCTGAGACTTTACGACACCCCAAAATTGTTGCACCATTAGCATACTGACCAATCTTGCTTTCCAGACCAACAACCATATTACTTGTGTACACTAAAAATAGCAGTGGTCCAAGACACTACCCCGTGGAACTCCAGACACAATAGATCTTGGTTCACTGAAGATCCCGTCCACAGCAACTGGCTGCTATCTACCTGTAAGGAAATCTTTGCAGTAATCCTGAAACATATCCACCCCTCCAAGATTCTGAAATTTGTAAAATAAGTTCCTCTTGGTTTACTAAATAGAAAGCAGCACTAAAATCTTTTTGAATCACTACACTCAAACCCTTATCAAAGTTCTCTTTCAAATGGCATGTCAAGTCTAAAAGAGCACTGCAAGTACCTAACTGCTTCCTATATGCATACTGACTATCAGCTAACAATCCTTTAGATTCCACATACGTACATAGCAGCTTAAAAATAAGTTTTTCTGCAATTTTGGAGAGCACAGGTAAAATAGAAATTGGCCTGTAGTTACGGCAGGCACTCTGTTACTAAGCTTGTTCTCATCCACAAAGATACTATGGCAACATAAAATTCCATAGAGTCTACTAATCTTGGGAAACAACACATTAGGAACCTTTTTAAAAACAAAGGAGAGAAAACATTAGGATTTTCTCTACCCCAGCTATCAAGATTATCCAGAATTTTCTTAACGTCCCTAGAGCGAAATGCATATTTTGTAAGAATAGGTTCAGCATGATACCTATCAGGGAGAGGTTCATCCTCAGCTGATTGCTTAGCTTCAAAAGCTCGATGAAGCAGGCCAGCCTCTTCCCTAAAGCCAGTAACCAATCTACTATCATCTTTTAATAGTGATGGAATGGAAGGTGAGCCTGACACAAAGTCAGATGTTGTCAATTTGGTCCACCACAGACGAGGCTGACTAATTCCGTCAACTGTACTCTTCAATAAATTATTGTAATTTCTTCCGGTTGCATGGTAACTTCTATTCACAGCATGACAAGACTTAACAAAAATGGTATAATTTTCATTTGAATGATTTCGTCTCCATGTGTTGAATTTGGTCTGTTTGTCATGTTAAGCTCATCTACATGTATCATCAAACCTGAAATTGATGACATACCTTATTGAAATAGCCATCAGTATTTCTTTTTGGGATCACATTATAATATTTCATCTAAAATATTTAGTTCCTGACAAGCTTCAATAATGCGATCCCATTGGCTCTAGATTTCAGTGATAGCATTAAGAATATACTGATGACAGATGTGTCCATCTCAATAGCACAATGACCAGAAGTGCCCATATATTTGCAAAATTTGGACTTGACAACAGCTGAAACATCCGTGAATATGAGGTCTAATCTATTACCCGAAATATGCATGGGTTCCTCAATTAGCTGGAAAAATAGAATACACAGAACTCAAGAGCAGACTGACCATGTCGATCAGTGCAATTTGAATTTAGCCACTCGCTATACTTCGCATGACAGTCTCCACAAATAATGAATGAAGCTTTTGAATCCTGTAACCTGCCCATACTAATCCTTTCTAGGATTGGTAAACAGTAAATATGTAAATACTACAGAACTTACTGAAATTTTTAAAGCAAGGAACTTTATGGCAACTAAACTCCCAGTTTTTCTGACAATAAACAGGTCGTACAGACTTATTGTATAAAGCCATACCTTGCACATGTGGGGTGCTACACCCATAAACAAAATCAGAATATCAAACCCTGATATTAAAAACTCAGTCTTTGGCTTGATACTACATACAACTGTCTCAGGTAAAATCATCAAGTTGTAGTTACGGGCACAACTCTGGAGATCAAGAAAATTTGACTATTAGCCCCGAATAATTGAGTAAAGTATTCTGCAATTTTTCTTACAGTAATGAGTAGCAGGCAAAGGTTCAGCTGAATGTCTCAAGAAAGAATTAAAATTAACAACAAAATCAGTAGAAAAACTAATAAGTAGACTCACAACACAGCAACATTGTAAAACTCAACAGAAGAATAGACAATAATAATACCATCAACAACAACAGTATTCATATTATTTACAAAAATTTCAATGAAAGTATCAATAAACCTGACAATATGTCATTAAAAAAAGCACCGAAGGCAACTTGTCGACAAGGTGGAACTGGCACACCTTTTGAGGCAAATAAAAAACCTACCAGATTTGCTACAACAGCTACGGATGGGTAGTCAGGATGGATTTAGAAATTATAAAAACCCTAGAAGTAAAAGGTTAGTTAAAGACGAAAGCACTTTCCTGGTAATCCACCAAGCAACATTTGCTTTCTCATTAGCCAATCCTACAATCTTTTTGAAAAAAACAGGAAAGTGAACAAAAAAAGAGGAAAAATGCTTGATTGAACCCTCAAGCAAGGAAAATTAAACCCAAGACCATGGAGGGCTATGGTACAACGGCTATGGCACAGTCCAAGGTTGGAGAACAAGGTTTTTAATCAAAGTAGCCTTCTCTTGGAAGGTTTGCCTACCGAGACTGAAAGGTCCTTTCTATCCACTGATTTGATATATATATATTTGATATATATATGTGTGTGTGTGTGTGTGGGTGTGTGTATATATATAATGAAGACTGGGGAAGCACATCAACAAGTCAAGGCAGTCATATTTATTCTGTTGTAACGTTTAACCCCAGCAGCAGGCTTCATTATCAAGCTACAAATGTAATAAAACCTAATTAGTACAATAAAATTTGGTGAAAAATATTGAAATATAAAAAATTACGAATAATGAAATTGAAACAGCTAAAATATGACCAAGGACCAACCGAAAAAATTTTAAAAGTTCACAAGAGATAAAGAGGTGTAGACGAGGAATGCGTGTTCATGAGGGACTAGTTTTTTTTTTTATAATAAACAGTGATTCATTAATTATTAAAAGCTGGTGATTGGAGGCTCTGCCAGTACCTAAAAGTCTTTGTCCTGAACTGAATATTGACATTTATCTGAATGACCCTGATGTTAGAAAATTCGGAATGTGAAAGTTTAGTGCCAGTTTTATAGATGATAGCTCTACAGTTTTCGATTCTGGCCTTAAGTAATTTATGTGTGCATTCTATATAGGTTCCTCGATTTCACAGAGGACAAGTAAACATATAAATAGCACACGAGGTCACTAATGGGTCCAAACGGTCTTTGAACCTGAATAGGCTACCGATAGTCAGTGAATTTGTTGGTATAATTTTAATTTTCAGGGTGGACAGATTACCAACTATTAGAGCTCACCTGTCTGCCCTGAAAATTAAAATTATACTAACACACTCACTGACCATCGGTAGCCTACTCAGGTTCAAAGACCTTTTGGACCCATAAATGACCTCGTGTGTTATTTATAAGTTTCCTTGACCTCTGTGCAATCAAGGAACCTATATAGAATGCACGCATAGCTTACTTAAGGCCAGAATCGAAAACTATAGAGCTATCATCTATAAAACTGGCACTAAACTTTCACATTCCGAATTTTCTAACATCAGGGTCATGCAGATAAATGTCAATATTCAGTTCTGGACAAAGATTTTTAGGTTTTGACAGAGCCTCCAGTTACCAGCTTTTAATAATTAATGAATCGTTGTTTATTAAAGAAAAAAAAATACTAGTCCGTCATGAACACGCATTCCTCGTCTACACCTCTTTATCTCTTGTGAACTTTTTTAGTTTTTTTCGGTTGGTCCTTGGTCATATTTTTAGCGGTTTCAGGAGAGGAAAGCAGTTGCTGTTAAAATATTTTTGCAAAACGTGATTTCATTGTGAAAAGCTTCCCAAGTATAGGATAAAGTTGGCAAGCTTTTCACAACGTATTTTTCGCTATAATCAGCATGAGTGAGCACAAATTATGAGCGCCTTTGGCGATCAATTCTCAATGAAGTGATAATAATGTTACATTAAACCAGCATCCAGTGATGCGATGGTGACAGATGAATAAATATTTAACAAATTAAATACGGGCAAATATATTCATAATTACCGTATAACTAAGTACTTTTATATTTTAATGTAAATAACTTTTAAGCTTTTACCAATATAGTTTACTACCGACTTTTTGCCGCCATGGAACTGCATTGTTTTTCACACGATTTTATAGAAACGAGACAACGTAAATAAAACGCCCCTCTTCTCCTACTAAGATATTAAATTTTACTTGGTTCTTACGTATCTCTGTCTCTTTGCCTCCCTCCTTCTGTCATGGACGAATACAGTTTATACCCGAAATATGCTCGGGCTATTTTGTAATAAATGACGAAACAGTTTCATGCAAATGCTGTAAAGGTTCGTCTCTTATAAATGAAGGATGCCTTTCAACTTTTTCCCAGTTATTTATGCCTGCCCTTCGATTGCTTCATCAAATCCATTCTATCAACATGCAAAGCAGTTTATTTCATTTCCTAATCTCTCTCTCTCTCTCTCTCTCTCTCTCTCTCTCTCTCTCTCTCTCTCTCTCTCTCTCTCTCTCTCTCTCTCATAATTTTTATATAATATTCAGTAATACTTGCGAGGCAAAACCTGTTCTTCAGTATAAACATCGAATCAAACTTTATTCTATTAAGTTCCCCAGTGTTTGATTACAAAATGCAAAACGAATAAAGTACGAGATTGTGTTTTCGTTTTCTCGTTTCAAGAAATAAAGGAAGCCATGACTATCATGCCATCTCCATGTCAGCAAGGTTTTCCTGCCGTAACTTTACAGTCTCTTGATGTTCATAGCTTAGGTTGAGGCAGTTCCAGTTCAACAGTAGGAGTGATATAGGTTTCACCTAGTACCATTTTGTTTGCAATATCTGTTTTTCTCATAGGGGACCACGCCTACGAGATCATTTAAATGTTTCTGAGAAGGTAGTTTCTGTCTCTGTTTTTTATTTTGTTTGTGTATTGTTTTCATATTTCTGTTGAGGATCCTTGTTAAAAAACCAAGCATTCACTTGGTAATGGGAGACAGGAATGATTGAAATGTTTCTTCATTTACTTCATTCCATGAGGTTTTTAAAGGATTTTGATGATGGAGATAAAACAGTATTCATCTTATTCACACTTGTATCTTGAAACTGTTTCTTCATTTCTGGACTTAGATGACAAAATGATCAAAGGTTAAAAGAATAAGGGAAGAATATGTTTTGAATCTGCTTAATATTGTCAACATGTGTTGAATATGAAATTATAATTAAACGAGTAATCTTTATATTTCATAAATTATTATTATTATTATTATTATTATTATTATTATTATTATTATTATTATTATTATTATTATTATTATTATTATTATTATTATTATTAAAAATACTCATAGTAGCATGAGTCTTAACATGGAGAAACAAATCCACAGTTATGTATGCATACATATATTTAAATAGAAAACTGTACATTTTCATCTTTAAACATGTGCACATATACATAACTGTGGATTTGTTTCTCCATTATTATTATTATTATTATTATTATTATTATTATATTATTATTATTATTATTATTATTATTATTATTATTATTATTATTATTATTATTATTATTATTATTACTTCGCCGTCTGTCTGTTTCATCTTCTGTGGACACTGATGGTAAAGGGATTCGCAAAAATCTTCAAATTATTGACTTTCTTTCAAAACTTGTTACTACAATAACTGACAGTAAGATAGCTTATTGTCAGATAACATAATTATCTAAGTTATCTGGTAGATAACTTAATTATCAGGTTGTCGGTTCTTCCACTTACTGGTTATCGGTTCCAGTCTCTATTGAAGAAGGACCACCAATATCCTGAATACTGGAAGGGTTATAAAAATTTGAGACTATGGAACTGAACGTTTTCGGATGCAAAGTAAAAGATAATAGAAAAACTATTAGTTTAAAAAAGAGAAGGCAGGTTTATTTGGCAAATAAACAAAAATAAATGAAGGATCGAAAACGAAAATTTGAAATAAAAGGGAAGCCTTGACAAGGCTGGAGTAAGTAAGGATAACATTATTATACAGTGAAAAAGAAACCAGGAACGTTATTTACACCGGCTGTAAAATGGTAATCTCTCTAGACGGAAAC
>NC_089766.1:32393785-32403785 GCF_040412425.1 Macrobrachium rosenbergii | reverse complement strand
TGATAGCATGAGGGCATGATTGTTCTCACTAACATGTACAAAAATACCACTGTTCCCCTGTGCATATCTCACAGATTTCTTATGCACTGGAAAAAAGAATTGAACCGGTCGAAACTGGTCAGGACCTACACCCCGTCTCTTATTTTTGGGTGTCCTCTAATGTTTGATATTAGTTATATATATATATATATATATATATATATATATATATATATATATATATATATATATATATATATATATATATATATATATATATAGAGAGTGAGAGAGAGAGAGAGAGAGAGAGAGAGAGAGAGAGAGAGAGAGAGAGAGAGAGAGAGAGAGTCGCGTCAGTCATCATCCTTTACCTGTTTTACATCTGCAAAGCTGTCTCTCGGTCTAGTGGTAACCGAAACGAATTATGAGTCATAATCAGCAAGAGCGGTGAAAAGGTTATTCTGAATTCACGAGCGCTGAAATTATTAGCAGACTTTGCCGATCAATTCTCAGTTAAATGGCAGTAAAGTTCTAGTAAGCAAAAGAATTAATCATGTAAATGTCTCTTATTTAAAAAACATCCAGTGATGCAATGATGCCAGTTTAATTAATATTTCGCTAATTCTTTACGGGCAACTTTACTCATAGTCAACATAAAACAACATATCAAAAGTGTTTACTCTATGATGAAATATAATTTTTTTCAAATAATGAGTATCGGATTTTATTATTTTCTTTTTTTAATCTAACGCTCATCAAAAATTAAATGGATTTAAATTTCATATCTTCTACGTTGGCAATATAAGAACTATATTTTGTATGTTTTCACTGATATTATGTTAAATGGAAATATTATATTTATAATACCTCGACTGCCGCGAGTTTTCCACATTTCTTTTATTATTTGTAGTTTCCTTCACAGCGTTCAGTTCGTACGATTTCACTTAACGTATTTAGATACTTTCTTCACTTAAAGCTGCATCAAACCTAAACGACCCGATAGGTTCTTTAGCATTCAGGATATAAAAACAAAGGAGGATAACAAAAATTCTTCCATCTTATTTACAAAGTTAAAGCTCAAAACAACAATAAACACAGTTTAATGAAAATTAACATTTGTAAAATATAGGTGTAAAGGACAAAAATCCACCAACCAGAAACCCCGATGAGCCTGGTAGGCTATTGTTTGTCTCTAAAAAAAAATATCAAAACAACAGGAGAAAATCTAGAGAAAGAGAGTCAACTCATCATCATCAAACCCTGGGTCTCAGAGCCGCCCTGTCACATGCTATTGTAACGACCCGAATTATTTAACATATCATAATCAGAAAAATTAATTTATTTTGCCAAATCTACAAGTAAAGGTCAGTAAAAGATCTAGTAATCATAAAAAAACAAAATGTCTCTTAATTTAAAAACATCCAGTTCTAAACAATATTTAGCTCTAAAAACATAAAACAACATATCAAAGTTTTACTCGAGAATGGAAAATATTTTTTTCAAAAAAGTATCATTATTTCTTTTTTAATGGAGACTCATCAAAATTAAATGGATTTAAATTTCAGCTCTTCTACCCTATATTTTGTATGTTTTCAGTATTATGTTAAATGGAAAAATTTATACCAACGTCGACTGCAAAATTATTAATACAGACCCAGTGGAACTGATAAACGGCTTTCCTTCGAAAAATTTGCATCAAAAAAAAAAATTTAGATAAATCCCAAATTCCTCCATCTGTTAAAGCTCAAAACAATATAGACAGTATAATGAAAAATGATCATTAAAAAGGAAAACGATGAGCCTGGTAAAATCGTGTTTGTCTCTAACGAAAGAGGTCAAGAACAACAGGAGAAAATCGAAAACTTTCAAAAAGGGGATAATGAACCTCTAAGTGCAACCAGTCCTCTTTTCATTAGTGGACCCGAAAATATCTGTTCTTCAGTAAAAAAAAATCTCAAAAATACAATGTAACTAAGGATGTAATATTGTTCACATTTGAACTCTGTAATCTTGGACTTGAACAAATTTAGGAAGTCTACTGTCTTAACCGTCCTTTTAATGAACCTCCAGAGTGTTAAACAACTCCAACTTTAAAATACACGACATATCCTCTTTATTCAGAAGTAAAAATTCCTTGTAAGTTGCTTTAAAAATAAAGCTTACTCTGATAACACATTGTTTAAACATATAAAACCGGTCTTAACAAGAATCTCTCGAGGAAAATAGCAAAATAATAAGAAAAAGGCTGAAAAACAGACTGTGAAATTCAATCTGCCATGCATAAATGACCCCTTTTGGCAAATATCACAAGAAGACTGAACGAACCATTTTGTCATTTAACCTTCTCTATATTAATCCTGGGACCATTTTTACGAACAACCTTACAATACACAAATTACCTTATGGATAAACACCATTAAAAGTCTTGTGTGGCATCACCTGTACTGAAAAGTAGGATGCTGTTCCACCACTTGCATTGGACAGTCTAAAGGTCAGTCATTTCTCCTCCTCCTAGTTGCTAGCTGCTCAAGGAACACCAAACCACCAGTACAACGACATAAAGACGAATGTAGAGCAAGTCGAGGACTCGAAAATATCACAGTTCTTGATACTCTTAGCGAAGGATTCATATCAAGAATGTTTGTGCCAACCAAATATTTTTTGTAGGGAACCGAATAACAACACCTCACAATTCAATATATTCTACTAATTCTATATTAAAGGGCAACTCATATGGAAACTTTTCTTAAGAGGAAGTAAATAGATTTTCTTTTTTCGCATGAAAGAAGTTTATGTATATATATTTTTATAAATATTTCTGCTGTTCACCCGCAATGCATTTATTTGTAGTAATATCAGATGAACCAAGGTGGAAAGGACAGGTGTAGCGGCAGGGTAGCGTAGACAGTTCAAACTTTATCGTTTGTTTGTAGCAAAGAACTCGGTAGCATTAGGCATTTAACCCCCCACAGGAAAATTTCCATAATCGACCTTATGATAGGTGGCCTTACGCTCTCTTTACCTGTTCTCCTCGGCGAATGCTTTTGACAAAGTTTCAGACCCAGAAGGCATGAATGGACACCTTGTTTTTGACCAAACTAGAGTCGGACAGAGCAGAGAGAACCAGCCTTCCACCATGGACGCACGCTTATGCGTCGTGGCTCCCTATCCTTTGTTTCTAGTCTATATTACTAGTGAAGTGGCGAATTCATCCAGAACTTCTGATCATCCGTTGTATGCGCAACAACTAGTCGTCCAAGGTCAAGTCTGTGTTTTTGTTCAAAACTTCATCAATTACTAGCCCCTTTTTCTGTATTTCAGTTTCGTTGTTTCCTCCTTCACCGCCACCATAATTATTAGATTACAAAGCGACTTGCTTTTACGAAGTCTAGATTAGGCATAATTTATATTGTTTAGTGACATTCAACCATTCCAGTGAATTAACTAGGAATTAGGGAAGGTTGAGCAAGTCATTTCAAAATCTTTATGCAGCCTTGTGTCTCAATCCATTGTTTGGAAGAGCCGTTGTGTTTTTAATACCATATTAACGAGTAGAAATTGACTGCGTCCAAAGTTGGGCAAAGGTTAAGTAAATTCCTTAGTTAACTGCATTTTTTTTGTGGCAAGAATAGCTCCTCGGCTGGCGACCTTGAGCGTTTAACGACTGTCTTTGAGGTTAATTTGTAGCTTCATTGACAGGTTACGTGTGTCCTTGGCAGGCAGGGCCTTATAAAAACTATGTAAATCAAGTAATAAACTCATCAGCCAAGTCGCACTTGTAACATTGGCGACCTTGCCAGTATCTAAGTAAATTTTAGAGAAAGAATCTGGAGAAAAGAAAATTAATTACAATTAATTCCAAAGAGAAAAGTCAGATATTTCATTTAATTTTACTCTTCCAAACAAGGAGACAGCACAAGGCATAATAATAATCATAAGAAGAATAATTAGAATACCAGGTATAATTAAGAATTAGGCGTAGGTATAAGAAAAGTGTGCATTGGAGGCAGAGCAATTCATAATTTTAAAAAATCTTAAGAAAGAGCATTTTTACCGTGTTCAGATATTGTGGGTGCTTTTCCACAGCCAAAGGGCAATGCAGGGTGATTTTTTGTAATGAGTCAAGTCGTCCAATAACGTAGCCTAAAGACCGAATTTGCGAAGTTCATTTCATTTTCACAAAGTAGTAATCGCGATTCAACAATTCCGATCAATATTGTGTTCATATAGTGGGAATCATTCGAAACACCGTGTCATTGAAAGAGAAAACGAACGGAAATAGTAATTTTACCATAAAATGTACCTTTCAGCAACGTGAATTTACACGGGTTGGACGGCAGGGATAATTCTCTTGTTTAATTTCTGCGCGGAAAATACGTTAACAAAAGACGCCTAGTATTTACGTTTTCCATCCGTAATGTAAAATCCTTTAAAGTGTTTGGTATATTTAGAGTAAATCTGGATGCCTGCATTTGTTTAGTTCGTTGTTTTGAATTTTGTGCTAAAGGGGGTTCACATGCCATTTTGGTATTCCTCCACCGCGCGGTTGTTTTGAAATTGTTTTGAACTATCAGGATTCGCCGGACATTTTGGGGTTCAGTTGACCGCTCCTTTTCCGCCATCTTGAGACCTTTATTGTCATTGTTCTGTGACTGGGCATTCTGCCTCAAAGCCACTTCTTGGGTCTACTTTCTTTGGCGTAGTAAGATCCACCTCACAATATCTTAGCTAGACAGACTTCGGTAGATAAAACCAAGATATAATTTAGTCAGGGAATGATAGGCCTTAGTTAGGATTAATACAAATAACAGGTTCCTATGCAAATATCCGACATACAGCAAACCATAAAAAGAAAGAACTTACAATTCTACTCCAACTCATTGTAGACGTTGTCTGGTTTAGGTTGTTAAAGATAATCCTCTCATTTCAAGACGATGTATCTGCATTTCATTAACCCTGCCAATTTGTGCACTGGAAAAAAAAATCTTTACTTAAACTGTTCTCAAGCAGCAAGAAAAAATTGGCTGATTGAAAATCTCTCTCTCTCTCTCTCTCTCTCTCTCTCTCTCTCTCTCTCTCTCTCTCTCTCTCATATATCCAAGTAAGCCTAATCGAGTGTGTGTGACCCTCTTCAAAGAAAGAAGGGCCGACACCAGGACAATTAATTTAATTAAACTAAATAAAAGCAACAACTCTGTCCCACAAGTAGATGAGGGCAAGTTAAAGCTTTTGCTGTGATAAACTGTCGGTCACGAGTGAGGCCTGCTATCCATACCTAAGCAAAAATAGTAGCTTTTCACCCTCTGAAAGAAGAAGGGGTTTAGCACTGGGTACTGGGACCAGCAACTCACAAGGATTTTTAAAGAAAAACAACCAAATCCACTTTATTCCATAGTGACAATAATTTGCAGCACTGTCATCAACTGAATAAACTTACTCCTCTCTCTCTCTCTCTCTCTCTCTCTCTCTCTCTCTCTCTCTCTCTCTTTACTCTCATTCAATTGTTACACTCTGCTGGGGTAGAGTGCCTTTCCTCCCATATAGTCTAGCTGGACTCAAGTAAAGGGTTCCTAGGAACACATTGGCACCATAGTGACACCAGTCAAGCAAATAGAAAAAAATAAATAAAACCTAACAAAAGGGAACACAGAAGAGAAAGCCCTTCTGGAACCTAACCTGCACCAGTGTCTAGGGATACTAAGTGCCACCAGTGTGACCTGTACACGGCACACCCAACCACAGTGCCACCTTTTGAAAGGGTGCCACGTCACTGAAGGGACACTTCCTCGCTGCCCAAGTACTCCCAGTCAACCCGGTTAGACTCCCTTCCCCAACAGAACCATGGCAGCAGAGACTTATAAAGCCTTCCTGGATCTGGGGATGGCGGCAGGTCTCACTGGTCGGAACTTACCACATGGGTCAAGGAGCAAGTGGACGACTTGGCCAAGCGGGAGAAGGAAGAAAGACTCAAACAGCAAAATTATGAAGCCGAACAGAGGGTGTATGAAGCCAAGCAGAGGCAGCTAGAGGAAGACAGAGAAGAAAGGAGGTGACAGCATGAGTTATCCTGCAAGGAAAGTGAGCTAGCCCTCAAGGAGAAGGAGCTCAAGCTGGAAAGAGCAAAAATGTAGAATGCCGAAGCTATGGCTAGACAGCAAGCCTCCAGCCCCACACATGCTGCACCAAATGCTCCAATTTCAAGCATCAATTCCCTCATCCCCAAGTGGACTGAGGACAAGCCAGAAGCATGGCTGGAGGAGATCGAGGCTCTCTTCGACAACTACATCACTACAGAGATGGAGAGAGCCTTAATACTAGCCAAGCATATGGAGGGAAAAGCCAAGGCAGCGCTTCACTCAATGGAGAATAGCCAGAGAGGCAACATGGTGGAAGTTCGTAGTCATTACGAAGGCCTATGAAATAACCCCAGAGAAATGGAGACAGTGGTTCCGAGGCCTTGCCAAGGAAGTCGGCTGGTCCTGGACCGAATGGGCCTGTCACAAGACCAAATCTGGTACCCGCTGGTTCGACTCCTTGGCCTGCACGACGTTTGAGGATCTCTTCAATCGGACCATGCTAGAAGACCTGTACCAATGTGTGCCTGGGCCCCTTGCTGTATATCTTAATGATAAGCAGCCCACCACACTTATGAAAGCCTGCCGCATGGCCGATTCGTGGGAGACTTTTAACCAGTCTCACAGCACCTCTCAGAAGTGCATCATTCCACCGGCCTACCTCTCGAACTCAACTCGCCCGAATAACGGACTGCCGAGCAAGCCTACGTGCACCCACTGTAAGAAGGTGGGGCACGCTGGAGCTGAGTGCCGATTTAAACTAGGCACTAATAAGCAGCCTACTACCACCAGCCAGAACTCCTCTCCCGATTCATCCACTCAGCCCTCTCCTCCAACAGTTACTGCAGGCCACCAAGCCCATCCAAGAGGCCCGTGCAAATCATGTGGTGCTGCCAGCCACTACAATGCTGGATCTCCGGCCTGTCCACATCATGTCCCCACCACAAAATTTGTCAACCTCATTATCACCTCATTCTCTGCAGCCAGTCTGAACTGGATCCTTTACCCTGAGAGACTGAAAACCCAGTTCATCTCGGTGGCCCATCTTCAAAGCACTAGCTTGCCCATGACCCTTCCGGTCACAGTAGACACTGCGGCAGACATTAGCCAGATCGCCAGGGCTCAAGTGCCAGCCAGTGCCATGGTCGACGAAAAAACCCGGTGGGAAATGAAGTGGATAGAGGGCCACACCATTACTGTTCCCACGGTCCAGCTCCAGGTTACGACACCTTGGGGCACGCTGCCCCACCGCCTTGGTGTGGTGGGTGGAATTCGGCCTGGAGGGGACTTCGTGTTGAGTCGGGATCTTCTCTGGGGAAGCCCGTTACCAACACCACTTCATTGCCATGTTACCTCTCCACGGAGGCCCCATCTGTAGAACCCAATAAGGACAAAACATCACCTTCCGCCCACCGAAGTGGTCAGCAGAAGAGGCACAAATCAAACCAGTCTAGCCCTAGCCCTCTCCAGTCGCGAAGGGCTGGCCCGCAAAGAGGTCCTCCCTCTCCCCGAAGAGATATTCAGGAGGAGCAGTACCGCTGAAGGACGTGCAAGCGGACAGGCCACTCCACTAATTGGGAGGGCTGCCCAAATAAGCAACGCCCAGCGGACGCCCCCGAACAAGACTCTAGGAGAGGCTACGATCTCCTGCTGGGGCAGGAATCTCTGCCGCAGCCAAGTTCAAGTCGTCTGCAAGGTATGATACCTCCAGACCCCATGTCAGGCATGCCTGACCCTCAACTGCTGCCAGTGCCACTTGCGAGCACTGAGCAGTGCCACGCTCCATCCATCACGGACGTTGAGCTATCACTTGAAAAGGCCCCCCCCATGCCGGGTCTAAATCATGAGGCGAATCCTCCTCCGGGAGATTCAGGATTCCCCATGCCTTTGATCATCGCAACCGGAGAGCCTCCAGCACCCGAGACTTCTTCTTCACCAAATCTGACCCCAGAGGATGAACCCCTGGAGGATCAAAATGTTACCCCGTTTCTGGAAGACCAGGAACTGGCCTCCTCGGATGCAGAAGTCGAGATCGCTCTCGCTCCGGTTGTCGCAGCAGGCGGAGTAGGAAGCCTTCCTGTAGCTGATGAAGTTGCCCCAGACTTCACACCCACTAGCCCTTCTGGCCTGTCCCCAGAGTCAGTGCCCTCATCACCTCCTAGGCCTGATACTGATAGGCCTTGGAAGAACCCGAAGAAGAAGAAGAAGGGGCGGAAGAGAGCCAAGTAGTTGCCAAGCCATAAGCTCATCCTGGCACTAGTGCCCCCTCAGCACAGTGCCCTACCATCTTAGAGTGATCCTAGCCCCTTGCCCAGAGGAGGTAGCCAGTGTGATCTCTTTTCTTGTACATAGCCTAGACCGCCTTAAGTACGGTACATCAGATTAGTAGCCTTGTTCCTTCCACTTACCACCGAGCGGCAGTAATCACGTAAGTAGAGTAACTAACATTAGATAATCTTAACTATTGTGAAACAAGCCACTATACTCATGACACGCATGGCCTAAGACCTCAGTGAGGTAAACATTTATCATATGGGGTAACCCTCATGAATTAACTGGTAATTACTAATTGTATTAAACACAAACAACTTTGTAATTTAGTTAGAACATTTGCTCTTATGTTGGTGCTACAGTCGGGTTAGGTTAGGTTAGGCTAGGGAATACCATAGAATATACCACTAGGCTAGGTCTAAACAATCACAATTATAGGAGGTAGCATATAATAACCGTAAGCACCTTCCAGTATTGTTAGAATTAGGTAAAGTAATGACTGAAGCTCATATCCTATCTAGGGTCAGGTAGATCCATAGCTAGGTAGGCTACACAGGACAAATCTGCTCAGGGGAGAAGAGTAACCTAATCGAGGCAAACAGCTTGCTTTGTACAGACCTTCATGCCCGAAAAGGGAATGAAGGCCCTCTTAAGGCGGGGAGCTTTTATAAATATTTCTGCTGTTCGCCCGTGATGCATTTATTTGTAGTAATATCAGATGAACCAAGGTGGGAAAGGTCAGGTGTAGCAGCAGGGTCACATAGACAGTTCAAACTTTAACGTTCGTTTGTAGCAAAAAACTCAGGTAGCATTAGGCATTTAACCCCCCATAGGAAAATTTCCATAATCGACCTTATGAAAGGTGGCCTTACGCTTTCTTTACCTGTTCTCCTCGGCGAATGTTTTTGACAAAGTTTCAGACCCCGAGGGCATGAACGGACACCCTGTTTTTGATCCAACTAGGTTGCACAGAGCAGAGAGAACCAGCCTTCCATCATGGACGCCCGCTTATGTGTCGCGGCTCCTATCCTTTGTCTCTACTCTATATTACTAGTGAAGTGGCAAATTCATCCCAGAACTTCCGGTCGTCTTTTGCATGCGCAACAACTAGTCGTCCAAGGTAAAAGTCTGTGTTTTTTTTTCAAAACTTCGTCAATTACTAGGCCCTTTTTCTGTATTTCAGTTTCATTGTTTCCCTTCACCGCCACCATAATTATTAGATTACAAAGCTACTTGCTTTTACAAAAGTCTAGATTAGGCATAATTCATATTGTTTAGCGACATTCAACCATTCCAGTGAATTAACTAGGAATTAGGGAAGGTTGAGCAAGTCATTTCAAAATCTTTATGCAGCCTTGTGTCTCAATCCATTGTTCGGAAGAGTCATTGTGTTTTTAATACCATATTAACGAGTAGAAATTGACTGCGTCCAAAGTTGGGTAAAGGTTAAGTAAATTCCTTAGTTAACTGCATTTTTTTTGTGGCAAGAATAGCTCCTCGGCTGGCGACCTTGAGTGTTTAACGGCTGTCTTTGAGGTTAATTTATAGCTTCATCGACAGGTTACGTGTGTCTTTGGCAGGCAGGGCCTTATAAAAATTACGTAAATCAAGTAATAAACTCATCAGCCAATATCGCATATAGAACTATATATATATATATATATATATATATATAT
>NC_089766.1:32371285-32388785 GCF_040412425.1 Macrobrachium rosenbergii | reverse complement strand
AAAAAAATTTAAATTTTCTTGTAACACTGTAGATATGGGATCACACTTAACCTCTCGTTTTGTGATGGCTTAAGTTAAAATGTTACAGTAAGGGACTGTTAAGAGATACCTTCAAAAAAAAAAAAAAAAATCCATCCTTAAATTTTCCTGTAAAGGAATATCAAAGTAATTTCAACACTTATCAACAATGGTCTATGAAGAATAGACCAACCTTAGACTTCACCTTAACTTGCAGTATGGTTACCCAGATTTTTACAAAATGAACATAGTAATACGTATATCATGAGGGCTTTCTAACATTGTTCTACCCAAGCTGAGACTACAGATGACATAATCAATGCAGCCCAACTTTTGTTCAACAATGACTTATCAACAGGTTATCTGAATGATAGATAAAAGATTACTATGAAAAATTGGTATGGAGAAGGCACACCAATAAAGCACAAAAGAGTCTCATCACTGGAACTATATTGTAATGGTACCACATATCAAAAATATCATCTGTATATAGCATAGAAAAATAATAATGGAGAATGTCTCTTCCACTACTCATGATAATAAGGTTGTCCTTAAGGCCATCCTCATAACATACTACAAAAACTGGCGTGCGACAGGCCTGTGCTACAAGAGGGGATGCCCTAATTCCTAACCTGTATAAAATCTGTACCACCCCATTCTAACAAAGGCACTGGAAATTCTTGATATTGATCTCAGCTGACTTAAGGCTGAAAAATGGAAGCCCTTTAATATAAAGGCATATCAGAAAGATCAGAAATTGTAATTTGGTAACCACCATCAATCAATAAGAGTCCGATGACCAGATAATTATGTAAAGGTAGTTATTTCTGACGAAAATTAAATCTTCAGTAAAAATCAAATAAAAATTTGCCTTTGATCAGCTGAGGAGCATAACAGTTTTCAAAACTTTATGTTTTTTTAAACACCAGTTTCATTTCAATTTCTGTTTTTCTGTCAGCTAAGCGCAGGAGTAAATGACTCAGGTGCCTCAAAACAGCGTCAGTCCCAAACTATATTACCTTTAATGCGGAAACGTAAGATATCGAAATTCACACGTTACATAGTTCACCATTTTTTTTATTATGATTCTTAGAAATGCTCGTACCTTTTTTTCGTGTGTGTGTGTGTGTGCACCTTTTTTATGGTCGTAGTGATCTATTACCTTTTCATTTTCTACTATTTTTAGATAAGGCTGCAAGTGAAATAATTGAATCCGACAGAAGAAATGGATTAAAGAACTCCTCCTTATTCTCCCTATCCCTCAATTTTCCTTAAATACTTTGGTTCGAAGAGCCTACTTCTTATATGAGGAATTTATTCATTCACTCTCTCATCAATCGTAACTCCCAAAGTCACATCAACTTTTGAATAACTCCAGCAAAGCAACTTTTCGAAGCATTTAATTTTTGTTTAGATTCTGTCATTTTTCCGTACGTTAATCTTCTGTAATGGATGTTGATGTTGCTCTTCGAAGCTACATTTCTATGTCATTTCCACTGGACAAAGACATTATTACGAATATCATTTGTACACATTTGGGAGAAACCTAGATGAATTATGGTTTATCTCATGATCCCAAAGGTTTTATATCGACGGAACAATTACATCCTTTCATATAAAAATATAGATATTATCTTTGCGCGGATATAGAAGAAAAAAAAAAAACACTCGATTTGGAAGTTTCATAACAAAGAAAATCTTTCCAAAGATGTTTTTCGAAGATAATGAGCATGACTTATATTTTCAGGAGAACTGACAAGCCCTAATTGCACTGTAGCCTGAATGAACTGAATGTGTCTTATTTCGTTAAACCTTAGCTATTATAAGTGAAAAGGGCCACTGGAAAGCTTCTCATTATCCGCTTGTTACAGCACTTCGGTTCATTAGGAATTTCTCTTTAAGAAAATTAATACCTCTCTCTCTCTCTCTCTCTCTCTTTCTATAAAATTATTACCGTTTTGCTTATTTTTTGTTACTCGTCATCGGGCCACAAAGTATTGTTTGAAGATTTTAACACAAACAATGTAAATGTAGTGATCCAAAAGCATGGGGCACAGTGGGACACTGTCCCACTGTGCCCCGAAGATTCTTGTCCCACTGTGCCCCATTATAATAAATTGACAATGAAATGAATACAGGCCCTTACCAATAAGCACATGGCAAATACTTATCCAGCTGTCATATCTGCATCCCTTCCTATATCCGATCACTGTATGTTGGGATTACTAGTACAAACACTGAAAATACAAATGCAAAACAAGTGAAAAGAAAGAAATTTACTTTACTCACCAAAAATTAACAAATGCTTGGAAAAAAGTTTTAATCTGTTGATTCCCCAACCAAAAATGGCTCAATGTTTACAATTTTAGTTACTCTCTCTGCCACTAGGAGCTCATTCGAAAAAGTTAGCAATTAGTCACTTAAAAAGCCAGTGTCCCGGTGTACCCCATGTCCCACTCTGAGAAGTTCGTCGCCTCATGGGCTCGAACCACCAAACACGAGAACTCACGACGTTCAGGGACGCCCTAGCCTATTCGGCTATCATTCATATATATATATATATATATATATATATATATATATATATATATATATATATATATATATATATATATATATATATATATATATATATATATATATATATATATAACTGGCAGAAATATTTCACCACATGTGCGCATAAGAAAAGCTGGAGTGAATACGTAGATATTTATTAATAAAATGGAGGATGTCGTGGTTCTGTTAGACGATATCGGAAAATTATTGCTTTACTAATGAAAAAAAAACGATGTATAATAAGACTGCCTGGATAAGTTTCAAACGTTTGATCATCAAGGCGTTGTGAAACCTTGTTCCACTTTAGTTTTCACTGCATGCAGCCAGAACAACAAAAGAGAATCAGTGGTGGGCCAGTTGAGTGACAATCTCCTGCACCCAGGCCAGGTTTGTTTTCCTCTGAATAAAAATGAGGAGAAAGAGACAACAGTTCATCATCACAGGTGAATTTATAAAGGCTCCGAAGGATAATTCCCTGCTAGTATAATTTCCTCTTGTAACACAATCTGTGATGCATTGTTTTCATGAATCATTTCATCCCGCTTGACAGACTCATGTGGCTTAGCGGAAATGAAAATGACTTTTCATAGATAAGTTCGTGAATTAATTTTGGTACATGAAGTTTTTGGGGTTTTACAACAGGGTTGTTGGTCATTTTCTGAATGTACAAATTGGTCGTTTTTATTCCACTGTAGTATGAAGACATACATATATATAATTAATTAAAAACAAAAAAAACATTTGTATCGTATATTTTTCCTTCCGTGTTTTACATACGTTTGATAAAACCTCTAGTTACAAGATACATGCCAAACTGTTCGTATATTTCCCTTCTTCATCAAACTATGATCCATTAATCCTTTGTCAATATGAATCGTTCTTAAAGTATCTGTAGTAGATGAGATGGAATACTCTGCAGTCTAATCGAATTACTTTATGTTAAAAGGACGTACAATTTAGCAATATAAAAAACATACAAGGAACGTTTACAGTACAAACTGTAATATCATGACAAGTTCAAGCTTGGAGACTTTGGCATTATATTATCACAGTTCCTTCTTTATGTGAAGATCTTTTACAAAAGATCATTTCATTCCTTTCAGATTTCTTCAGGATAGATTTCTTTGAATATCGAAAACATGAATTACGATTAAATTGCTTTAGTTAATGATTTAAGTAACGCAAAGTAAAAAAAAAAAATTATCTTTATTCGGGGCACAATTATATGTGAGTGGAATGTATTTATATTCCGAGACCATTTCCCCTTTAAATGGTCGATAGGTCTCATATCAAGTTAATGAAACTAATCCTTTTTCTCTCTGAGGCGTAGTGCTGCTTCCGTAGATCTTGTGATGGCAAGAAATGAAACACAAAACTTCCAAGATATATGAGGAACCTTTCATCCTCCGAGACCCATCAAAACTTGCTGCAGCCTCCAGAACAAAGCTGCTGATGTCGACGTGTAAGTGCAAATGATATCTGCACCAACTTTGATTAGGACAAAGTTTCTTCTGGAAGTCTTTCTGCCTTTTCTTGGTGGGAATAAAGCTTTGACTTGAAATGAACTGCTGCCCGAAATAAAGTTTGTACAACTCATGGAACCATAACTTTTAACTAAACTACCTGGCAATATACATATATATATTTTTTTGCATATATCATAATTAGCCATTGATTTATAAGGTTTGTTATGTTTGCAAATAGCGAATTCAAATATACTACAGAGCGGAACATGTTTGACTTAATCATAACTCGAAAGCGTAAGATGATACTTCCATTCTTCAGTAGAATTTGAGCTTTGATATCTTTAAAAGTATAATTTCGTTTTTTGAAACACAAGAAGACCATATCATAAAAACAAAAGTTCCTAAGCGCCGCTTATGTTACTGCTGCGCCTCATACAGAAGACCAAAGAGAGAAATAAATGTTCACAGCCTGTTCAAGTAGAAACCACGGAAATGTTGCTTTCAGTTGGCCATCAGTATAACTCGAATCGATCTATTGCACATCCGGGAACCTGAGAGTTCTATTTAAAGTTCATGTATTCATCATTTTCATGAGGCTGGGTAAAAGATAATAATGCGCAGTTTTCCATAGGACTTCAGTCATTCTGAGAAATTATTTCCATTGTTAATAAGAGGAAAAGAAGAAGAAATTCTCCATCGACTGCGATAATAAAAGGACTCTTGCATTCAGCCTTTCCTCTCACCACATATCTAATCCTTTACACTTCCTGGCCTTCCACAGGTCTTTCCAGCTGATTTTTATAACTTCATGGTGCACCTGAACTTTATTCTTTTCCACTATGAGGGATTTGTTGATCTTCGGTGATCGTGACCAGTTTCTCGTTACACTCTTTATTATCGTTCTGTTAAAGAGTTGCAAATTAAGCACATTCATTATTGTCCACACAAAAGTCATACGAAATAGCAAGGTTCCGTGATTTAAGAGAAATCATGTAAATATCCCGAATTTCAGGAGTAAGTTCTAACTCCCACCAGTAACTCGATTTCATTGTTCATCATAAAACTATAAAGCTAGACATTAAATTGCAACTGATATCATCATGAAACTATCATTGGGTGCAGTTATCTTCGCGAATAATGAAACACCTGGATTTTTTCCTTGCTTTCTTTGAAAAAAAGGCATTTACAACATATAAAATTATTTCAATACTTCAGTTAATCCCCACGGCAACAAATACCATTCCAATTGACGTACTATCGATCGATTTTTTATTTTAATCAAGTAAGTGATTATAAGAACTCGAAATCTATAAAATTATTAAAGAAGAATTAAAGACGTAATTTCTGTAATTCCAAAGACAGTGTGGTCTGAATATCAGTTCCTGAAGGTTTTTTGTATTTGATTATATTAGGATTGGAATATTAAATTTTTCCTACTCTGTTTCGTGAAAGAAGAATTCCTATATCACAGAAATTCATTTCCTTTGCATTTGTTTTGTATGTTTGACAAAAAAGCTAATTTTGAAGGATATCCTTAGCTTACTTTTTTATGACTTCTGCAAATAAAAACAGACAGACTTCCTTAAAGACAGTCAGACGATAGCCCCGACAGACAGAAAGAGTTGGAGAGAGAAATCAATGCCACATATTAAACATGGTACGAGATGTGTATAATGCTGAGTTTGTTCAGTATGTTATTGGTATCCGGATTCGTATTAGAATTCTATTTGCTACTAAGAGTGTCGACATAACTGGCTGGATGTTCCTCACCCTAAGAAGAGTGAGAGATTTACTTCTTAAAGGAAGAAAGTTAAGGGAAGCAAAAAAGAAAAAAAAAATTTGTTGTTTGTGGCTACTTGTTTTCGGTGCCTTTAATTTGACCCTGAAAAAGGAAAAGTCATAAAACTGTACGTTCTAAGGATTATTGTTTACCTCAACAAACTTAAAAATCATCCTAGTTCCGTTGATTAATACATTTGTGCGACAAAGGTAACATTTCTTACTCAGTTTGTATTCATAACTTATATGTTGTTGTATCTGAAGAAAATAATTTTGTGTTTTTATTCTTCGTGTATGTTATGCGGATCATAATAGCATGCTCTGAAATTCCATGTATTTTAGGGTAGAAGAGACTCTTCAGCCTTGGCAGGCAACTCTTCTAGGAGAAGGACACTCCTAAGTCAAACCAGTGGGTAGAAGGGGCCCTTTAGCCTTGGTAGGCAACCCTGCTAAGAAAAGGTTACTCTGAATTCAAACCTTGTTCTTCGACCTTGGACTGTGCCACAGCCTTGTACCGTGGGTTTGGTTTCCCTTGCCTGAGGATACAATCAGGCATTTTCCCCCTTTTTTCGTTCACTTGTCTGTTTTCATGAAAAGTGTTTAGTACAGGCTGATTAGAAAGCAAAAGTTACTTGGTAGATTATCAAGAAAGTGCCTTCGTCTTTACCTAATCATTTCCTTCTGATCATTTTATAATCTCTTAATCTATCCTGACTGTCCTCCGCCAGTTGTTTTGGTAAACCTGGCTGATTTCTTACTTGCCTCACAAGGTGTGCTGGCCCCACCTTGTCGACCAGTTGCTTCCCGTATTTTTTCAATGACATATGGTCACATTTATATATGCTCTCAACAGAAATTTTGTAAATAATGTTAATATTGTTGTTGCTGATGGTATTGTTGTTTGTTGTTTGGTTGATTTTTACAATGTCACTGTTGTTAAGAGTCTATTTACTAGTTTTGCCACTAATTCTATGTTGTTAATTTTAATACTTCTGTGAGATGTTGAGCTGAACCCTGGGCCTGTTACTCATTATAGTAAGAAAAATTGCAAATATTCGGGGCTCAAAGTCTAATTTTCTTTATCTCCAGAGTTGTCCCGATAACTGCAATTTGATGTTTTAATCTGAGACCTTTGTAAGTATTAATAAGTCAAAGGTTGAGTTTTTAATCCAGGGGTTTGATGGATCTGATTCTATTTATCTTAGCAATATCCCATATGCGGTGGCTGTATACACTAAGTTCAAACGACCAATTTATTGTCAGAAAGATTTGGAGTGTAGTTGCTATGAAGTTCTTTGTTTTAAAATTTTCTGTAAGTTCTACAATGTGTAGGTATTTGCTGTTTACCTCAGTCCAAATATCGACAGTTCTATATATGACTGTCTCTTGGTAAGGATTAGTCTGGTTAAGTCTCAGGATTCAAAACATTCATTCGTTATTTATGGAGACTAATGAAAAACACATCTAGTGGCTAAATTCCAATTCCACATATCAACATGGCTGGTCAGCTCTTAAGTCCTGCATATCCTCCGATATTGTTCAGCTAAGGATTAGACCTCATATTCACAGATGCTCCAGCTATTGTCAAGTCCAAGGTCTGTAAATATATAGGCACTTCTGATCATTGCTCCATTGAGATGGACATATCTGTCAATCAGTATATTCCTAATGCCAAAAAAAGGTCTGGCTGAAATCTACAGCCAATTGGGATCACATTAGTGAAGCTCGTCAGGCATTTTATATTTCAGATGCTATATTAAATCCTGATCCCAAAAAGTTAAATGAAATGCTGGTGGCTATTTTAATATGGTATGTCCCTAGAAAGGTCATCAAATTCAGGACAAATGACCAACCATGGATTGATGATACATGTAGTGGCAATGTGCAAAGATTTTCATTGTGAAAAAATCTAAATTCTAAGGCATATGCTTCCTATACAATGCTATATAATGCTGTAGTGACTATGAGAAAATCTTTAAAACAATGGAGTAAAATAACATGGAACCATACATGTACAATTTGCATAACAATATTCCGGCGATACTCATTGGTAATTTAAACAACCTTACCATGACAAACCGACCAAATTCAACACATGGAGATGAAATTGTTCAAGAGAAAATTACACTATTTTTGCTGACTAGCGCTATGCTGCAAATAGAACTTACCATACAGCTGAGAGAGATTACAATAATTCCTTGAAGAGGAAACTTGAAGGAATTACTCATCCTCATCTGTGGTGGACAAAATTGGCATCATCTATCTTTTGGCCAGGATTGCGTTTCATTTCACCACTATTAACAGATGATGGTAGATTGGTTACTGACCATAGGAAAAAGGCTGAACTGCTTCATGGAGCCTTGGACATTAAGCAGTCAGCTGAAGATGTGCCTCTCTCTGATACTTGCTAACCTGAGCCTATTCTTACAAAATTTACATTTTGCACTAGGGATGTTGAGAAAAGTCTGGATAATCTTGATAGCTGGTGTGGAGAAGATGCTGGTGGTTTCTTCCCTTTATTTTTTAAAATGTTTCTAGTGTGTTGTCTCCCAAGATTAGTATATTTTATAGATTTTTATGCTGACATAGTATCTTTGTGGATGAGCACACACTTAGTAATATAGTGCCTGTTCCAAAGAGTGGGATATCAGCAGACTGCAGTAACTACAGGCCAATTTCTATTCTCCCTGTGCTCTCTAAAGTTGCTGATAAACGTATGTTTAAGCCACCAAGTAAGAATGTACTCTCTAAAAGATTGCTAGCTGATAGTCAATATGAATATAGAGAGCAGTTATAGTCCATGGGCTAGGTACTGAAACCCTCCCCCTCCAACCCCCTGGGGATTTTTTGCTGATACAGATTTTTTTTTATCTCCAGGCTATATAGTTGCAGAATTTGCTTGTCTACCACCTGATCTCTGGTGCTTTTGACAGCCAGAGTGAAAATACATGGAGAGTTTAAGCAATAATATCTCTAACATTTCAAAATCCGCAACTCTAATGATTTTCAGAGATACCTGCAAAAGAAAACATACACTTTAATTATGGTTTTAAGAAAAGTTGCATGTTTAAATTAGCGACAGTTTAAATAAGAAATTGAAAAGGGTTCGGAAAACTAAGCATTAAATCAAATATTCAATTCTGGGCTAGATGCTATACACAGGATATGTGATTTATTCATTACATTTAAGGCAAAAGTAATTCTCCTTGCAATTACAGTGTATCAGAATAAGGAACTCAGTTAAATCTCTTACCATTTGCATGATAAAAAATGCATGTGAAACCATAATTATAATCTGAATATTTCTTGTAGGAAATCTCTAATATGTGTAAGTGCATGAATAACTTTAAGAACTTAGTAACTTCTCATAAGTTTGTTAACAGAGTCAGTTAACAATCCTTTGAAATAATGATGTAATGTAATTAAATGTAAGGATACATTTTATCATAATAGCAATCATCACATATAACAAGACCTGGGAAATTAGGAGATGAATTACATTGCTAGCCTAAATAGCTTCTGGATATTATAAACAGGTATCATTATTAGACATCATATGACGACATAATTAGTTTTTTAGTTACAATACTGGTGGTGAACAGGTCAGTAGCAGCATAAATACAATATTACTTTTAAGTGCTTCTATAACAACCAAAAAGATGACATAACTTTTTTTTATCAAAGTTTAAGATAAAGAAGTTCGGGCAAGGCCCATTTAAATGCAAGGCATATTCTGTCAGAGTATAAATTCTTTCCATTGAAAATTTAAGTTTTTAAGTCATTTTAATGATGGAGAATATTCTTAAGACAATAACTCAACATGATAACAAGCAGCATTGGAACCACAAGTTCCTGAGTGAAAATCATCCTTATCTTTAATTTCTCATGAAAATTCACAATAAAGAAGAGTTATTTTCACTGTCAGTTTTATAAATAAACATAGCTGGCCATAATCTTTTAAATTTCATCTTCAAAAATGTAATCTACATGATTATCAAATTCAGGGTCATCATCATCATCTCTTATCCTCTCGGGGTCCTCCAACAACACGTTTACTAGTTCCTGTGGCATGAGTTCACCTTCTGACCATTTGAATTCTGTCTTTCCTTCTGAAATTTACCACCCATGAAGTTCTGGCAAAGGTAAATTTAGGTTATCTGTGCCTGGTGGTTGGGTCCAAATAAGGGTCTGATAATTCGCTCTTCTGATATGCATTTTCAATGAATTCTTGCAAGGGGCAAGAGGGTCATGTCCACTCCATCACGGCTTGTGACTAGTGCTTTTGATTTCTTGATACTGAATCGCTGGACGAACTTCTCATGTCTCTTGATTTGTTGATGTCTCTACTAGGCGATACACCATATAGAAAGCATACAAAGTGTTCAAGCTTGAATAGAACATGATCTGGAACTTCACTTGAGATTCCTAATTGAACAAATGTATCAACGAACTCCAAATGCTGTCTAAGGATTTTAATGATGGCAATTTTACCGTTTCTGACAAACGCACTTGTCGGATCACAGCCATTAAATGCGTGGAAGGCTGGAAGAACACAGCGAATTTACTTTCCAACATTTTGGATGACACTGAATGTCTATCAGTCATCTTTTATTGCCTACTCCAGTATCACACAAAACAGTCTGTGTTATTTTCTGGCCTGTTCAAGGAGAACAAAAACATCAGTGTCAGGTGATCGTGCAGTTATAGTTGAATCAGAAAAGCTTTGAGCTGCAATGTGCAAGCAATGGAGCACAATTTTGGTGTCTGCTTCCTCTTAACAGGATCCAAATTCTTCAATGTCGTCATTAATTGTTTATGCTGCCCATCAGTGGTTGTCAAACAAGTGCATTTATCTCCGTAAATGAAGTATATTTTTCTCCCCATTAACATCCTAGCACATTTGTCTTGCTTCCATTCATGTAGAAGGAAAAGAGTAAGGCTTTGCTTATTCTTGTCGCTGAGTAAAAAGCCTTTCTAGTCTCTTGGAATTTTTGTCAATGGGCCCTTGATCGTATAAGCTGCAGAAGACCCTCTTCTGTTTCTTTCAGCACTTTTTATTGAGTGTGGATTATATGAGTCGGTCACAAAATCGACACGAGGTTCTTTGGGGAGCTGTGTGAGCAAACTTTCCGATAACTTCCCAGATGTGCGAGGCAGAGCAACTTGAGCTTGAATCATAGCATTTCCAGCGATGATGTAGTTGTTCTTATTTTGAATAGGTTTTGAGGTTCTATGTGTATCACTCTCGAGTAGGTGTAACAACTTAGATTTGTCTGTTTTTGCCGGTACTCCACCTCCAGTAGCCAGTGTCCGTGGAACTGGACCCAAGGGGTAGCTTAGAACTCTTTCTAGACTGAATGAAACTTTTCTAGTTTCCTTGCTAAGAATAACCATTATTTCTTCATTTAATCCCAGTACACAAGCGTGGGGCCTGAGAAACCCAACCCAGTTTTGATCACGTGACCACTCTGTGTATGGGTTGTGGCCACCCACCCTCAACAGTAACCCCCCTCCTGTGTGTTGCCCTTGTAGGGGAAGGTCATATCAATCTACTTTTCCATGTATTTTTTGGGTCCTGTTTTGGGTCTGACAGATCCAACGTTTGTATGAACCTCTGTATTTAGGCGTGGGTCTGTGGGACCCAATTTTTGTGTTAGTGATATATATTCTCTCTCTGTGCCGGTAAATGGGTTGCAAAACATGTATAGATCGAGTTGGAAATCAGGGGGTGTGACCTTTAAAGAATAAAAGTCAGGAGGTGTGCATTTACAGGGGTACATAACTTTATAAAAAATTTATATTTCGTGTGGCTAAATATTCTTTTGAAATTTTTGGGACGTGCAAAAATAATTGAGAAGCGCTATATTTTCTTTGTGCATCTTTAGATTTAGTAAAAACTGAGTATAAATATTTTTGTTTAATTTTCCGTAACAGAGTCTGTCACACCCATCGTTTGTGGTAAGTTGGGTAACACAAAATGTTTGTCTGCTAGGGAAAATGAGCTTAGAATAAGTTCATTGGAAGAAGGTTTTTGTTATTACTTACTTGTTGTTGGAATTTAATCAATATTTTCTTTATTACCTATAATGCTTTCAGAAAATTTTGAGAGATATACCTCTTACCTTTATTTTGTTTACATAATATTTATTCAATATTATATTATACCAAAAAACATCAGGTGTGCACTCAACTTACTACCTAGGCAATAACATTTGTACTGTCTCAAAAATCTAAACATACATTTCTTCACACCTTTGCTGGAAGATCAGAACAGAAAAAAAAAAACTAAATTAAGAAAGTAGAAAAAAGGAAACAAACTAAGAATATTAACATATTTATATTTCGCAAAGATAAACCTTTTCTCTGCGGATCAACAAAGTAATAGTAGTTAGAGAGGTTGGATAAAAAAAAAAATAGGTGATTTAGAGGCTAATTAAACCATAGCTCAGACGTGTAAGACAAAAGAGAAACAAAACATCTAACAATCATTATGGTATCTGGCAACAGGCTTCCAGATTCATCCAATGTCATCAAGTGAGATGAAGCAACAATATATAGCAAAGGCAGAAATCCGTGACTAGACTCCAGCGTTCATGCAAGTAAATATGAAAGCATGAAATAATTAATATTTTAGCTGAGAAGGCACCGACTGAAGTATATTTGCACAATTTCATGAAATAATTATCCATGCTGGGAAGGGAATATCCTGAAGATCTGAGGTTGAATCTCAAAAGAAATACAAACCACGATAACAAGCTGCATCCTGCACATCAGCTGGCTTTGTCATGGCTTTATGGTGAAATTGTGAAAAATATTTCTTTTCATGTCCCAAGAACAAATACAAAATGTAAAAACAGGTTGTCTAAAACAAATTCCATAAGTTTGGACCTTTGTATTAATACCACTCAGCGCTAAAGAAATGGTAGCTGGTTAAAATAGGCTAGGAAAGGAGACCCATTTTATAAGATATAAGGGTACATCCAATTAATAGAGATACTTAGGTCTTCTTCTTCTTCTTCCTTGTCTTTAGCTTTGCCTATTTCTATACGAGTTCGCTGTTTCATATCAGTCTTCTCCAACTTTGTATGCCCAATGCATTCTGAATTCTTAAACCTTTCTCCTTTATGTCCTTTGTCATCTTGTCCTTCCATCTGAACCTTGGCCTTCCCCTTCATGCTCATAACCCTTTTACACACATGGTCTCCTCTCCACATGACATGAACTGTAGTCTTCTTTTATGGGCCTTCTTCGAAAATTCCCCTGCCTTAACTGGTCCCCTAATAAATTAATTTCTGACCTTATCTCTTCTCGTGACTCCATACATTCATTTCAACATCCTCATCTCTGCTCTCTGTCACTGTGACACTTTGGTACATAGTTAAAATACGATCTAAAACAGTAATCTAAATATATAAATATATATATATATATATATATATATATATATATATATATATATATATATATATATATATATATATATATATATATATATATATATATATATATATATATATATATATATATATATATATATATATATATATATATTCAAATTCAAATTCAAATTCTTTATTTCAGCTGTAGAGCCATATACAAAATATTACAATAAAATAATAAAAGTTATATACAAATATATTCGGAATAAAACTAAAGATTTATAAATTACCAAAAACAGAAAATGTGTTTAGACCACTCTTTAAGAACTAATGATTTGTTAAAACTATCACTGTTAAAAATTGCACAAATTAAGTGCTTTTGAACTTTTTATCCTTTGAAACAGGCTTAGAATACATTTTCTCACTAATTCATCGAATGTTGGGATTCCTAAAGAAACAAAGTGTCCACTTACTCTCGAAAACCTTTCTATTCCCATCAGGTACCTAAAAGAGTCATTATAGCATACCTTAAGTTTTTGTATGGTTTCCTTTTTACATTTCATTGCCAGAGGCATACAATACAGGGAAGTGCAGAATGATCTGAACAAATGCACTTTAGCCTCATCATTGCACATATGAAAGTTCCTTAGCAACATATTACCTCGCAAGCATTGCCCTCGATAGAGTGATGCAATATGGTCATCGTCCTTCAGATTGTCATTAATATTCATGCCGAGATATTTACATGACTTAACGACTTCCAACCTGACGTCATTAATATAAAGTGACGGTTCACTAAATGACATAAAATTCCTGGGCTTTATAACAAGAACTTTGGTCTTGTCAGGATTGACTTCAAGATAATGGGAGTTCAAATATTCCACACTTTTATCTATGAGTATTTGCAATGCTTTTAAAGATGGGGCTAAAAGTATTATATCATCTGCATAAAGGATATGATTCACCTTAACCTCTCCCACTGTGCAACCACCTTCCCTGCTGAGGACCTTTGTACTTAAGTCATCCACATATACGGCAAACAGAAGTGCTGATAGAACACTACCCTGTCTAATACCACAACTGGGTTTAAAAGGGGAGGAAAGACTATTGCCCCACATTACTCTAAAGTCCTGAGTTTTGTACCAGTATTGCAGCAGTGTTATAATGTAAAATGGCACACGTCTTCTCTTTAAAATTTGAAATAATCTTTCATGACACACACTATCAAAAGCCTTGGACATATCCATAGCGCATACAAAAACTGGAGTGATCCTTGACCTATAAAACTGGCATGTTTGTTTAAAAAGAAAAAGGGTCATATCAGTGCTGTGTTTAGTTTTATAAGCAAATTGATTATCAGAAGTTGTTAACAAGTCTTTGCATCTTTGTAGGATGATGCATTCTAAATGCTTTGAAATAATAGAGGCAAGGGCTATTGGACGATAGTTATTCTTATCAGAGAGACTCTTATGGTAATCCTTAACTAGATTCAGAATTTTTATTTCAGTTATATTTTTTGATACGAAATGATGCCTGAACAAACAAGTGAACAAAAGTGACAGATGCACGAACAGAGTTGGATGGGCATGTCGTAAGTGATTCCCTGTGATTCCATCCAGGCCCGGGGCACTATTAAACGAAAGGGATTTTAAAGCATCTTGAACGTCTTTAACGGAAACAATTGGTATGGTGCTTTCTTCATCTTCATTTTCCATCGACAAAGACATTTGTGGATGGTTCTCACCTTCCATAATATGAGCATAATAATTCTTCCAACCCTCTGCTATGTTTGACTCTCCCCTTATTCCATCAATACTAACAGGTAGTTTGGTTGTTTTCTTTCTTATTTTGTTTATTGTTTTCCAAGGATTTCTCCTGCTCATATCTCTAGCGATTTTTTCCCTTGTTGTTTTGTTTACCGTCTTCTTACAGACTTTGCTTTGAGTGCCTTTTTAAAGTTTCGTTTAGACAAGACCATCTCATCATATTGCACACCCGATCTCGGCATTCCCATTTCCTTCCATAATAAATACTGTTGTCTGGTTGTTACTTGGTGTGATTTAACGTTTTCATTCCAGCCTGGTATTAAATGACTTTTATGTACCTCCCCGGTACTTTTTGTATCTCCACTCTTAATCAATGCCTCAACAAGATCGACAGCAAACGTTTCAATTAGAAATACATGGTTTCTGTCTCTGCAACCCCTTGTTTTACAAACTATTGCCTCAACTGGAAGCTCTATTTCTTTTAGTGACTTCTCGCTTCGAACTTTATATTCATCATTATTTCTAACCTCGTAAGTTACTCTGCGATTATTGGTCCCTGTTACTATGTTTGCTGAAAAATTTTGTAAACAAAGTTTAAAACCCAGAGGCTTGTGATCTGAGCCTACCTCTTCGTAAAAAACTTTAAAACATCGAAGTGAACTCAAGACGGAAATAGGGCACACGACATGGTCCAGCCACCTCGTGTGACCCGTAGCGTCGCTTACCCACGTATGGGTATCCGGGGGTAATGAGGTGATGTCGGCTGCACAGCAGTCGTATTCACCACACCACCCAAATAATTCTGCACCAAATTCTGATGAAATGTGAGCGTTAAAATCCCCTACAGCAATAACATGATCATTCTGATGTTCTTCAAATAGACATTTCATTTTCCCTAATTTATTTAAGTATTCCTCAGTATTAGAACCGTTATAGTAGGTAGGGCATATAACAATTGATAACCCTTATCGTGCTACCACCCAAACTAATATCTATACATAAAAAGCGTTCATCTCTTGTGGGTATTCTCCTGACATACGGAGAGATCTCCTCATGAACTAAGAAAGCTAGACCACCATATGGCCTTCCCCTCACAAGAGCTTGACTTAGGTCTACTGGTGACGACGATATGGAATCAAACTTAAAATAAATCTTATTTAGAAAGTTACTCTCCTGTTGCGGCAAAAATGTTTCTTGCAATGCTATTATCTTATAGTTATTACATAATTTTTTACAACGTGGACATTTTTCCTGACAGATCTGCAGTTGAAAGTTGCTATATTAATTGAAGCCATGATTAATTTCTTTTTCGTACCATTTCATACCATTACGCCTTTTGGCCAATTAACAGACTGAAAAGGTTGGCTACTTTACATTTTTTCAATGCTCTCGATTGATATTTTAAAGGAAACATAATTGTCATGTTTCGCTTGAAGTTTTGACAATGAACTGAATTTTACCAGATATATTTATGACATGGATTTTCAATTCATCTTCATTTACATGAGGACTTAACCTAGACACAAAAAGAGAAATACTGGTGAGAGGTTCAGTGCCGTTTCCATTCTCCTCTGCGTCTGTCTTCGCACTTTTCTCCTCTGCGTGCCATGGCTGGAGCTCCCCATTCGTTCAAAGATGTCGATGATGTCATGGAGGCCAGATCCTCATCTGAATCATTCTGTAGCGTGACATCCCGAGTGACCGTTTTATTACTCATGTCCTCTCCAGTATACAGTTTAGCAGTTCCTTTAGAAGCTTCGCCAGATGTAAATTTTTCAGTGTTTTTGGTATCCGACCTTTTTCTGTAAAAATGAAGTAGTTCAGCTTGTTCTGCTATCACTTCGTCTGACGTTTTTCTTTTCTGCTTTGTAGCATTATTCTCCTTCACTAAAGTCTTAATTTCCTTTTTGCTAACATTTTCTTCTATTTTCGAAACTTTTTCTCTAAGCTGCCTATTGGAATTGGAGAGGATCTTAACCTCCGAACGAAGAGCACTAAACAGTTTCAGCAGCGTTGCCATGTCGACATGATCCATAGTTACTGGAGGCACTTGGGTACACTTCGTTATACAAAATTCAGTACCTTCAGGTGCAGGTGACTGACACATTAATGTCATAATTTGTCGTATGTTATTTTCCTTCTTCTGAGCACCACGATATTCGTTCTTCTTTTCGGGGCAGCCGTACTTCTCGACGCCAGCAGCACTGCCTCAGAGGCTTCTTCCTCACTGTAAAAGTCCATGCAAAGGCTCAGCAAATCCTCCTGATTCATGCAGTCTATCTTATTGAAAATAAAAAAACAACAAGCCATTGTTTATAAACATACAGTCCGATACCTCGGATGCTGTATTAATACTTGCCATGTTTCCTTTTCATTTATTTAGGTGTTCTGAGTAAAAGTGACGTAGCTTCACGTCATTAAAACTATGACGAAACGATGACGTCATTGAAAGAAATTTTCACGGGTGAGTAGTATGTATGCGCTTAGTTACGGAAGAGAACTTTAAAACTAAGTCAATCAAATGAAACACCAA
>NC_089766.1:32358284-32370785 GCF_040412425.1 Macrobrachium rosenbergii | reverse complement strand
TATATAGCATAGAAAAATAATAATGGAGAATGTCTCTTCCACTACTCATGATGATAAGGTTGTCCTTAAGGCCATCCTCATAGCATACTACAAAAACTGTAGAGGGGATGCCCTAATTCCTAACCTGTATAAAATCTGGACCACCCCATTCTAACAAAGGCACTGGAAATTCTTGATATTGATCTCAGCTGACTTAAGGCTGAAAAATGGTAGCCCTTGAATATAAAGGCATATCAGAGAGATCAGAAATTGTAATTTGGTAACAGATGCAATATGTAACCACCATCAATCAATAAGAGTCTGATGACCAGATCTTTATGTAAAGGTAGTTACTTCTGACGAAAATTAAATCTTCAGTAAAAATCAAATAAAAATTTGCCTTTGATCAGCTGAGGAGCATATCAATTTTCAAAACTTTGTGTTTTTTTAAACACCAGTTTCATTCCAATTTCTGTTTTTCTGTCAGCTAAGCACAGGAGTAAATAACTCAGGTGCCTCAAACAGCGTCATTCCCGAACTATATTACCTTTCATGCGAAAACGCAGGATATCGAAATTCACACGTTGCATAGTTCAACATTTTTTTTTTTATTATGATACTTAGAAATGCTCGTACTTTTTTTTTTTTGTGTGTGTGTGTGAGCACCTTTTTATGGTCGTAGTGATCTATTACCTTTTCATTTTCTACTATTCTTAAATAAGGTTGCAAGTGAAATAATTGATCCGACAGAAGAAATAGATTAAAGAACTCCTCCTTATTCTCCCTGTCCCTTAGTTTTTTTAAATAATTTGGTTCGAAGAACCTACTTCTTAAATGAGGAATTTATTCATTCACTCTCTCATCAATCGTAACTCCCAAAGTCTCATCAACTTTTGAATAACTCCAGCAAAGCAACTTTTCGAAGCATTTAATTTTTGTTTGGATTCTGTCATTTTCGTACGTTACCTTCTGTAATGGATGTTGGATGTTGCTCTTCGAAGCTACATTTCTATGTCGTTTCCACTGGACAAAGACATTATTACGAATATCATTTGTACACATTTTGGAGAAACCTAGATGAATTATGGTTTATCTCATGCTCCCAAAGGTTTTATATCGACGGAACAATTACATCCTTTCATATAAAAATATAGATATTATCTTTTCCAGTATATTATATTTTTTTTCCACGAGCCCTAGCCATCTCAAAACACTCTGATCACCTTTGCTTACATTTAATATATCTACATATATAAACAACTATGATTATTTTTCTCCTTATGACCTATTCTGTGCAGGAAATTCATGTTAACAGCTTCAGTCTTTTTCATTCAGTTATATTCAACATCTTCTCTTCACTCTCCTGTGAGACAGTCGGCTTGATAGTCCTTTCTTCCATATCCACCTTGGCTTCTACAGACACTCCATACCTTTTCTCAGGCTTTCACATACAAACCCATTTTCCCTTCATCTCTTCACCTATTCTGAGACTCACCTCATCACTCATCCTACCATCATCCGTTATATTGACTTCCAACGATATCGACAATACGAAAGGATGGTAGAAATAGTCACTTTAAATACAAATGTAGATGGCAGTGGAAGCTCTGACGTTGGTGGGTATTAAAATTCCTGGAACAAATGAAAGTGAAGAGAGTGTTGTTTAACCGAATGGGAATGGAATTAAATTTCTGGAAATGTATATTTCTCCAGAAGAATATACACAAGTATACTTGTGATGGAGAAAATTGTGAGAAAAGAGATCGCTAGAACATATGTTAGTATAGAGTTTATGGACGAACAGTATGATAGCTGTAATAGTGAGCAAAGTGGCTGGCGATTTATATGATAATCATTTGTCTGAAATAAACCAAGGTAATTATTTATTATGAGTAAGAAATATTGCCTGAAAAAAAGATGCCAACAATACCTTCTTACTTGTAGATTTGCAGCACGTAATCCCTATCTAGTGGTATATACCCAGTCAATAAGAAAGGGGATAACAGGATCAGAACCAAATGTGCAACTTCATAAGCTTGAAATCACAGTGTATCACTACCTCCCTAACTATGGTTTTATTCTATCCCCACCTCAACAGCATTAGGTGAATGCATTTAATCCTTCTCCGTGGCTGGCCAGAGGTGATGATCTGAAATCATAATCTAAAAGCAGATTCTAATAAAGATCTTCTCCTTCGGGATTATAACTACCAACAACTGAAACTCCATGCTGCGTGGGTAAAGTGTTGGCTTAGAGTATCAGTTTTGCAGTTCAAATCCCATAGTAGATTATTGTTAGCACCAGTTTTCAAGCAATATTGTCACTTATAACTGAATGCTGAAGAGGGATAAATGCATTCATTCAATGAAGCTGCAACTGTAGTTATGCTCCTTTTAAGCCTTCTGTTGTTGAAGTAAAAGAGTTGGCCTAGCTTAGCAGCACCTTGGTAGTTCAAATACTTATGACATTGTATGCTTACTAGTACACAACAAATTCAACCATTCAAGAAGGAGGTTTAAATGTATTCACTCACTGCTGATGGGGTAGGTACAGGTTGAAAGCATTTTTAGGGTGCAATGGTACATGATATGAATTTGAAGCAAATGCAGTTCAGTATGTAGATTACTACATAGTATGTATTCAGTGACCGAGTTTTATCAATTCTAAAATTTTATCAGAAGCTAAAGGTAAATCATGCCTTGTTAATTCGTCAGCTAAAAAGGCCAATAAATCGTCAACTGGGACATTGGTAAATAAAGAAGTTACATCAAAACTGACCATTTCCAAGTCGTAATTTATGCGAGAATTATTATTTTTTTTCAACAAAATCTGTATTATTCTTTATATGCGATTGGGATATGTTTCCGACAATAGGCGTGAGAATCCGAACCAACCATTTAGACAGTTTATATGAAACGCTACCAACAGAACTGATTATTGGGCGGACAGGATTACCAAATTTGTGTGTTTTAATAAGACCATACACATACTGTAAAGTTGCACACTGCGAAGAAAACTGTTTGATTAGAGCATCATTTCCTTTAAAGACAATTTTTAATTTCTTATTAAAGTTACTATTAACAGTCGCTAGGGGATTTTTTCGTAGTTCTGAGTAAGTTACATTATCTGACAAAAGATTACACATTTTTCTAACATAATCATCTTTATCCATTATCACCAGAACCTGGGATTTGTCAGCCTTCGTAATATGCAGATCATTATAATTTTTCAAGTCATTGTAACACTTGATGAAACGTCTAGGAACAATAGTTGGTATTGGTTTCGACAGGGCACCGTAAACAATACCTTTGCAAATATTAAGCTCATCACTAGACAGACTACAATTCCTTTCCAGATAATTAAAGGGGTTGGCAACATCTACGTAGTCAACATTTTCTTTAGAAAACGAAAAGCTTAATCCGTAACCTAGAGCACTTGAGACATCTTCCTGTAACGGTCTACTTGACAAGTTTATCACAAAATCGGGGTTAGCATGATTATTCCAGTCACTGTTTTCGATCAAACCCTTCAGCTTTCTTTCTAGTCTGTTACTTACTCTGCGGCATGTAGTTCTCAGCTTCCTATAACAATAATTCATAAGCGGATGTTTCCAATCTACAGGAATGAGCATATGAAAACTGCGTCGTTTTTCACTCAAAGTATAAAAAGCATCTTGAACATCTATTTTCGCCATTTCAATATATTTCTGCAAGATTAAGCGTTGGTAGTCATCAAAAGATCGGTCAGCCAATTTAAGCAATCTTCGTGGAATTAACGATTTTGGCACTACTTGTTCCAATAAGCAGTTCCTCAGGAATCTGTAACGAAGCTTCAGCTTGTGGGCCCTGATCAATGTAGAGCAGAAAGTCGTCACGATAGCCACCAAAGCAGGATAGTATACAACAAAGTTGTAGAGTTCACACGTGGCTTCCATATCAGCAATAAGTCACCAAACTGCACCAGACAAATATATACGTAGACGACCACATGAAAGGTGAAAATTAAAGACCAGGTACCTTCTATTAAATTCACCGTTGAAAAGAAAAATAATTGTTCATTACCATTTTTAGATGTTTTGGTTCATAGAAGGGATAGAAGTTTTGTGTTTGATGTTTACAGGAAACCTACCAACGTCTGTTCTTATGTCCACTATTATTCAGATCACCACGTTAATGTAAAACTCTCATTTTTTTGTAGCATGTTTTAAGGGCATTAAAGATATGCAGCCCGGAATTCTTAGACTCGGAATTTAGTAAAATTTACGACGTAGGAATTATGTTAAAATACCCAAAGTTTTTAATCGACAAATCTTTACAGAAAGCTAGAAACATTTTTTATTCCAATAATAATAGGGAGCCTTTGGTGAGAGAAAATATTTTGACACTTCCATATAACGTAAATCTTTGTTTCATTAAAAAATTACTGAAAATTTTCAAGATAACTTTTGTTTACAAGAATTCAGGGACACTTCAGAATATCATTGTTCGTAACTCCCCAAAACAAATTAATGGCTGTATTTACACGATTCCTTGTGCTGGATGTAGTAATAAATACCTTGGTCAAGCTGGTAAAGAACTAGATTATCGTCTAAAACAGCATCGTTACGCAGTTCGAACAGGCCAATTGACAAGTGCTTTATTGTACGTATGAATGATTTTAACCATTGTATAGACTGGAAAAATTCATCTGAGATAATTTTTTGTAACCACATTGTTAAGAGAAATATAATTGAATCTGCCTTTATTAAGCATTTTAACAATCAACTTATGAATATTAGTTCGGGTCTTTTTAAATTAGGTAGTTACCTTGTTCATAAAATTGTAGGGAAGTACAATATTACCTTTTAGCAATAGCCTGTTCTAACTGTAGATTCAGTTCTTAAGTATTTTTAAAGTATTTTTTGTTTGGTATGTGACAATTTGACTTCAAACTAGTAATTGCATTCAGTAATGATGTTTAGCTTGTTAGTGGCTTTGATGTTTGTTTTGTGAAGTTTTCTTGTTTATGTCTCTATTCAATTATTTTACTTTGTACCCCGAAGAAGTGTACGCAATACATGAAAGCGCTTGGTACCTGGTCTTTAATTATCACCTTTCATGTGGTCGTCGTGTATTATATATATATATATATATATATATATATATATATATATATATATATATATATATATATATATATATATATATATATATATATATGTATGTGTGTATACATACATATGATATGTGTATATATATATATATATATATATATATATATATATATATATATATATATATATATATATATATATATATATATATATATATATATATATATGTATATATATATATATATATATGAGTGTGTATATATATATATATATATATATATATATATATATATATATATATATATATATATATATATATATATATATATATATATATATATATATATGTGTGTATACATACATTTGAGTGTGTGTATATATATATATATATATATATATATATATATATATATATATATATATATATATATATATATATATATATATATATATATATATATATATATATATATATATATATCTGGCAGAAATATTTCACCACGTGCGCATAAGCAAAGCTGGAGTGAATACGTAGATATTTATTAATAAAATGGAGGATGTCGTGGTTTTGTTAGACGATATCGGAAAATTATTGCTTAACTAATGAAAAAAAGGGATGTATAATAAGACTGCCTGGATATGTTTCATAACGTTTGATCATCAAGGTGTTGTGAAACCTTGTTCCACTTTAGTTTTCACTGCATGCAGCCAGAACAACAAAAGAGAATCAGTGGTGGGCGAGTTGAGTGACAATCTCCTGCACTCAGGCCAGGTTTGTTTTTCTCTGAATAAAAATGAAGAGGAAGAGACAACAGTTCATCATCATAGGTGAATTTACAAAGGGTCCGAAGGATAATTCCCTGCTAGTATAATTTCCGCTTGTAACACAATCTGTGATGCATTGTTTTCATGAATCATTTCATCTCGCTTGACAGACTCATGTGGCTTAGCGGAAATGAAAATGACTTTTCATAGATAAGTTCGTGAATTACTTTTGGTACATGAAGTTTTTGGGGTTTTACAACAGGGTTGTTGGTCATTTTCTGAATGTACAAAATGGTCGTTTTTATTCCACTGTAGTACGAAGACATTCATATATATAATTAATTAAAAACAAAAAAACCATTTGTATCGTATATTTTTCCTTCCGTGTTTTACATACGTTTGATAAAACCTCTAGTTACAAGATACGTGCCAAAATGTTCGTATATTTCCCTTCTTCATCAAACTATGATCCATTAATCCTTTGTCAATATGAATCGTTCTTAAAGTATCTGTAGTAGATGAGATGAAATACTCTGCAGTCTAATCGAATTACTTTATGTTAAAGGGACGTACAATTTAGCAATATAAAAACATACAAGGAAAGTTTACAGTACAAACTGTAATATCATGACAAGTTCAAGCTTGGAGACTTTGGTATTATATTATCACATTTCCTTCTTTATGTGAAGATCTTTTACAAAAGATCATTTCATTCCTTTCAGATATCTTCAGGACAGATTCCTTTGAATGCCGAAAACATGAATTACGATTAAATTGCTTTAGCTAATGATTTTAGTAACGCAGAGTAAAAAAAAAAATCTTTATTCGGGGCACAATTATATGTGAGTGGAATGTATTTATAATCCGAGACCATTTCCCCTTTAAATGGTCGATAGGTCTCATATCAAGTTAATGAAACTAATAATTTTTCTCTCTGAGGCGTAGTGCTGCTTCCGTAGAACTTGTGATGGCAAGAAATGAAACACAAAACTTCCAAGATATATGAGGAATCTTTCATCCTCTGAGACCCATCAAAACTTGCTGCAGCCTCCAGAACACAGCTGCTGATGTCGACATATAAGTGCAAATGATTTCCGCACCAACTTTGATTAGGACAAAGTTTCTTCTGGAAATCTATCTGCCTTTTCTTGGTGGGAATAAAGCTTTGACTTGAAATGAACTGCTGCACGAAATAAATTTTGTACAACTCAAGAAACCATAACTTTTAACTAAAGTACCTGGCAATATTTTGATTTTTTTGTGTACATATATCATAATTAGCCAGTGATTTATAAGGTTTTTTTATGTTTGCAAATACAGAATTCAAATATACTACAGAGCGGAATATGTTTGACTTAATCATAACTCGAAAGCGTAAGATGATACTTCCATTCTTCAGTAGAATTTGAGCTTTGATATCTTTAAAAGTATAATTTCGTTTTTTGAAACACAAGAAGACCATATCATAAAAACAAAAGTTCCTAAGCGCCGCTTATGTTACTGCTGCACCTCATACAGAAGAGCAAAGAGAGAAATAAATGTTCACAGCCTGTTCAAGTAGAAACCACGGAAGTGTTGCTTTCAGTTGGCCATCAGTATAACTCGAATCAATCTTTCGCACATCCGGGAACCAGAGAATTCTAACTACAGTTCATGTATTCATCATTTTCATAAGGCTGGGTAGAAGATAATAATGCGCAGTTCTCCATAGGATTTCAGTCACTCAGAGAAATTATTTTCATTGGTAATAAGAAGAAAAGAAGAAGAAATTCTCCATCGACTGCGCAAATAAAAGGACTCTTGCATTCAGCCTTTCCTCTCACCACATATCTAATCCTTTACACTTCCTAGCCTTCCACAGGTCTTTCCAGCTGATTGTCATATCGTTCATGGTGCACCTGAACTTTATTCGTTTCCATTATGAGTGATTTGTTGATCTTCGGTGATCGTGACCAGTTTCTCGATACACTTTTTTTCATTATCTTTCTGTTAAAGAGTTGCAAATTAAGCACATTCATTATTGTCCACACTAGTTGTATGAAATAAGTTTTGATTCTCTCTCTCTCTCTCTCTCTCTCTCTCTCTCTCTCTCTCTCTCTCTCTCTCTCTCTCTAACCTACAAAAGTCATAAGAAATAGGAAGGTTCCGTGATTTAAGAGAAATCATGTAAATATCCCGAATTTCAGGAGTAAGTGCTAACTCCCACCAGTAACTCAATTTCATTGTTCGTCATAAAACTATAAAACTAGACACTAAATTGCAACTGATATCATCATGAAACTATCGTTGGGTGCAGTTATCTTCGCGAATAATGAAACACCTGGATTTTTTCCTTGCTTTGTTTAAAAAAAAGGGCATTTACAAAATATAAAATTATTTCAATACTTCAGTGAATCCCCACGGCAACAAATACCATTCCAATTGACGTACTATCGATCGATTTTTTTTATTTTAATCAAGTAAGTGATTATAAGAACTGGAAATCTATAAAACTATTAAAGAAGAATTAAAGACGTAATTTCTGTGGGAATATTTCCAAAGACAGTGTGGTCTGAATATCAGTTCCTGAAGGTTTTTTTTTTTTTTTTTTTGTTAGGATTGGAATATCATTAAATTTTTCCTACTCTGTTTCGTGAAAGAAGAATTCCAATATCACAGAAATTCATTTCCTTTGCATTTGTTTTGTATGTTTGACAAAAAAGCTAATTATGAAGGATATCCTTAGCTTACTTTTTTAATGACTTCTGCAAATAAAAACAGACAGACTTCCTTAAAGACAGTCAGACGAAAGCCCCGACAGACAGAAAGAGTCGGAGAGAGAAATTAATGCCACATTATAAACATGGTACGAGATGTGCATGGTGCTGAGTTTGTTCAGTATGTTATTGGTGTCCGGATTCGTATTAGAATTCTATTTGCTACTAACAGTGTCGACATAACTGGATGTTCCTCACCCTAAGAAGAGTGAGAGATTTACTTCTTAAAGGAGGAAAGTTAAGGGAAGCATAAAAAAAAAAAAATTCTACAATTTGACCCTGAAAAAGGAAAAAGTCGTAAAACTGTACGTTCTAAGGATTATTGTTTACCTCAACAAACTTAAAAATTATCCTAGTTCCGTTGATCAATACATTTGTGGTGACAAAGGTAACATTTCTTACTCAGTTTGTATTCATAACTTATATGTTGTTGTATCTGAAGAAAATAATTTTGTGTTTTTATTCTTTGTGTATGTTACGCTGATCATAATAGCATGCTCTGAAATTCCATGGATTTTAGGGTAGAAGAGACTCTTCAGCCTTGGCAGGCAACTCTTGTAGGAGAGGGACACTCCCAAGTCAAACCAGTGGGTAGAAGGGGCCCTTTAGCCTTGGTAGGTAACCCTGCTAAGAAAAGGTTACTCTGAATTCAAAACTTGTTCTTCGACCTTGGACTGTGCCATAGCCATTGTACCGTGGGTTTGGGTTCCCTTGCAAGCCCTTCGTTGGCTGAGTCGGTTGAGCTTCCGGCTGTCACTCGATGGGCCGGAGTTCAATTCCCCCGCCCGGCTGATGAAGAGTTAGAGGAATTTATTTCTGGTGATGGAAATTCATTTCTCGCTATAATGTGGTTCGGATTCCAAAATAAGCTGTAGGTCACGTTGCTAAGTAACCAATTGGTTCTTAGCCACGTAAAACAAGTCTAATCCTTCGGGCCAGCCCTAGGAGAGCTGTTAATCAGCTCAGTGGTCTGGTAAAACTAAGGTATACTTAACTTAACTTTGGGTTCCCTTGCCTGAGGATACAATCAGGTATTTTTCCCTTTTTTTCGTTCACTTGTCTGTTTTCATGAAAAGTGTTTAGGACAGGCTGATTAGAAAGCAAAAGTTACTTGGTAGATTATCAAGAAAGTGCCTTCGTCTTTTCCTAATCATTTCCTTCTGATCATTTTATAATCTCTTAATCTATCCTGACTGTCCTCCGCCAGTTGTTTTGGTAAACCTGGCTGATTTCTTACTTGCCTCACAAGGTGTGCTGGCCCCACCTTGTCGACTAGTTGCTTCCCGTATTTTTTTCAATGACATATGGTCACATTTATATATACTCTCAACAGAAATTTTTAAAATAATGTTAATATTGTTGTTGCTGATGGTATTGTTGTTTATTGTTTGGATGATTTTTACAATGTCACTGTTGTTAAGAGTCTATTTATTAGTTTTGCTACTAATTTTATGTTGTTAATTTTAATACTTCTGTGAGACGTCGAGCTGAACTCTGGGCCTGTTACTCATTATAGTAAGAAAAATTGCAAATATTAGAGGCTCAAATTCTAATTTTCTTGATCTCCAGAGTTGTCCCGATAACTACAATTGATGTTTTTATCTGAGACCTTTGTAAGTATTAATAAGTCAAAGGTTGAGTTTTTAATCCAGGGATTTGATGGATCTGATTCTATTTATCTTAGCAATATCCCATATGCGCTGGCTGTATACACTAAGTTCAGACGACCTATTTATTGTCAGAAAGATTTGGAGTGTAGTTGCTATGAAGTTCTTTGTTTTAAAATTTTCTGTAAGTTCTACAATGTTTAGGTATTTGCTGTTTACCCCAATCCAAATAGCGACAATTCTATATATGACTGTCTCTTGGAAAGGATTAGTTTGGTTCAGTCTCAGGATTTAAAACCTTCATTCGTTACTTATGGAGACTGATGAAAAGCACATCTAGTGGCTAAATTCCAATTCCACATATCAACATGGCTGGTCAGCTCTTAAGTCCTGCGTATTCTCCGATATTGTTCAGCTAAGGATTAGACCTCATATTCACAGATGTTCCAACTATTGTCAAGTCCAAGGTCTGTAAATATATAGGCGCTTCTGATCATTGCTCCATTGAGATGGACATATCTGTCAATCAGTATATTCCTAATGCCAAAAAAAGGTCTGGCTGAAATCTACAGCCAATTGAGATCACATTAGTGAAGCTCGTCAGGCATATTATATTTCAGATACTATATTAAATCCTGATCCCAAGAAGTTAAATGGAATGCTGATGGCTATTTTAATATGGTATGTCCCTAGAAAGGTCATGAAATTGAGGACAAATGACCAACCATGGGTTGATGATACATGTAGTGGCAATGTGCAAAGATTTTCATTGTGAAAAAATCTAAATTCTAAGGCATATGCTTCCTATATAATGCTATATAATGCTGTAGTGACTATGAGGAAATCTTTAAAACAATGGAGTAAAATAACATACATGTACAATTTGCGTAATAATATTCCAGCGACACTCAGTGGTCATGTAAACGACCTTACCATGACAAACCGACCAAATTCAACACATGGAGATGAAATTGTTTAAGTGAAAATTTAACTATTTTTGCTGAGTAGCGCTGTGCTGCAAATAGTACTTACCATACAGCCGAGAGAGATTACAATAATTCCTTGAAGAGGAAACTTGAAGGAATTACTCATCCTCATCTGTGGTGGACAAAATTGGCATCATTTGTCTTTTGGTCAGGATTGCCTTTCATTTCACCACTATTGACAGATGATGGTAGATTGGTTACTGGCCCTAGGAAAAAGGCTGAACTGCTTCATGGAGCCTTTGACGCTTAGCAATCAGCTGAGGATGTGCCTCTCTCTGATACTTGCTAACCTGAGCCTGTTCTTACAAAATTTACATTTTGCTCTGGGGATGTTGAGAAAAGTCTGGATAATCTTTATAGCTGGGGCAGAGATGATGCTGGTGGTTTCTTCCCTTTGTTTTTTAAAAAAAGTTTCTAGTGTTTGTCTCCCAAGATTAGTATATCCTATAAATATTTATGCTGACATAGTATCTTTGTGGATGCGTGCAAGCTTAGTAATATAGTGCCTGTTCCAAAGAGTGGTATATCACCAGACTGCAGTAACTACAGGCCAATTTCTATTCTCCCTGTGCTCTCTAAAGTTGCCGATAAAAGTATTTTTAAGCCACTATACAAGAATGTAGACTCTAAAAGATTGCTAGCTGATAGTCAATATGAATATAGAAAGCAGTTATAGTCCATGGGCTGGGTACCGAAACCCTCCACCCCCCACCCCCTGGGGATTTTTGCTGATACAGATTTTTTTAATTTCCAACCTACATAATTGCAGAATTTGCTTGTCTGCCACCTGATCTCTGGTGCTTTTGACTGCCAGAGTGAAAATACTTGGAGAGTTTAAGCAATAATATCTCTAACATTTCAAAATCCACAACGCTCATGATTTTCAGAGGTGCCTGCAAAAGAAAACACAATTTAATTCTGATTTTAAGAAAAGTTGCATGTTTAAATCAGCGACAGTGTGCTCAAATAAGAAACTGAAAAGGGTTCGGAAAATTAAGCATTAAATCAGATATTCAATTCTGGTCTAGATGCTGTACACAGGATATGTGATTTATTAATTAAATTTAAGGCAAAAGTAATTCTCCTTGCAATTACAGCGTATCACAATAAGGAACTCAGTTAAATCTCTTACCATTTGCATGATAAAAAAAGCATGTGAAACCATAATCATAATCTGAATATTTTTTGTAGGAAATCTCTATGTTTAAGTGCATGAATTACTTGAAGAACTTAGTAACTTCTCATAAGTTTTTTAACACAGAGTCAGTGAATAAACTTTTGAAATAATGATGTAATGTAATTAAATGTAAGGATAC
>NC_089766.1:32345784-32353284 GCF_040412425.1 Macrobrachium rosenbergii | reverse complement strand
ATCTGACAATCATTATGATTTCTGGCAACAGGCATCCAGATTCATCCAATGTCATCAAGTGAGATGAAGCAACAATATATAGCAAAGGCAGAAATCCGTGACTAGAACTCCAGCGTTCATGCAAGTAAATATGAAAGCATGAAACAATTAATATTTTGACTGAGAAGGCACCGACTGAAATATATTTGCACAATTTCTTAAAATAACTATCCATGCTGGGAAGGGAATATCCTGAAGATCTGAGGTTGAATCTCAAAAGAAATACAAACCACATAACAAGCTGCATCCTGCACATCAGCTGCCTTTGTCAGAGCTTTATGGTGGAATTATGAAAAATATTTCTGTTCATGTCCCAAGGACAAATACAAAATGTAAAAACGGGTTGTCTAAAACAAATTCCATAAGTTTGGACCTTTGTATTAATAGCACTTGGCGCTGCAGAAATGGTAGCTGGTTAAAATAGGCTAGGAAAGGAGACCCATTTTATAAGATATAAGGGTACATCCCATTAACGCCGATACTTACGTCTTCTTCTTCTTCCTTGTCTTTAGCTTTGCCTATTTCTATATGAGTTCGCTGTTTCATATCAGTCTTCTCCAACTTTCTATGTCCAATGCATTCTGAATTCTTAAACCTTTCTCCTTTATGGCCTTTGCCATTTTGTCCTTCCGTCAGAACCTTGGCCTTTCCTTACATGCTCATAACCCTTTTACACACACATGGTCTCCTCTCCTCATGACATGAACTGTAGTCTTCTTTCATGGGCCTTCTTCGAAAATTCCTCTGCCTTAACTGATCCTCTAATAAATAAATTTCTGACCCTATCTCTTCTCGTGACTCCACACATTCATTTCTGTTCTCTGCCACTGTGACACTTTGGTACATAATTAAAATAGTATCTAAGCATAATATATATATATATATATATATATATATATATATATATATATATATATATATATATATATATATATATATATATATATATATATATATATATATATATATATATATATATATACGTATGTGTGTATATACATCCTATTGCAGGGCAAAGGAAAAAAAAGATGAAGAATCAAATAGCTATATTAATATGTGATCTTATATATTTTGCAACTCAGAATTAGATACAAATGAAAGCAAGTAAAAAAATGAACCAAGTTTCTTCAGCGCAACCGAGTTTTTCTGTATAGCATATAATGCTGTATGAAACTCTCAGTCGGCCGTGGTGGCCTGTGTTGTTGCAAAATGCCAGACGCATGATCTGGCTAACTTTAACCTTAAAGTAAAATAAAAACTACCAAGGCTAGAAGACTGCACTTCGGTAAGTTTGATGACTGGAGGGTGGATAATTAACATACTAATTTGCAGCCCTCTAGCCTCAGTAGTTATTAAGATCTGAGGGCGGACAGAAAAAGTGCGGAGGGACAGACAAAGCCATCTCAATAGTTTTCTTTTACAGAAAACTAAAAGGAAAATTTTTTCGGCATTAATTTTATCCGTTCTAATTTTCTGAAGGTGTTTCAAGTCCCGCTTTTTATTTCTTAAAAAAAAGTAAATTTGTTTCCATTTGCAAGGAAATTCCAAGAGTGTGAATAACCGAATGTTTTCATGTATTTTCATGAAAATTTATTTACCAAAACTGAAATTATACAGAAATGTTAAAATTAATTGCTTTCCAAAAGAAAACAGGTGCATACTGACGAATGAGTCAGTTTGCTCTAATCATTTAACGAGAGAGAGAGAGAGAGAGAGAGAGAGAGAGAGAGAGAGAGAGAGAGAGAGAGAGACAGACAGACAGACAGACAGAGAGAGAGAGAGAGAGAGAGAGAGAGAGAGAGAGAGAGAGAGAGAGAGACATCAATTTATTGTCATTGGTGGGCAAGTTGCAATCGGTGTTGGAAGAGAAGAGAGCTCTAAGCCCGAGGACCCCAGTACAAAAGGCAGCCAAAAACAAGAGAATGAATAGAGAAATAAAGGATAATACAAGTAAGAAGAATAACACGAAAAACAGATGATGCTGATTCAGTGTCGATGAACTATTCGAACATTTTTCGTTAATCAGCACTTCGTCATCTGGACTCAAAGCGTTTACGAGTGGTGAAGGGGAAATAACTCCTGAGTTATCTCCCGATAAACGTCTTCATAACAATTTATTTATTTTATATCATTATATGTACATAAAAAAGTATTTTTAATTGAATAGTTCGCTTTAAATCGGTTGTACACTCTCAAAACGATGTTAGATATTTTCAAGCGTTATCACATCTTTACTAACAGAAGCGAAGATTTAACTCGCCATTCATTTATGGAATCAGTTCCCGATGCCCAGTCTTAAGGCTGAAAGGAGAAATTGATAGTCAATGCATGGATATACTACGATCCTGAGAGTTGTCTACGTATGCAATGAATGTTAATGAAATTGACGTCGACAATTTGCCTTGTTAAGTGATATGTCTCCCCAGCATCATTTCAATGGGAATTCCCGAAGCTGCACCAACGGTAATTAGTGAAATCCATAATATTCATGACGCAAATTCACGTCTCGTTTAACTGTTATTTGGACGTTCATTTACTGCCGGTGGAAGTTATTGGTTTGTTTGTTTGGTGTTGCCTTTGAGGCACACGACAACATTTGTGACAGGATGATGACCCGATGTCTTTCGTGACTTGAAAAGATCAGCGTTTCTGAGATTAATGACAACTCCGGCATTGCTCAAGTTTTCTGGTATATCTCTGAAACAATATTGAACACAAACACAGGTGGCCTAAATAATGTGGCAAAATAATGATTTTACCCTTCTAGAAAGAAAATAAAATCTAGTTTTCTTTTTCTTCTCTCTAACACAGACACTCACATACATACAAATGCACGTATGTACACAAACACACACCACACGAACAGACACACACACACACACACACACACACACACACACACACACACACACACACACACATATATATATATATATATATATATATATATATATATATATATATATATATATATATATATATATATATATATATATATATATATATATATATATATATATATATATATATATATATATATATATATATATATATATATATATATATATATATATATATATATATATATATATATATATATATATATATATATATATATATATATATATATATATATATATATATATGTGTGTGTGTGTATGTTTATATGTTTTTGGCTTCAGTAAGTCAGAATTGTTTAGATAAAGACTTTAAATTCCAACATACTGCTTTCCTAACATTTAATAAGAAAAAATCAGTAAGAAGCCGTCATTATTGTTCCTCTAACCTCGATTCTAATATTTATTGCTATTTTTAACATTATTCTGTCTTTATTCAGACTTTTCCTTTTGATAGATTTTGTTTTAGACTTTATTCCCTTTCAGCGCTTTGAAACACATTAGTCTTTGGCGCATCTCTGATATTAACAGTTAACGTCATGTCAGCGGAAAAAATGAGCTAGTCCTTCCCTAAAACGCCTTCATATATTTGCTCTTGCTTGGACTCGCCTCCTCATTCAAGCTAAAGAAATAATAAAGAGCCAAAGGAACAAGTTACCGTTTCTTAGTGCCCATTTTACATTACGCCAATAATTTTCTGTTCGACACATTCTTCAACGATTCTCACTTTCATAATCTGACCTTCTACTGAATAACTATTTTTATATGCTTACATCAACGCCGCTCCACATCCACCTTAAACATTTCTGTCAAAAAGTCGCTTTAGTTAGATGCATGAGCATGAAACCATACTATTTGCTCTCAGATATATAGCATGATGTTGTATACTGGTGTCGTAACAAATATTTGAGCCAAGCACCCTTTCGAACAAGACATCTGTTAGTTTATTTTTCCGTCTGAGACAGATCTCCTTAGTGTACTTTTTCACAAGTATTGATCAGTGCTAGAACTCTTGTAGCCTTGTTTATTATTTTCCCTTTGTACATATGGGCAGCTGTTTGTTTGTTTATATTGCCTTGCAACCTCAGTCTAATCCGGAGGTGTTTTACTATTTTTACTCAGTTACATTTTCATTTACTTTAATAATACAGCACCCCACATCAGTTTTATATACCTTTCTAATCTTATCGATTTTATTGTTATCTTGCTTATTTCCTCTCGATCCAACAACCCTTTAAAATACTCACAACGTCAACAGTAGAATGAAACATCTTCAAATAATCATTTCTCTACTTGCGACTTTTACCCAAGTGAACTCTCTTTAATTAAGCCTTTTTCTGTCATTTTCTTCCCCTAGTCAAGCCTTTTATTTTCTACCTGAAGGGATTAAATGTTGTGCATTTAATTTTTTTCACCTCCATATTCCACATGCCTACCTATAGATGATTCCCTTACCTATCTAATAGCTGCGCTTCAGTCAAATCCTCTCTTCCTTTCCACTCAGTTACCAAATATTCACTATTTTCATTCTTTTTTCCTTATGGCTTTTATTAACGCTACTACCTTTGTTGACCCACTGACCTCACGCTGACACTGCAAAATTCTCTCAGTTTTGTATCACTTCTTGAACTTTAATATGAACTAGTTTTTTTATACTCCTTAATTGTATCTATGGAAATGAAAAGTTTAAGGTATTGAAGAAGCAAATCATCTTTCAGTCTTATATTAACAGCAAATATTCAGGCCGGAATCATTATTACTAGAATGCATCCCATCCTACCTTAGTGATATATTTTAGGATTTCTCATCTCTTTTACACAGAGCTACTATCACTTCATGAAAAACGTATGCAAGCCTCATTTCCGAACACATTAACAAAGAATGTTTTCAGATATATGGCTATCTATTGGTAAGGTACAATGCAATTTGAATCGAATCCAGCAGAAGTGGACGAGAAATAAATATGAAACATCGTATTATACGTAAAAACGAAGCAATGTAAAGTATAGTCGGACTGTTACTGCTCCCTGCAATCCTATACTAATTTTTAGCATTGTTGCGTTTATTATATATACGAACTAGAAATGTTCAAAGCGAGACAAAACTTTAGAAATACCAACCGTTAGTGGGTACATATTCAAGTTAGGGAGGAAAAACATGAACTCAAATTAGAAATACTGTTATCTGAAAGACTGGAATGAAACATAAGAATTTAAAGAAATGAAATAGAAAAGATTTCATATGGGAAACCCATTTTCAATTCATCCGCCACTACACAGGATTAAACACTTACGACGTTAAAGAAAATGTCAATTTTTCCTCCTTGCACCCCGCTTGCTCTTTTATTCTAATCTTCCTCGGAAAGCCTATTGTTCTTTTCTTTTGTGGAAGCATCATTATATCAGCACCGTTTCCTCCCCTCAAAATGTGTGTGACTTTTACGAACAAAAAACAAAACGAAGAATTAGTTCTTCCTCAGCCAGAGAGGAAACATCTTGTTCTCAATGCAAAGGGATTTTTTACCGGACAAAAAGGCTTCATTATGTTCATCTAGATGGTGAAAACTCTTAGCCTGTGCAGCTCATTAGGCCCTTCGAATATCAGTTTTTTTTTTATATGAAAAATCTTGCCCACAACAATAGCTTCAGTTTCAAGGGCCTTGGGTATGGTTAACTAGTTTTTCTTTCTTGAGTTTTTAAAGTAAAATTCTAATTATTCAGAGTTTTTTTTTTTTAAGATAACTGCCTATAGAATTACAGACTGGGATAATGGTGCTTTTATCATTTATTAAACACACCTCTTTGCATCTACTAGCTTCATATAAGTACAGCATCATAAAAAGCCATTTATATTGTTAACTGAAATAAAGCATTTGCATTTTCAAAAAAGACTTGTCTATAAAAATTCAAGCAAGACTCTGTCTGTAAAAAAAAATATATATATACCTGTATGTTGCAATAGCCGCTGACTTGCTAGCTAAAAATAGGCGACCGTGCACACGCTATCGTGACAGCAGGACGCCAGAGCACGACAATGAAACCTTCAGACTTGATGGGCGTTGCTTTGTTCTCTAATGTACCATATTTCAACTCTCTGGCTCTTCTATTCACTTATAATACATTATTCTCTACACCTTATGCATTGTCGCACCTCTGAACATTTAGTATATTACCTGTCTTTTTCTCTTTTCATACGAAAATTTCAACCAAGTATAATACCCTCGTTATCTGTTTTAAAACTTTTACACCAACTCATTATTATTATTATTATTATTATTATTATTATTATTATTATTATTATTATTATTATTATTATTATTATTATTATTATTTATTATTAAGACCTTTCTCAGTTTACGCAAAGTTTGATTTTTCAACCCATTACCTTAGGTTCAAATGAACCACATCATCTGTTCCGAAATTAGTTTAAAAACTTTTCTGCGGTGTGTACATTGAAGCCAAACTTCTGACTTCAAATTGATTCGGGCAGAAGTTTCAGGGATTGGTTCTTTCTTCTTTCAACTTTTTAATGTTAAAATTTTTTTTTCTAAATTTCACCCAACCACAATTTCGTGTTTTATTTCAAAAGCATAACAATGTCGATGTTAATTTTAGGTTATTTCCCCTACCAATGATACAGTTTGAAGGTTCCTTTCTCACTTTCCACTAATATTACTTGAACTATTTTTGCAGTGAGAAAAAGAATATAATTTGTTATGTACAGAAGGTAATTTCTTTACCTTCCTCACGCAAAACTTAAAGAATTACATGCAAAGCTCAATGAACAGACATTCCAAAATAAAATAATTTAAAATTAGATTCAATTTTTATTTCAATTTTCTAATTTAAACATTGTTCATCTTTCTAAAATATTAAATTAAATCATTTCAAAAACTACAAAAAATTTTCAGAGTTACACAAACATTGCTATTTTTAACCATTGAGGATGAATGACAACAGCAGTTAATTTTATCAACGCAATTATTACAGTACAGTTTAAAAAAAAGTAAAAAAAAAAAAGAGGCCACATTGAGTTAACATATTCAGGGATGGAAATGCAACTCCTCCAGCGAAAGGAATGCGCAAAATAAGCAGCTTTATATCATTCATGATAATATTCAGCTCTCAAGATCTTCCTTTACTCGATCCTGGAATGTTAAAGATACCCTGCGCAGTTCAGGTGAAATGTAAGAAATGGTTTTCGAATGATGCCCCTAAACTCATCACATTTTACTGATTTTACGTCAATGATACTTTTCGACATTTTAGCATGAACATAACTTTTAAAAGTCAAAGTAAATGTCGATAATATCTATGCCAATAAGTTTTAATACATGAACCAATGCAGCTCATATGGAGGATGACAATGAAATTTTTGTTCTCAACTGGAAACAAACAATTGTCGTAAAGCCTGTAACCAAAAATAGCTCAGATTTCTATCACCATATTTCTAAGTAAAGTAAAATAGTTCAGTCTATAATCGATTTAGATTTGTCCAAAGAGTTACAGAATTGGGAAACTGAAATAGCAAATCTTATCGCCTCATTTATATTCATCATAACCAC
>NC_089766.1:32314218-32345284 GCF_040412425.1 Macrobrachium rosenbergii | reverse complement strand
ATATATATATATATATATATATATATATATATATATATATATATATATACCCGTGCTCTCTCTCGTGAAGATCGCATATGGAAACCCCTCATTGGATGGACTTCAGGGGTTAATTACAGGTTAATTACACTCGAGCGCCAAAAATTAAAGGTAAATTCATAATTATTAACCAAAAAACTGTAGAAAAAGTTAAGTTAGAAGGCAGTCACCACCGCGGAGCTACTATATAGTTCTACCAAAAGTGTAGTTTCCTTCACTGGTGGGTCTGGGGCGGAGTCCCCCAACTAACACGGCCTACTAGGTTAGGTTAGGTTAGGGTACGTTAGGTTGGCATAGTTCCTTTTATAATAGGTTTCGTTAGCCAGTCCCTTCTTGAACATATGGCTCCCTAATGACTTGCACATGTGCATAGCCATTCCTTAACAACAACATGGCTGTCCGGTCTTTCTCCCAACGATTTCCCCACTCAAAGGTTCCCCAACCATGAGTAGATACCTAGTATGAATATATACCACTGACAGACTACCCTAGGCTAGGCTTGAAGTAGGCATGCAATATACATGATGAACTGGACCCATAGATAATGTGGCGAGCGTCTGGTTTGGTGACGTCAGACATTCGTCGTGGGCTGCCGTTCATTTTTTCTGCTCGGCACGGCCATTGCTGTTTTATTTTCTCCCTTTTTACTGTCAATTTCCGTTTCATTGCTGCATGACCTTTAGTATAATATTATTTCCAATTCTTTTTATGTCTTTTTTCATTTCCTTTCCATATGAAAGGCACCTATGCAAGATCAAGCTGTCTACTTTAATTTGGACACTTTTTGCTTGGAGCTAAAGCGAGTTGAGTTCCCAAAACATTTTAATGAAAATAATGCTGCAAAGATTTTACACATCTTATTATTTAATGAGTTCATGTTTACAAGGGAGGGACAGAGGCAAGTCTGGGTGTTTTTCATATAAAGCTGTCCCTCCATTCTGATATATTTGACGCCTTATATACATATATATTTTTTAGTCCTCCAAAAAAATATATGTTAAAAAATTGGATTTCACTTTCATCAATTGTAACCCCATGTTTGGAAAAGCTATTTTTACGTAAACAAGTTTGTAAGTAATACCTGCCACCTTTATTAAAATCACATAGATTTATGCCAACAAAGGAAAATTTTCTAGTATATAACGGAGTTGGTACGGGGTGCATCACCGGTCTAACGAAATTTGATTTAGGCCTGAATATTTGAGCATTATTACACGCCTGAATGCTTTCTTTCTAAAGTACCTTTAACTTTCCTTGGGTTTTTGTGCGGTTTGGAAGGGAAGAATAAATGTTCAGAATTTGACCATTTATGCAGTTTAGGAATTCTGATACACAAGGAAAGAGTAGCTTACTAGAGAGTGGGAATGATGATGATTCATAATTGATAGAAGCTAATTGGATTTTGGAAGGTACATGAAAGACAGAGGAGAGCCACAGAATAAAAAAGGTTAAAGCAGAGGTTTTCATCAACGTCTAGGTCTAGGGATCTGATAAGGATTCCAATTTGTAATACTATTGACATCATTGACAGTCGAACTGGACATTACTTTTTTCTTTATAGATTAAAAAACTCATTCAAAACTTCAAAACTTTTTTTTATTGCTCCCTTAGAGATACTTAGAACATTCGGGCAATACTATATTCTCTCTGAAAAATGGCATTGATATATATACCTTGCAAATGTCTACTTTATATTATATATATATATATATATATATATATATTTATATATATATATATATATATATATATATATATATATATATATATATATATATATATATATATATATATGTGTGTGTGTGTGTGTGTGTGTGTGTGTGTGTGTGTGTGTGTATGTGTGTGTGTGTGTGTGTCGGGGTCTGTTGATTATTTTCAGTATTTCGAAGCACTTGTGTATGTGTGCAGAGATGCCTCGTACTAATCACTGAAAACTATCCTTGCACTAAGTGACTGATTCTTTTCTTGAGTGATAATGAGCTCACTTGTGCGGTAAGGCTGATATTATATAACAAGAAACAGTGGGGAGGTGATATCTCCTGGTACGCTGATTTAATATATATATAAAAAAACACTCAAATAGGTCCCAAAGCTTGTATGTCAAAGGTTTGTGCCTCTAGGTTTTCCGTTACTTCAGTCACAGAGAAATAAAGGTTTTATGTTTAACATTTCAAACTGCGTAACCTCCAATGATATTTCACAAATTTGAGGCAGTCTGCGTCGAAGCCAAGCTAAGTGACATCTGCATCAAATTTTGATGTGTTGGAGAACAACATTTCGGAGCTCTCTCTAAATACTCATGGTGGTGGATAACTCGAGGTAACATTGATAGACGTGACCCCATTTTAGAATTTTTTTTAGGTTATTTTTGTGCTATTACTGCAAAATGAAAAATCTTTCGAACTTTTGGGGGAACAGGAGAAGCAGTCAAAGGGAATGCGTGGATTAGGTTGTAAATTACGTGCATGACAATTAACCTGCAAGAGATCTAGGAACACAAAGATCAATGTCTGCTTATCCAAAGAGAAAAAGAGAGAAAATAAAAGGAATTCTGTAGCTCGATCCAAAAGAAAAACAAAATCACAGAAAGAATCAGGAAGAGAAAGAGAACAAAGGTGCGGTCGTATCGTCACAAAAAAGCCCATTTGTTGTCTAGAGGGGATGGGATTGAATCATTTAGATGAAATGTCAGAAAACTGTCCCCCCGCCCCCACACACACACAAACCTACTGCACAATCCATGTGAATTCAGGTTGGCAAGAACTAAAAAAGACAAGGGCGAGATAACAAAGTCTTGTTCAGGTGAAATAATAGAAAGGAAGGAAATACATACACACACAAAAGAAAAAGAGGTCCAGAGAGAGAATGAAAAATATCCAATCACAATCACGGAACCTCTTGCAACTTTTGTGCTCTAAGAAATCCTGGAAAAAGAGGTCCAGAGAGAGAATGAAAAATATCCAGTCACAATCACAGAACCTCTTGCAACTTTTGTGCTCTAAGAAATCCTGGAAAAAGAGGTCCAGAGAGAATGAAAAATATCCAATCACAATCACAGAACCTCTTGCAACTTTTTGTGCTCTAAGAAATCCTGGAAAAAGAGGTCCAGAGAGAGAATGAAAAATATCCAATCACAATCACAGAACCTCTTGCAACTTTTGTGCTCTAAGAAATCCTTGAAAAAGAGGTCCAAAGAGAGAATGAAAAATATCCAATCACAATCACAGAACCTCTTGCAACTTTTGTGCTCTAAGAAATCCTGGAAAAAGAGGTCCAGAGAGAGAATGAAAAATATCCAATCACAATCACAGAACCTCTTGCAACTTTTGTGCTCTAAGAAATCCTGGAAAAAGAGGTCCAGAGAGAGAATGAAAAATATCCAATCACAATCACGGAGCCTCTTGCAACTTTTGTGCTCAAAGAAATCCTGGAAAAAGAGGTCCAGAGAGAGAACGAAAAATATCCAATCACAATCACAGAACCTCTTGCAACTTTTGTGCTCTAAGAAATCCTGGAAAAAGAGGTCCAGAGAGAGAATGAAAAAATATCCAATCACAATCACAGAACCTCTTGCAACTTTTGTGCTCTAAGAAATCCTGGAAAAAGAGGTCCAGAGAGAGAATGAAAATATCCAATCACAATCACAGAACCTCTTGCAACTTTTGTGCTCTAAGAAATCCTGGAAAAAGAGGTCCAGAGAGAGAATGAAAAATATCCAATCACAATCACAGAACCTCTTGCAACTTTTGTGCTCTAAGAAATCCTGGAAAAAAGAGGTCCAGAGAGAGAATGAAAAATATCCAATCACAATCACAGAACCTCTTGCAACTTTTGTGCTCTAAGAAATCCTGGAAAAGAGGTCCAGAGAGAGAATGAAAAATATCCAATCACAATCACAGAACCTCTTGCAACTTTTGTGCTCTAAGAAATCCTGGAAAAAGAGGTCCAGAGAGAGAATGAAAAATATCCAATCACAATCACAGAACCTCTTGCAACTTTTGTGCTCTAAGAAATCCTGGAAAAAGAGGTTCAGAGAGAGAATGAAAAATATCCAATCACAATCACGGAACCTCTTGCAACTTTTCTGCTAAAAGAAATCCTGGAATATGAGATAAATTGGAAACATTGCAAAGCTAACTGACCGAAGTGCCCTGCAGGAAATCGTGGATTGTTAAATTCTTATGCAGAAGCATAGAATAAAGTAACAAAAAGCTATGAACAGCACCAACGTAAATCAAGACGAATACCGTAATGACGGACTAAACAGTGATACAGATTAGAACTTCAAATGAGAGAAAAATTAATGTATATAAAAATTAACAATGTTAAAAACTCACAAAATTGCCGAACGTACTTTCCCTTCCCGTTCTTGCAAAGGTTGTTCAACAAATTCACAAAAAACAAAACATAACACTCCTAAAGCTTGTGCTTTATCCAAACTTGGCACTTACCAAGCTCGTATAATAATCCACACCTGAACACAAGAAGTGTCAAATTCTGTTTTTATCCTTGCACAGTACAGATAAAAATGCTCAAAAAGATTATATCTTATCATTAGGAAATTCACTTCTTAAGACTTATTACTACGCAATACAAATATTCAAAAAACAGAAAGCAAAATTCACACTAAATGTGAAGTAAATAAGCTACCTATCAGTAACCTAATTTTCTGCGTGAAATACCTCATGTACAAAATTTCAATTACTCACTTAGCATAACAAAATAAAAGTAATTGTCCTTTTTTTTTTATTACCGTCACCCACTTAGTCAATTCAAAGAAGATCTGCATGTCTACCAAGTACTCCTCACATATCTTAGGCATCTGAGGATGATCAGTGTAACAGTATAAATCACTTTCGAGAGAAACTTTTGAGCTCGAGAGAGAGAGAGAGAGAGAGAGAGAGAGAGAGAGAGAGAGAGAGAGAGAGAGAGAGAGAGAGTGGTGGAGGTGGGCTGGCTGCTCAATATTTTACATGGTTTCCCCTGCATTATTCTTGTCAGAGAGAGGCGAGAGAAAAAAATGTATATGGGACTAATGTTTTGTTTGTCAAATCAAATAATTCTTCAAACATCCAAAAAGTCTCGTTAACAATGACAGCGCACATCATGTACTATATAATGCCGGGCAGCAATTGTAAGCAATGACGATTTCTAAAGGAAATAAATATCAGGCAGCCGTCTGGCGACTGAGCAAAAACAGCTCGCGTGAAACGATGATAAGGATGCCACCGAGTCCTCAAAGCGTCAGGCGAAAGTCCTCTCTGCTTCTAATAGCAAAGTGAGATTTTTAATGCTTGATCCCACGTATTCCAAACTACTTTAGGAGCAAGTAAACGGGTAACCGTTGCTTTAACAAATATTTCTCAAGCTTATTTGTAGGCAGTCGTTTGAAAAGAAAACCTTTTTTCCTTTGTCAAAGTCTGTACCTATTCTTGGAAAAGGCAGTTTTCTCATAAAAATATCATTTACCTACCAGCTCTACCAGCTTCCGGAAAAAATATATCTCGGTTATATATATATATATATATATATATATATATATATATATATATATATATATATATATATATATATATATATATATATATATATATATATATTATATATATATATATCTTCTTTTTATATACACAGACATATATATATATATATATACATATATATATATATATATATATATATATATATATATATATATATATATATATATATATATATATATATATATATATATATATATATATATATGTGTATATATATATATATATGTGTATGTGTGTATGTGTGTGTGTGTGTGTGTGTGTGTGTGTGTGTGTGTGTGTGTGCCATTTTTTCAGTGGTAATTTCTATGAGCAGAAGTTTGGCATGGCGGTGGGGAACCCTTTGTCGCCGCTTTTAAGCAACATTTACATGGACTTTTTCGAAAAGAAACTTTTATCAAATATTCTACCAGCGAATGTTCTTTGGTTTAGGTATGTCGATGACATATTTTGTATATGGCCGTTGCGTGAGGATGTGAACTGATTTTTAATTAGATTAAATGCTCTCGTTCCCTCTATAAAATTCACACTTGAGGAAGAAAAGATTCCATTTTACCCTTTTTAAATGCAAGTGCGCATAGACACGGTAACAGACTTAAATTTTCTGTTTTTCGGAAACCTACAAATGTATTTTCTTACTTTCAATTTTACTCCAATCAGTATTTGAAACTTAAACTGTATTTTTTTTTTATGTTCTTAAGAACATTAGGAATTTGTTGTCCTGAATTTTTAGAAGACGAGATTATAAAGATTTGTGATATTGCTTTCAAACTGAAGTACCCGACATTTTTAGTTGATGTTGCTTCATTTAGAAAGGCTAAGAAAACATTTTATGCATATGACCATGTTCAAACTTTTGATCATTGTCATTTGCTAGTATTACCTTTTAACTACAGGTTTCTTTCTTTGCCAAAAATGTTTAAAGACTTTTATGTCAATGTAGTTTTTAGTAACACTCAGTCTGTGAGAACAATTTTAATAAAGAACTCTCCCCATTTGCAAACAGGTTGCATATACGAAATTCCATGTAGAGATTATAATATATTGTACCCTGATGAGGTGTATCAAGAATACACGAAAGCGCTAGGTATTGCTGCCTTTCATTATTTCCTGCTGGTTCTTTATAAACTGTACAGATACACACTCACACACACTGATACATACATACATGCATACATATATACATACGTACATACATATATACATATACACACATACATATATACATACTTATATCTATATCTATATATCTATCTATCTATATATATATATATATATATATATATATATATATATATATATATATATATATATATATATATATATATATATATATATATATATATATATATATATATGTGTGCATGTATATTTATAAATGTATATATAGTTTAAAAGTAAGTTTGTACATATTAAAGTACACATGAATGATGCTGTGCATTGTGCACCGTACATTTCTTCCATACGCAGTGAAGGGAAAAAGGGAATATTTTTGTTACAAAACGATTTTTTCAATCACCCTTTAAAATTTCCAGAGGAAAATATTGATTTTCCCCATCCAATTTCCGTTCAATGGGAATTCAGCTATAGGCAGACAGATTCTCCAAAAATAAAATGACTAAAGCGAATATTCAAAGCAGAAAACATAAATTTGCAGAGAAGAGTTATTGCACACAACTTCAGCTATCCAGAGGGTAATGAAATAATAAAACATTCTGCCACTCTACATTCTGCCCTATGCGTGCGAAGCCTATAGGAAGTAGGGATGTAAAGTCTGTGAAAAGAAGGGCAAATTCTACAACAAATGTGAAAAGATCAAAATCATTTATTATCTAAAAAAAAAGTATAGAATATATATATATATATATATATATATATATATATATATATATATATATATATATATATATATATATATATATATATATATATATATATATATATAGAGAGAGAGAGAGAGAGAGAGAGAGAGAGAGAGAGAGAGAGAGAGAGAGAGAGAGAGAAATGGTGGAAAAGACTAAGTAAGAGAGAGAGAGACAGACAGAGAGTGTAAATATCCCGTCCAGAACACGGGAATACAATAAAGGGCCAGAGCCCATACCCTAGTGGCAGGAGAGGTACATTCCTTCTGTATATACCTATAAATCGTCCAGAGGTTTTGAGTCCTTGACTATCAAGAACCAAAGTTTAACAGGCAAGTTTCTTTACATTATTTATTGGATAATGAAATTAAATGTTATGACACCCAAATTCATAATTTTTAAATTAGCGTGCGAATCTAAGTAACGGCCTTAAGAGACTGTGCGAGGCAATAGAAGTTAAAAAAATTTTGCATAAAACACCCCGAAACTAATGCCATCTTTACCTTAGGAAATCGTTAATTACAACCCGTTTTGCCCAACGGACCAGATAGTTCTACCCATTTTTCCGTAGAGTCGCTGATTTCACATGTTTTCTCCTTAAGAAGCCCTGAATTTGTTGAGGTCCTGTCCTTATACCTCTTTACCTTAAGAGACCCTAAACTCACAGCCTTTCCGCTTACGCGGCTCTGAACTCATATCCTTTATAGTAAGAAAGAGGTCAAGGATTTGAATTATTTCTCTTTAAGAGGCTCTGAATTTCCTTACTGTCCTACTGAGAGGGTATCTTGATTTTGTTTCCTTTCTCATTAAGACGCTTGGAAGTAAAATTCTTTCTCCTTCAGACCCTGAATCTACATCGTTTTTCTTAAGATTCCTTAGAATGACATACATTATAATTAAGGAGAATTAAATTTATAACCTTTTAGCTTATCAGGCCTTGAACTTCATAGTTTCTGCTGAAGACCTCAGGAATATAAATAATTTTCTAATGAAAATATCATGAATTTGATTTCTTATTTTTTAAGATTCCCTAAACCCATATCCTTTCTAATTAAGAGTCCCTGGACTTATATACATTTTCATTAAGAGCTCCTGAACTTACATTCTGTGCATTTAAGAAGCATTAAACTTACGTCATCCTCCTAAACAAACCATAAATTTATGTAATTTCTTCTTATGAGAGGCCTGATTTTCCACCATGTTCACAACAGGTCGTAAATTATATACACCTTTTCATTAAGGACCTTCTTGTGCAATAAGGCCCAAAATACCAACTGACTTCAGTTTATGAGTTCATACGGCACAAAACTTCCCCTAAAGAGAATGTAAACTTAAACGCCATAAGCTTAACACCTTAAAATTTCAATTGGCCAAAAAACCAAAGCCTGTGAACTTAGGAGACTAAATCTTAACCCCATTTTATTTGAAGAGACTCTAACTTACTTCGTCTATCTCAAATGCGATATTTGTTTCTTCAATACTATGTTATTCTAGATGAAAGGAGCAATCTTTGCAATGATGTCTTTTTGACTTGTGAATAGTAAGCAAAACAAAACATTCTTTTGGAAAGTTACAAAATTTAATCGGGATTAAAATATTCTTTTCAAGACGAAATAGTAAAGTTTCTTCAGATAATAATAATAATAATAATAATAATAATAATAATAATAATAATAATAATAATAATAATAATAATAATAATAATAATAATAATAATAATAATACTTTAGTCTTATTGCCAATGAAAATAAGCAATCTTCATCATGTCAAAGGATATTGATCCTTGATACAGCTGTGCGAAATTCTCAGCTGTATTGTGTATATCCTTAAACCCGTAGTTAAATGGAGGGCTATTCAATTGTTATTTGTTTTCAAAACCATTTCATGCAAAACTTTGATATTCTTGTCAACCCACTGCAAGGAATATTCATATTGTAGGTCGGGGCACTTAACAAAAACTAATGGAATTTTACACATATCTCACAGAATCCAGCATTGGTTAATAGAGTTAGAGTTAACTTCTTAAGATTTATGACTTGTTTAAAAACCATTTCAGGCCAGTCTCTATTATTCTTTTCAGTTGAAAAGAGAAGCAGCTTCATACCCAGAGTATCGCAAGGGTGTTGAACTGATGTCGACCGGGTGTTAATAGGCAAGTGGAAATTTTATTTAACAATAGTTTTACTTTTAGCGATATCAAGTGGGATAAAACTCAGGGATATAGGATAATCTCTGGTTTAATCCTATCGAGATCTGATGAAAATTGAAATTAAAATTTTCACTATCGAATATAAAATAATAACCATTGGAATATTACAAAAATAAAGTCTAAGAGTCACAGTAATAAGTACTTTATTTCAGCGTTTTTAAAAGGAAAAATATCTTTAAGTACTAAAAAACATTCGCTTTACTTTCTGTATACCTCAGTGTTAATCTCTACATTCTTTGCTCTTTATTAGTATAGTAAGCAGGTCTCGAAAATCAACCGAGTAGTGAAAAAAAAATTGATTTCATTCAACTGCAATGTTGGTTCGAGATAAAACTGAGAGTAAATAAAAGCGTTATTGTCGTTTCTTGAATACATAAACAAAACCTGATCGATTTTTTTCAGCAGCGCCGGAAAATATTCTGTATTTACTATTTTAGAAATTGGCCTCAAATGAGGCATATCGTTATATGGATTTAAATTTTCTGATTTCACTGTTTACACCAGAGGTGGACAGGGTAGTTACTTTTCCTCACTGGAACAACTATCAATTATGTGTTCCTATTATCTTTTGAAAATGATAATTTATATGCTTTCTCCTTAATAGTAATCCATAGCATTTACGAGATGGGAAAATATTTAATTAGCATCATACTTTAACCATCCTTCTGTGGATAAAAGTCATGTAATGCTAATTTCCAACTTAACTGCGCTGTCAGGTTTGTGGAAAGTTGATCGTCAAACCCTGAAATGTTTACATGAAACTAGTCATGTGGTTCGTCAATGTTATTTTCCTAATGATCGACAGAGTTGCCCTTTTAATTGTTTCTTGTTTCATCGAAGTCAACCTTGATAATGTGTCTGAGTTACGGTTTGGTTCAAATTAAATTTAGCTCTTCCAGTACCTTGCACATGCTGAAATCTAAGAGTCGAAATAAGAGTAACTACGCTAAGTACGCACCGGCCAGCTAATATTTTCCGTATCATGAACCGCTCAGATATCAGTCCTCAGTTGTCGACTGCATGAATTTCTCCTCCCTTTACCACGGATCCATTCTGCTTCTGTTTATGTCCGTCCTCTGAGGAATATGTCAAAGGGGGGAGAGCCTTTTTTTTTTTTTTCAGAAGACGACCCACAGCAGATTTAACTCTCTCTCTCTCTCTCTCTCTCTCTCATGGGGAAGTAGCTTTCACTGAAATTCATTGGGGATGAAATCTCTTTTGATCTTTTCTTTCAGGTCGTAGGAAGTGCAGGTGCACCAGGAAATTTTCCTCGGCTAGGTGATCGTATTTTCACATATGGATGAATATATATTCCTAACTACAAATATACACATGAATCTATCCTTCTAACCAATAATTTATTTTTTTATTTCAATCATTGATTAATGTTTTACAAACTTCAGCCTAATTTATGCTGATAGGCACCACCTGAAATGCATATGCATACATACATACATACATACATACATACATACATACATACATACATACATACATACATACATACATACACACACGCACACACAGAATTATTGAAATAACAAGAAAAGGTTTTTAGATTACTGGTTAGAAGGATAGATTCATTTTATATTTGTAGTTAGGAATATATTTTAATTCATATGTGAAAATATGATCACCTAGCCAGGGAAAATTGATTGTTATGAAAGGGCCATAAAAAACAGTTCTTGGTGCACCCGTATTTCCTACGACATGAAAGAAAAGGTAAAAAAAAAATCTCATTCTCAATAAATTTCGGAGAATGCCACTTCCCCGTGATGATGTCTTCAAGATACACAGTAAAGATAAGTGAAAAAAAAATCGTGTTCTTTTTTTCTTCTGTTAAAATTCATATTTTGTATTCAAGTGCATACTTACAGTAGAAACAGGTAGACAGAAAGATAAATCAAAATATAGATAGAATGAAAAACAACGACAGACAAAAAAATGAATAATAAATATACATCAGCCAAAAATATTAGTGAATATCTATTTTCATAGTCTCCAATAACCATATTTACCCAAAATCCTAGTTATTGTATAATCTTGCATATTTAGAAATATGAATTTTGTTCAGATATTCCAAGAGCCGCTTTATCTGACTGTCGTCGGTATCTGTGAAAACCTTTACATGATTATGGAAATTAGATTAAATCGAATAATTCTCTTGGGATAGGAAAGGACTCTACCAGGATTTGATAGGATTCCTTTTTTACTACACATGCAGAAAAGCTTTAATGTTGAAAAATGATGAATTCGGCTGCATTACCTACCGAATTTAGTTTTTTTCTAATGATATTCCACGAGCATATAATTTTGATAAATAGGAAAGCACCATTCATGAAATAAATTAACATGAATGTCGGATTTTTATCTACATTGAAAATTTAAATTAAAATGCGTGAAACTGTTAGCAGACCTCAAGGCGATACTTAGGACAAATAAAGCTACAGTCCCCAGAGAAAGTAAAACCGCCTGAAGTTCCCGAGGCAGAACGTTTTCTGTAACTATCTCTCGGAGTCAAAGTAAGAGGAATCTCGTCTGACTCATGTATTCTGTAACAATGAATATCCATATAACCAAAGTTTTACTTTAAATGTACAATTTCATATGAACTGGCCTCACTTCTGCTTTATAAGATTATTATTATTATTATTATTATTATTATTATTATTATTATTATTATTATTATTATTATTATTATTATTATTATTATTATTATTATTTTAAGAATTACAAGACGGCTACATTTTGCACCCAGCGACTATACATTACACTCGTATATAATATAGCATTGTAATTTTTCATTGCTAACCTTATAACAAATCTTAATATGAACTTCCTATTCGTGTTCCAGCGTTCAACAAATAATTTTGTTTCAGAGAATTTGTTAGTGAAGGTTCGGGGGCTTCGCAAGGGACAAGAGATTTTTTTTTTTTTTTTTTTACATCTGTAGTAAATGAATAATCTAATAGTATGGATATATTATATGTTACTAATACCCATAACTTACTAGAGATGATGGCGATATTAGGTCCAGTTAGCGGATACAAAGGGACCTAAGAACAAAACTTTTCCAGAAAGACCGATGCATTCATTTTCTTGACTACTGGAACGCTCGTTAGATCCTGGTCGCAAATACTGCCGACTTGATTGGGATCCGAATTTCTTTCGTTAATGTGTTTGACGTTCAAAGCTAGGGCTTAATTATGTTTTCCTCAGACAGTGATAAAACACTGTTGGACCTTTTGTCTAGTATTAAACACATGTGGTGGACACACACATCCATACAGTGAAAAGACCTGCAAAAATATTCACACACACACTCACACACACACACACACACACACACACACACACACACACACACACACACACACACACATATATATATATATATATATATATATATATATATATATATATATATATATATATATATATATATATATATATATATATATATATATATATATATATATATATATATATATATATATATATATAAATGGTTTTGTTTTGTCACGAAAAGTTCTCTTGGAGTTTTTTTTTTTTTTTATTTTTAATCCAGTGCCAGAGTATTTGTAAAATGTTCTGTTTAACGTTTATTCACCAGGACTCTCGCTTTTCATGTCGGGCAGTTGCGCAAGATTATTGGCTCTCTAACAGAGGAGGTCATCCAATATCGTCACGGCTCTTTAAACCTGGAAGTCTTGTGCCCCTGTTTGCAGGTTTAATCAGATTAGAGGTGGAGAATGGTACGCAGACTGTCATAAGTGAGGATAACTGATCCCGTTGGAGCACTGACGCCTGCAGTGATCCCTCGGAGTGACCGACACTCCTTGAGTTAACTTATTATTATTCAACTTCGCAAGACGTCTTAACAACTTCGCCACACGCCTTCCTCAAAATTACTTCAATATCTTCTTTGCTGGAATTTATACATATATATAGATATATCTTTAAGGTGTACTACTAAGCGTTTATTGTAAATACGTTTAAAAAGTAGTGCTAAGGTTAGCTTCTTACTCGGTCTTCTTTTGTCGTGTGTTTGGGTAAGTGTGTTTGTACCTCTTGCGCCTTTCTTTCCCTTTTACTTTTGGTATGAAAGCTAGGTGGGCACTTGACGGAATAGGCTAAGTGCTGTTGTTGTAGAGGTTTATGCGTATTTTTCTAGCTCCCCAAGGAAGCTTTTCGGGGACTCTTTACTGATTTATAAAGTCTTTGGCAAATGAAATCAATCGTTAAGATCATGTCAGTGTTTCTCTATTCCTCTTTGAGAGTTCCACAGATTTGAATTTTGTCTCTCGACTGCTTCTTGCCTGGTTTTTGGTACTGAGGTAGCCTTGGTTAAGGATCCTGGATACACGAATTAATGAAACTATATTTGTTTTGGGCTCTAGAGTAAAAATCTGGAGTTTGTTACACTATATATATATATATATATATATATATATATATATATATATATATATATATATATATATATATATATATATATATATATATATATATATATATATATATATATATATATTATATATATATTGTGTTTACGGAGTTCGACCTGCTATTGAAGAAGCATTTTTAGGCTTATGAAGAAGCTGTTGTTATAAGTTTTCTGCACAGCCACTTTTCAGCAATATAGGAGATGATACATGAATGTACAATGAGCAATGTGTGTTACTCTCTCTCTCTCTCTCTCTCTCTCTCTCTCTCTAGAACCTTCTTGTTAGAATAACTTAATGCTGAAAGAAAGTAATTGGAGATTCTGAAGTACGCCTCCTGTGCTCTTGCTATATAATATCAAATGTTGATATTTTGAATAGATAAGGTGTTACCTATGCGTTGATTTCGAATAATAATGCTTTTTTTAAGCTCGTAGATTAAGCAATAAACAGGGTGATAAGAGATGAAAACTGTATAATCCTTTGACCCCCACTTCCTGTTGCCAGCCGGATTGATATGCAGAGAACAGCTTCCCCAATTAGAGTTCTCGCGTATAATCCTTGTCAAGTCATGAAATGAAAATGCTGCGGTGTTGCCGGGGAAGGATCCTTGCTCGGGCACTCGCCTTCTGTCGGTGGTTGAAGAGGAGCTCTCTGTCTTTCGTGACTTTGCATTCTGTATTGTTTCCGCTAAACGTTTATATTGCTTCAATTTAACCTCCAGTTTCATGAAATAATGATAATGATACAGCTATTATTACACTACCAAAACACATACAATTAATTTCATTGTTAAACAATGCGGTACAAAATCAATTAGTGATGTGCAGAACATCAGATAAAAAAGGAAAAGTGATATGGTTCCCATCAACAAAATGCAAAGGAAGAACTGACCAAAGCACAATGACATAAAAAAACAATTATTTACCTTTTTAGGTTTTCAGGATCTTTGCAGAATTTGGGGGAACAAAAATATGACCTGTGAAGCTTGACTGTCTGCCGTTCGGAATAAAAAAATAATGGTTGAAGGTTCCAGTTCAATGTTCAGCGCGGTCCACATGGAGAAACTGGAAGGCTCTCTCTCTCTCTCTCTCTCTCTCTCTCTCTCTCTCTCTCTCTCTCTCTCTCTCTCTCTCTCTCTCTCTCTCTAAAATTCCATGCTATGAAGAGGGATACGTCTAGTTCAGCTCATGCACACAAATGCCATTCGAATATATAATATTTTACTATTCCTGAACTAACTTAGAACAACTCGTACTGAAATACTTCAGTGGTTATGATGAATACAAATGAGGCGATAAGATTTGCTATTTCAGTTTCCCAATTCTGTAACTCTTTGGACAAATCTAAATCGATTATAGACTGAACTATTTTACTTTACTTAGAAATATGGGGATAGAAATCTGAGCTATTTTTGGTTACAGGCTTTACACAATTGTTTGTCTCCAGTTGAGAACAAATATTTCATTGTCATCCTCCATATGAGCTGCATTGGCTCATGTATTAAAACTTATTGGCATAGATATTATCGACATTTACTTTGACTTTTGAAAGTTATGTTCATGCTAAAATGTCGAAAAGTATCATTGACGTAAAATCAGTAAAATGTGATGAGTTTAGGGGCATCATTCGAAAACCGTTTCTTACATTTCACCTGAACTGCGCAGGGTATCGTTAACATTCCAGGATCGAGTAAAGGAAGATCTTGAGAGCTGAATATTATCATGAATGATATAAAAGCTGCTTATTTTGCGCATTCCTTTCGCTGGAGGAGTTGCATTTCCATCCCTGAATAAGTTAACTCAATGTGGCCTCTTTTTTTTTTTTACTTTTTTTTTAAACTGTACTGTAATAATTGCGTTGATAAAATTAACTGCTGTTGTCATTCATTCTCAATGGTTAAAAATAGCAATGTTTGTGTAAATCTGAAAAATTGTTGTAGTTTTTGAAATGATTTCATTTAATATTTTAGGAAGATGAACAATGTATAAATTAGAAAATTAAAATAAAAATTGAATCTAATTTTAAATTATTTTATTTTGGAATGTCTGTTCATTGAGTTTTACATGCAATTCTTTAAGTTTTGCGTGAGGAAGGTAAAGAAATTACGTTCTGTACATAACAAATTATATTCTTTTTCTCAGTGCAAAAATAGTTCAAGTAATATTAGAGGAAAGTGAGAAAGGAACCTTCAAACTGTATCATTGGTAGGGGAAATAACCTAAAATTATCATCGACATTGTTATGGTTTTGAAATAAAACACGAAATTGTGGTTGGGTGAAATTTTGAAAAAAAATTTTAACATTAAAAAAGTTGAAAGAAGAAAGAACCAATCCCTGGAAACTTCTGCCCGAATCAATTTGAATTCAGAAGTTTGGCTTCAATGTACACACCGCAGAAAAGTTTTTAAACTAATTTCGGAACAGATGATGTGGTTCATTTGAACCTAAGGTAATGGGTTGAAAAAATCAAACTGCGTAAACTGAGAAAGGTCTTTAATAATAATAATAATAATAATAATAATAATAATAATAATAATAATAATAATAATAATAATAATAATAATAATAATAATAATGAGTTGGTGTAAAGTTTTAAAACAGATAACGAGGGTATTATACTTGGTTGAAATTTTCGTATGAAAAGAGAAAAAGACAGGTAATATACTAAATGTTCAGAGGTGCGACAATGCATAAGGTGTAGAGAATAATGTATTATAAGTAAATAGAAGAGCCAGAGAGTTGAAATATGGTACATTAGAGAACAAAGCAACGCCCATCAAGTCTGAAGGTTTCATTGTCGTGCTCTGGCGTCCTGCCGTCACGATAGCGTGTGCACGGTCGCCTACTTTTAGCTAGCAAGTCAGCGGCTATTGCAACATACAGGTATATCTTTTTTTTTTTTTTTTTTTTTTTTTATAGACACAGTCTTGCTTGAATGTCCAACACGAACAATATAAATAACTTTTTTTATGAAAATGCAATGTTGCTTTATTTCAGTTAATCAGGAATAGATGGCTTTTACCTTGATGCTGTACTTATATGAAGCTAGTAGATGGAAAGAGGTGTGTTTAATAAATGATCAAAGCACCATTATCCCAGTCTGTAATTCTATAGGCAGTTATCTTTAAAAAAAAATAAAACTCTGAGTAATTAGAATTTTGCTTTAAAAACTCAAGAAAGAAAAACTAGTTAACCCTTGAAACTGAAGCCATTGTTGTGGGCAAGATTTTTCATATAAAAAAAAAACTGATATTCGAAGGGCCTAATGAGCTGCACAGGCGAAGAGTTTTCACCATCTAGATGAACATAATGAAGCCTTTTTGTCCGGTAAAAAATCCCTTTGCATTGAGAACAAGATGTTTCCTCTCTGGCTGAGGAAGAACTAATGCTTCGTTTTGTTTTTTCTTCGTAAAAGTCACACACATTTTGAGGGGAGGAAACGGTGCTGATATAATGATGCTTCTACAAAAGAAAAGAGTAAGATTAGAATAAAAGAGCAAGCGGGGTGCAAGGAGGAAAAATTTACATTTTCTTTAACGTCGTAAGTGTTTAATCCCGTGTAGTGGCGGATGAATTGAAAATGGGTTTCCCATATGAAATCTTTTCTATTTCATTTCTTTAAATTCTTATGTTTCATTCCAGTCTTTCAGATAACAGGATTTCTAATTTGAGTTCATGTTTTTCCTCCCTAACTTGAAAATGTACCCACTAACGGTTGGTATTTCTAAAGTTTTGTCTCGCTTTGAACATTTGTAGTTCGTATATATAATAAACGCAACAATGCTAAAAATTAGTATAGGATTGCAGGGGAGCAGTAATAGTCCGACTATACTTTACATTAAGCTTCGTTTTTTACGTATAATACGAAGTTTCATATTTATTTCTCGTCCACTTCTGCTGGATTCGATTCAAATTGCATTGTACCTTACCAATAGATAGCCATATATCTGAAAACATTCTTTGTTAATGTGTTCGGAAATGACGCTTGCATATGTTTTTCATGAAATGATAGTAGCTCTGTGTAAAAGAGATGAGAAATCCTAAAATATATCACTAAGGTAGGATGGGATGCATTCTAGTAATAATGAAACTCCTGATTCCGGCCTGAATATTTGCTGTTAATATAAGACTGAAAGATGATTTGCTTCTTCAATACCTTAAACTTTTCATTTCCATAGATACAATTAAGGAGTATAAAAAAAAAATTAGTTAATATTAAAGTTCAAGAAGTGATACAAAACTGAGAGAATTTTGCAGTGTCAGCATGAGGTCAGTGGGTCAACAAAGGTAGTAGCGTTAATAAAAGCCATAAGGAAAAAAGAATGAAAATAGTGAATATTTGGTAACTGAGTGGAAAGGAAGAGAGGATTTGACTGAAGCGCAGCTATTAGATAGGTAAGGGAATCATCTATAGGTAGGCATGTGGAATATGGAGGTGAAAAAAATGAAATGCACAACATTTAATCCCTTCAGGTAGAAAATAAAAGGCTTGACTAGGGGAAGAAAATGACAGAAAAAGGCTTAATTAAAGAGAGTTCACTTGGGTAAAAGTCGCAAGTAGAGAAATGATTATTTGAAGATGTTTCATTCTACTGTTGACGTTGTGAGTATTTTAAAGGATTGTTGGATCGAGAGGAAATAAGCAAGATAACAATAAAATCGATAAGATTAGAAATGTATATAAAACTGATGTGGGGTGCTGTATTATTAAAGTAAATGAAAATGTAACTGAGTAAAAATAGTAAAACACCTCCGGATTAGACTGAGGTTGCAAGGCAATATAAACAAACAAACTGCTGTCCATATGTACAAAGGGAAAATAATAAACAAGGCTACAAGAGTTCTAGCACTGATCAATACTTGTGAAAAAGTACACTAAGGAGATCTGTCTCAGACGGAAAAATAAACTAACAGATGTCTTGTTCGAAAGGGTGCTTGGCTCAAATATTTGTTACGACACCAGTATACAACATCATGCTATATATCTGAGAGCAAATAGTATGGTTTCATGCTCATGCATCTAACTAAAGCGACTTTTTGACAGAAATGTTTAAGGTGGATGTGGAGCGGCGTTGATGTCAGCATATAAAAATAGTTATTCAGTGGAAGGTCAGATTATGAAAGTGAGAATCTTTGAAGAATGTGTCGAACAGAAAATTATTGGCGTAATGTAAAATGGGCACTAAGAAACGGTAACTTGTTCCTTTGGCTCTTTATCATTTCTTTAGCTTGAATGAGGAGGCGAGTCCAAGCAAGAGCAAATATATGAGGGCGTTTTAGGGAAGGACTAGCTAATTTTTTCCGCTGACATGACGTTAACTGTTAATATCAGAGATGCGCCAAAGACTAATGTGTTTCAAAGCGCTGAAAGGGAATAAAGTCTAAAACAAAATCTATCAAAAGGAAAAGTCTGAATAAAGACAGAATAATGTTAAAAATAGCAATAAATATTAGAATCGAGGTTAGAGGAAGGATAATGACGGCTTCTTACTGATTTTTTCTTATTAAATGTTAGGAAAGCAGTATGTTGGAATTTAAAGTCTTTATCTAAACAATTCTGACTTACTGCCAAAAACATAAACACACAAAATATATATATATATATATATATATATATATATATATATATATATATATATATATATATATATATATATATATATATATATATATATATATGTATGTGTGTGTGTGTGTGTGTGTGTGTGTGTGTGTCTGTTCGTGTGGTGTGTGTTTGTGTACATACGTGCATTTGTATGTATGTGAGTGTCTGTGTTAGCGAGAAGAAAAAGAAAACTAGATTTTATTTTCTTTCTAGAAGGGTAAAATCATTATTTTGCCACAGTATTTAGGCCACCTGTGTTTGTGTTCGATATTGTTTCAGAGATATCCCAGAAAACTTGAGCAATACCGGAGTTGTCATTAATCTCAGAAACGCTGATCTTTTCAAGTCACGAAAGACATCGGGTCATCATCCTGTCACAAATGTTGTCGTGTGTCTCAAAGGCAACACCAAACAAACAAACCAATAACTTCCACTGGCAGTAAATGAACGTCCAAATAACAGTTAAAGGAGACGTGAATTTGCGTCATGAATATTATGGATTTCACTAATTACCGTTGGTGCAGCTTCGGGAATTCCCATTGAAATGATGCTGGGGAGACATATCACTTAACAAGGCAAATTGTCGACGTCAATTTCATTAACATTCATTGCATACGTAGACAACTCTCAGGATCGTAGTATATCCATGCATTGACTATCAATTTCTCCTTTCAGTCTTAAGACTGGGCATCGGGAACTGATTCCATAAATGAATGGCGAGTTAAATCTTCGCCTCTGTTAGTAAAGATGTGATGACGCTTGAAAATATCTAACATCGTTTTGCGAGTGTACAACCGATTTAAAGCGAACTATTCAATTAAAAATACTTTTTATGTACATATAATGATATAAAATAAATAAATTGTTATGAAGACGTTTATCGGGAGATAACTCAGGAGTTATTTCCCTTCACCACTCGTAAACGCTTTGAGTCCAGATGACGAAGTGCTGATTAACGAAAAATGTTCGAATAGTTCATCGACAGTGAATCAGCATCATCTGTTTTTCGTGTTATTCTTCTTACTTGGATTATCCTTTATTTTTCTATTCATTCTCTTGTTTTTGGCTGCCTTTTGTACTGGGGTCCTCGGGCTTAGAGCTCTCTGCTCTTCCAACACCGATTGCAACTTGCCCACCAATGACAATAAATTGATGTTCTCTCTCTCTCTCTCTCTCTCTCTCTCTCTCTCTCTCTCTCTCTCTCTCTCTCTCTCTCTTGTTAAATGATTAGAGCAAACTGACTCATTCGTCATTATGCACCTGTTTTCTTTTGGAAAGCAATTAATTTTAACATTTCTGTATAATTTCAGTTTTGGTAAATAAATTTTCATGAAAATACATGAAAACATTAGGTTACTCACACTCTTGGATTTTCCTTGCAAATGGAAACAAATTTACCTTTTTTTAAGAAATAAAAAGCGGGACTTGAAACACCTTCAGAAAATTAGAACGGATAAAATTAATGCCGAAAAACTTTTCCTTTTAGTTTTCTGTAAAAGAAAACTATTGAGATGGCTTTGTCTGTCCGTCCGCACTTTTTCTGTCCGCCATCAGATCTTAATAACTACTGAGGCTAGAGGGCTGCAAATTGGTATGTTAATTATCCACCCTCCAGTCATCAAACTTACCGAAGTGCAGTCTTCTAGCCTTGGTAGTTTTTATTTTACTTAAGGTTAAAGCTAGCCAGATCATGCGTCTGGCACCGCAACAACACAGGCCACCACGGCCGACTGAGAGTTTCATACAGCATTATATGCTGTACAGAAAACTCGTATGCGCCGAAGAAACTTCGGTTCATTTTTTTACTTGCTTTCATATGTATCTAATTCTGAGTTGCAAAATATATAAGATCACATATTAATATAGCTATTTGATTCTTCATCTTTTTTTCCTTTGCCCTGCAATAGGATGTATATACACACATACGTATATATATATATATATATATATATATATATATATATATATATATATATATATATATATATATATATATATATATATATATATATATATATATATATATATATATATATATATATATATATATATATATATATATATATATATATATATATATATATATATATATATATATATATATATATATATATATATATATATATATATATATATATATATATATATATATATATATATATATATATATATATATATATATATATATATATATATATATATATATATATATATATATATATATATATATATATATATATATATATATATATATATATATATATATATATATATATATATATATACATATAATATATGCATACACACACACACACACACACACACACACACACACACACATATATATATATATATATATATATATATATATATATATATATATATATATATATATATATATATATATATTATATTACTGCTTAGATCGTATTTTAATTATGTACCAAAGTGTCACAGTGGCAGAGAACAGAAATGAATGTGTGGAGTCACGAGAAGAGATAGGGTCAGAAATTTATTTATTAGAGGACCAGTTAAGGCAGAGGAATTTTCGAAGAAGGCCCATGAAAGAAGACTACAGTTCATGTCGTGAGGAGAGGAGACCATGTGTGTGTAAAAGGGTTATGAGCATGTAAGGAAAGGCCAAGGTTCTGACGGAAGGACAAAATGGCAAAGGACATAAAGGAGAAAGGTTTCAGAATTCAGAATGCATTGGACATAGAAAGTTAGAGAAGACTGATATGAAACAGCGAACTCATATAGAAATAGGCAAAGCTAAAGACAAGGAAGAAGAAGAAGACGTAAGTATCGGCGTTAATGGGATGTACCCTTATATCTTATAAAATGGGTCTCCTTTCCTAGCCTATTTTAACCAGCTACCATTTCTGCAGCGCCAAGTGCTATTAATACAAAGGTCCAAACTTATGGAATTTGTTTTAGACAACCTGTTTTTACATTTTGTATTTGTCCTTGGGACATGAACAGAAATATTTTTCATAATTCCACCATAAAGCTCTGACAAAGGCAGCTGATGTGCAGGATGCAGCTTGTTATGTGGTTTGTATTTCTTTTGAGATTCAACCTCAGATCTTCAGGATATTCCCTTCCCAGCATGGATAATTATTTTATGAAATTGTGCAAATATACTTCAGTCGGTGCCTTCTCAGCCAAAATATTAATTGTTTCATGCTTTCATATTTACTTGCATGAACGCTGGATTCTAGTCACGGATTTCTGCCTTTGCTATATATTGTTGCTTCATCTCACTTGATGACATTGGATGAATCTGGATGCCTGTTGCCAGAAACCATAATGATTGTTAGATGTTTTGTTTCTCTTTTGTCTTACACGTCTGAGCTATGGTTTAATTAGCCCCTTAATCCCCTACTTTTGTTTTATCCAACCTCTCTAACTACTACTACTTTGTTGATCCGCAGAGAAAAGGTTTGTCTTTGCGAAATATAAATATTTTAATATTCATATTTTGTCTCCTTTTTTCTACTTTCTTAATTTAGTTTTTTTTTTCTGTTCTGATCTTCCAGCAAACGTGTGAAGAAATGTGTTTAGATTTCTGAGGCAGTTCAAATGTTATTGCCTAGGAAGTAAGTTGAGCGCACACCTGATGTTTTTTGGCATAATATAATACTGAATAAATATTATGTAAATAAAATAAAGGTAAGAGGTATATCTCTCCAAAATTTCTGAAAGCATTATAGGTAATAAAGAAAATATTGATTAAATTCCAACAACAAGTAATAACAAAAACCATCTTACAATGAACTTATTCTAAGCTCATTTTCCCTAGCAGACAAACATTTTGTGTTACCCAACTTACCACAAACGATGGGTGTAACAAACTCTGTTATGGAAAATTAAACAAAAATATTTATACTCAGTTTTTACTAAATCTAAAGATACACAAAGAAAATATAGCGCTTCTCAATTATTTTTGCACGTCCCAAAAATTTCAAAAGAAAATTTAGCCACATGAAATATTAATTTTTTATAAATGCACACCTCCTGACTTTTATTCTTTACAGGCCATACCCCCTGATTTCAAACTCGATCTATACATGTTTTGCAAACCAATTACCGGCACAGAGAGAGAACATACATCACTAACACAAAAGTTGGGTCCAACAGACCCACGCCTGCATCTAGACGTTTATAGAAAAGTTGGGTATGGCACTCCTTGCAGCGCCTTAGAGGATGACTGCTCACCACACACATATTTCACTATAAAAGTCACTCTGAAGAGCAATTTCCACTAAAAATCACATACAAATATAAATCACTAACACAAACGTTGGGTCCCACAGACCCACGCCTAAATACAGACGTTCATACAAACGTTGGATCTGTCCGACCCAAAACAGGCCTATTGAAAAAATATATGGAAAAAGTAGATTGATATGACCTTCCCCTACAAGGGCAACACACAGGAGGGGGGTACTTGGGAGCGTGGGTGGCCACCACTCATACACAGAGTGGTCACGTGATCAAAACTGGGTTGGGTTTCTCAGACCCCAAGCTTGTGTACTGGGGTTAAATGAAGAAATAATGGTTATTCTTAGTAAAGAAATTAGAAACATTTCATTCAGTCTAGAAAGAGTTCTAAGCTACCCCTTGGGTTCAGTTCCATGGACACTGGCTACTGGAGGTGGAGTACTGGCAAAAACAGACAAATCTAAGTTGTTACACCTACTCGAGGGTGATACACATAGAACCTCAAAACCTATTCAAAATAAGAACAACTGCATCATCGATGCAAATGCTATGATTCAAGCTCAAGTTGCTCTGCCTCACACATTTGGGAAGTTATCGGAAAGTTTGCTCACACAGCTCCCCAAAGAACATCGTGTCGATTTTGTGACCGACTCATATAATCCACACTCAATGAAAAGTGCTGAAAGAAATAGAAGAGGGTCTTCTGTAACTTATATGATCAAGGGCCCATTGACAAAAATTCCAAGAGACTGGAAAGGTTTTTTACTCAGTGACAAGAATAAGCAAAGCCTTACTCTTTTCCTTCTAAATGAATGGAAGCAATACAAATATGCTAGGGTGTTGATGGGAAGAAAAATATACTTTGTTTACGGAGATAAATGCACTTGTTTGACAACCACTGATGGACAGCATACAATTAATGAAGATATTGAAGAACTTGGATCCTGCTAAGATGAAGCAGACATCAAAATTGTGCTCCATTGCTTGCACATTGCAGCTCAAAGCTCGCCTGATTCACCTATAACTGTGGAATCACCTGATACTGACGTTTTTATTCTTCTTAAACATGCTCAGAAAATAACACAGACTGTTTTGTTTGATACTGTAGTAAGCAATAGAAGACGACTGGTAGACACTCAGTGTCATCCAAAATGTTGGAAAATAAATTTGCTGTGTTCTTCCAGCCTTGCACGCATTTAATGGCTGCGATACGTCAAGTGTGTTTGTCAGAAAAGGTATTCCTTCTATATGGTGGATCGTCTAGTAGAGACATAACAAATTAAGACATGAGAAGTTCGTCCAGCGATTCAGTATCAAGAAGTCAAAAGCACTAGTCAGAGGCTGTGATGGGGTGGACATGGCCCTCTTGCCCCTTGCAAGAATTCATTGAAAATGCATATCAGAAGAGCTAATTATAGGACCCTTATTTGGAACCAAGCATGCACGGAGAACCTAAATTTACCTTTGCCAGAACTTCATGAGTGGTAAATTTCAGAAGGAAAGAGAGAATTCAAATGGTTAGAAGGTGAACACATGCCACAGGAACTAGCAGACGTGTTGTTGGAGGACCCCGAGAGGATACGAGATGATGATGATGACCCGGAATTTGTTAATCATGTAGATTACATTTTTGAACATGAAATTTAAAAGATTATGGCCAGCTATGTATATTTATAAAACTGACCGTAAATGCTGCTTTTTATCATGTTGAGGTATTGTCTTAAAAATATTCTCCATTATTACAATGACTTAAAAACTTCAGTTTTCAATGGAAAGAATTTGTACTCTGACAGAATGTGCCTTGCATTTGAATGGGCCTTGCCTAAACTTCGTTGTCTTAAACTTTGATAAAAAAAAAAACAAGTTATGTCATCTTTTTAAAAAGGTAATTCGTAAAATTATGGTTGTTATAAAAGCACTTACAAGTAATATTGTATTTATGCTACTACTTGAGTAATTCAATTAGGCATCGGTAAAGAAGTCAAACCAAATTTCCTGACTTGTTCACCACCAGTATTGTAATTGAAAAACTAATTATGTCGTCATATGTTGTCTAATAATGATAACTGTTTATAATATCCAGAAGCTATTTAGGCTAGCAATGTAATTTATCTCCTAATTTGCCAGGTCTTGTTATATGTGATGATTTCTATTATGATAAAATGTATCCTTACATTTAATTACATTACATCATTATTTCAAAGGATTATTAACTGACTCTGTGTTAAAAAAAACTTATGAGAAGTTACTAAGTTTTTAAAGTTATTCATGCACTTAAACATATTGGAGATTTCCTACAAGAAATATTCAGATTATAATTATGGTTTCTCATGCATTTTTTATCATGCAAATGGTAAGAGATTTAACTGAGTTCCTTATTCTCATACACTGTAATTGCAAGGAGAATTACTTTTACCTTAAATGTAATGAATAAATCACATATCCTGTGTATAGCATCTAGCCCAGAATTGAATATTTGATTTAATGCTTAGTTTTCCGAACCATTTCCAATTTCTTATTTAACGCACTGTCGCTGATTTAAACATGCAACTTTTCGTAAATCAGAAATACAGTGTATGTTTTCTTTTGCAGGTATCTCTGAAAATCATGAGAGTTGTTGATTTTGAAATGTTAGAGGTATTACTGCTTAAACTCTCCATGTATTTTCACTCTGACAGTCAAAAGCACCAAAGATCAGGTAGCAGACAAGCAAATTCTGCAGTTATATAGCTTGGAGATTAAAAAATCTGTATCAGCAAAAATCTCCAGTGGGTTGGGGGAGGGTTTCGTACCTAGTCCATGGACTATAACTGCTTTCTATATTCACATTAACTATCAGCTAACAATCTTTTAGAGTCTACATTCTTATATAATGGCTTAAAATATGTTTATCAGCAACTTTAGAGAGCACAGGGAGAATAGAGATTGGCCTGTAGTTACTGCAGTCTGCTGATATCCCACTCTTTGGAACAGGCACTATATTACTAAGCTTGTGCTCAACCACAAATATACTATGTCAACATAAAAATTTATAGAATATACTAATCTTGGGAGAAAACACACTAGAAACTTTTTTTTTTAAATAAAGGGAAGAAACCACCAGCATCTTCTCCACCCCAGCTATTAAGATTATCCAGGCTTCTCAACATCCCTAGAGCGAAATGTAAATTTTGTAAGAATAAGCTCAGGTTAGAAAGTGTCAGAGAGAGGCACATCCTCAGCTGACTGCTTAGTGTTCAAAGGCTCCATGAAGCAGTTCAGCCTTTTTCCTAGCGCCAGTAACCAATCTACCATCATCTGTTAATAGCGGTGAAATGAGAGACAATCCTGACCAAACCATAGATGATGCCAAATTTGTCCAACACAGATGAGGATGAGTAATTCCTTCAAGTTTCCTCTTCAAGGAATTATTGTAATCTCTCTCAGCTGTATAGTAAGTTCTATTTGCAGTACAGTGTAATTTTCACTTGAACAATTTCATCTCCATGTGTTGAATTTGGTCGGGTTGTCCTGGTAAGGTCGTTTACATGACCAATGAGTATCGTTGGAATATTATTACGCAAAGTGTACATGTATGGTGTCCATGTTATTTTACTCCATTGTTTTATAGATTTTCTCATAGTCACTATAGCATTATATAGCATTATACAGGAAGCACGTGCCTTAGAATTTAGATTTTTTCACAACGAAAATCTTTGCACATTGCCACTACATGTATCATCAAACCTTTGTTGGTCATTTGTCCTGAATTTGATGACCTTTCTAGGGACTTACCTTTTTAAAATAGCCATCAACATTTCATTTAACTTCTTGGGATCAGGATTTAATATAGCAACTGAAATATAAAATGCCTGATGAGCTTCACTAATGTGATCCCAGTTGGCTGTAGATTTCAGCCAGAACTTTTTTTGCATTAGGAATATACTGATTGACAGATATGTCCATCTCAATGGAGCAATTATCAGGAGTGCCTTTATATTTACAGACTTTGGACTTGACAATAGCTGGAACATCTGTGAATATGAGGTATCATCCTTAGCTGAACAATATCAGAGGATACACAGGACTTAAGAGCTGACCAGCCATGTTGATATGTGGAATTGGAATTTAGCCACTAGACATGCTTTTCATTACAGTCTCCACCAATAACGAATGAAGGTTTTGAATTCTGAGACTGAACCGTACTAATCCTTTCCAAGAGACAGTCATATAGAATTGTCGATATTTGGATTGAGGTAAACAGCAAATACCTGCACATTGTAGAACTTACTGAAAATTTTAAAACAAAGAACTTCATAGCAACTACACTCCAAATCTTTCTGACAATAAATAAGTCGTATGAACTTAGTGTATACAGCCAGCACATATGGGATATTGCTAAGATAAATAGAATCAGATCCATCAAACCCCTGGATTAAAAACTCAACCTTTGACTTATTAATACTTACAAGGGTCTCAGATAAAAACATCAAATTGTATTTATGGGGACCACTCTGGAGATCAAGAAAATTAGACTTTAAGTCCCGAATATTTGAGTAAAGTACTTTGCAATTTTTCTTACTATAATGAGTAACAGGCCCAGGGTTCAGCTCAACATCTCACAGAAGTATGAAAATTAACAACATAAAATCAGTAGCAAAAGTAATAAATAGACTCACAACAACAGTGACATTGTAAAAATCAACCAAACAATAAACAACAATACCATCAGCTACAACAATGTTAACATTATTTACAAAATTTCTGTTGAGAGTATATATAAATGTGACCATATGTCATTGAAAAAAATGCAGGAAGCAACTGTTTGACAAGGTGGAGCCAGCACACCTTGTGAGGCAAGTAAGAAATCCGCCAGGTTTACCAAAACAACTGGCGGAGGACAGTCAGAATAGATTAAGAGATTATAAAATGATCAGAAGAAAATGATCAGGTAAAGACGAAGGCACTTTCTTGATAATCTACCAAGTAACCTTTGCTTTCAAATCAGCCTGTCCTAAACACTTTTCGTGAAAACAGACAAGTGAACAAAAAAGGGGAAAAATGCCTGATTGTATCCTCAGGCAAGGGAACTCAGACCCAAGAGCATGGTAGGCCACGGTACAATGGTTATGTCACAGTCCAAGGTCGAAGAACAAGCTTTGAGTTCTGAGTAACCTTCTCTTAGAGGGGTTACCTACCAAGGCTAAAGGGCCCCTTCTACCCACTGGTTTGATTTGGGAGTGTCCTTCTCCTACAAGAGTTGCCTTCCAAGGCTGAAGAGTCTCTTCTACCCTAAAATGATGATAATGCTAATATAGAGATAACTCTTAAAATCCTGAGAGTATTGGGCTATGGCAGCAAATATGTGGAATTTCAGTGTATGTTGTTATGATCCGCGTAACATATACGAAGAATAAAAAGACAAAACTATTTTCTTCAGATATGACAACATACAAGTTATGATTATAAACTGAGTAAGAAATGTTACCTTTGTCACCACAAATGCATTGATAAACGGAACTAGGATGATTTTTAAGTTAGTTGAGGTAAACAATAATCCTTAGGGCGAACAGTTTTATGACTTTTTCATTCTTCAGGGTCAAATTGTAGAAATTATTTTTTGTCTCCCTTAACTTTCTTCCTTTAAGAAGAAAATCTCTCACTCTTCTTAGGGTGAGGAACATCCAGTTATGTTGACACATATGTAACAAATAGAATTCTAACACGAATCCGGATACCAGTAACATACTGAACAAACCCAGCATCACACACATCTCGTACCATGTTTAATATGTGGCATTAATTTCTCTCTCGGACTCTTTCTGTCTGTCGGGGCTTTCGTCAGACTGTCTTTAAGGCCGTCTGTCTCTTTTTATTTGCAGAAGTCATCAAAAAGTAAGCTAAGGATAGCCTTCATAATTATTTTTTTTTTTTTTTGTCAAACATACAAAGCAAAAGCGAAGGAAATGAATTTCTGCGATCCTGGAATTCTTCTTTCACGAAACAGAGTAGGAAAAATTTAATGATATTCCAATCCTAACAAAATCAAATAAAAAAAACCTTCAGGAACTGATATTCAGACCACACTGTCTTTGGAAATATCCTCACAGAAATCATGTCTTTAATTCTTCTTTAATATTTTATAGATTTCGAGTTTTCTATAATCACTTAATTAAAATAAAAAAATCGATTGACATTACGTCAACTGAAGTACTGAAATAATTTTATATGTAATAAATGCCTTTTTTTAAACGAAGAAAAGAAAAAATCCATGTGTTTCATTGTTTGCGAAGATAACTGCACCCAACGATAGTTTCATGATGATATTAGTTGCAATTTAATGTATAGTTTTATAGTTTTACGAATTTCTCTGGGGTTATATGATTTCTAGAGATTTTTACAGGCTGGCAACGAAACCTTTATTTATTTGGCCTTGGAGTTCTGACTTATGTAAAGGGAATTCGTAAAAAACAAAGAAAATGGGGTGATTTTAGGCGCTGAAGGCTCTACTTCAAAAGGAAATGTCACGTAAACACTTGGGATAAATTAAGGAATTATAATTACAAAAGAAAAGCATTAGAAGGAAAAGTGGGTAATTGAATTGTTAAAGGGTTTGCAACGCCGGAAGATTCTCCTACTGGAGTCTTGAATAAGGGCAAGATGAGTCCAATGCGAATAGTTCCCTCTGCAAGAGAGATTTACACATTACACGGCAGTAAAGGAAAAATATAACACAGAATATGACTCAAGTCTGCACTGAGGGTGCCAAGGACTCGAGGAACAACTGACCACTTTACACTGGAACACGAAACACTGCAAAAGGCACTGAACAAATGACATAAGGATGAGCAAACACTACTGGCACTCGGTAACACTATAAAAGGGCAAACTGTCGTGACTGAAAAGGCCTCCACTGTATCTTACCTTAAAAGGTGGGGGGGCGTTAGTGGGGCTCTGGCGTAGAATGACGACGGGCGTTCACACACGTGACATCGTACTCAGGTTCCTGGGTAGGTCCTTTCGAGGATGACTGTAGTATTGGGTCCACGGTTGGAGGTGGACTGAATGTTGGGGCCTGATTTCAAGAAGGACTGTAGTGCTGGGTTCACTTCAGGAGTCTGGTGTGAACATCTAGGTGGAAGGGTGAACGGTGACTCCTC
>NC_089766.1:32296718-32306718 GCF_040412425.1 Macrobrachium rosenbergii | reverse complement strand
TACATAAGAAACATCAGTTAGGCTACTCCCTACCTACATTAGTACGGACTCTATTTTTCTAATGCTCATTTTTTTAACATTTCTGTTTTCAGTTATGGGGTGGCGGAATAGCACTTTGCGCCTTTTGAAGATTCTTGGCAAGCTCGTACGTTCTGGAAGGCGGTAATTTTGTGCTGCCCACGCTAGCCACAGGGGTTACAGAAAACGAGCGACGTGAGGAAGGTAGTAACAGAAAACAAGGTTATATAGCTCTGTCGATAAACTGCATACTAGGCTCTGTTCAACTATTTACTCCGAACTTAGGGGTTAACCGTACGTTCGGACATGATTGGCCTAAGCTACTTCTTACTTATAAGTAAACAAACCCCCACAACATTGTGGGCTGTTCTTAGCCATGTCATGTGCAGACCGTACACTGTGATAATGAGACTATCAACAGAATTGGCAGAACTAGCATCCCAACCACTTAAACTATCACTGTGGTAATTGAGTAACTTGTTGTATACTGGGGATGTCCAGATGGGAAAATGTCTGAGGGGGAAAATTTCTGGAGGGGAATATGTCAGGGGGAAAATGTCCAGGGGGGAATATGACCGGGCCCCACTTGACCTACGTAACATGGAGTTTCAATGGTTGGTAGTTATAATCCTGAAGGAGAAGATCTTTATTAGAATCTATTTTTGCATTATGATTTCTGCCCTTAATATGATCATCACCTCTGGCCAACCACGAAGAAGGATTTAATGCATTCACCTAATGCTGGTGAGGTGGGAATAGAATAAAACCATAGTAAAGGGGGTAGTATTACACTGTGATTTCAAACTTATGAAGCTGCATATTTGGTTCCTATCCTGCTAGCCAGGACGGCAGCAAGTCGGGTCCAGGGCATCTGCAAGTCAGGTCCAGGCAGAAGCAAGTCAGGTTCTTGGCATCAGAGGAGTAATATCTTGGCAGCAGAGCAGCAGGGAGTCATTTGGATGGACGACAGGTATTACCTACCTGTTTGTCTTCGGCGGGAGGTGGAGAACCTCTTTGTCTGTTGGTGTGACATCTTCCCTGATGGCAGCATGTAGATGTTACGATGGCTCAACCAACTTCATCTGCGTGAGGATTTGTTCCTTCGGCAGCAAGTGGCTGTCTTGACGACTCGATCGGGGTCATCTGTTTTGTGGATGTGTTCCTGTTCCGCAACCAGTGGCTGTCTCGATGCCTCGACCGTGTTCATCTGTTTGTCTGCATCCTTATTGATGGTGGTGACCGTCTCGACTACTCTTTGAGTTTGTCTGTTTTTGTGGTGTGCTGCTTGGGTGATATTTAGTTTACTGCTCTTGTTTTATTTATTATGCTGCTTGATTTTGTATTTGTTATACTGTAACATTTGTTTACTGCTCATGTATTATTTATTATGCTGACTGTTTTTGTATTTATGCTGCTAGTGTATTATTTGTTATTGTTATGCTGCCTGTGAATTGCTTATTGGACTATTTAAGAATTAATTACTTGGGTTTTATATGTTGCTGCCTCTGTTATTTGTAATGTTTATTATTTGGTCATTTTAAGTGTTTCCTCTCCTGGACCTGACTCACTTGTACATAATGTAAATTACTATCTACAATAAATTAATCTTGAGTCTGTATTTTATGGTTTTGTTCTGTTCCTTCCTCCTTTGTTTGTCACCTTTCGTCAGTCATTCCAGTCCCATTTTATGTTTTTGTTTTGAACCTCCTGGTCTCTAAATGACGAGACCATTACATTGGACTCCCCTACTGCCAAGAAGCTGACATGCTGCTGCCCTGGACCTGACTTGCTGCAGCCCTGGACCTGACTGATGCTGTCAAAGTCCCACAAAGAAAAAACAACTTACAGGTAAGGAGGCAACAACCCACCAAGGGAACAATCGGCGAACGATTGTCCCATCAAAACGACCACTAAACCTCACACCTTTGTTATTAACTGGCTATACCATTAGACCAGGATTTCAGTGGTAAGTGCTGCAAATCTGCAAGTAAGAAGCTATTGTTGGAATCTTTTTTTTCATGCAATATTTCTTACTCATAAGAATAATTATTTTGGTTTATTTCAGACAAATAATGATCATATAAATCGCCAGCCACTTTGCTCACTAATGCAGCTAGCATATTGTCCGTCCATAAAATCTATACTAACATATGTTCTAGCGACCCCTTTTCTCACAATTTTCTCCATCGCAATTATACTAGTGTATATTCTTCTGAAGAAATATATATTTCCAGGAATTTAATCCCACTCCCATTCGATTAAACAACACTCTCTTCACTTTCATTTATTCCAGGAATTTTAATACCCACCAACGTCAGCGCTTCCTCTTCCATCTATATTTGTATTTAAATTACTATTTCTACCATCCTTTCGTATTGTCGATATCGTTGGAAGTCAATATAACGGATGATGGCAGGATGAGTGATGAGGTGAGTCTCAGAATAGGTGAAGAAATAAAAGGAAAATGGGTTTGTATGTGAAAGCCTCGAAAAGGTATGGAGTGTCCGTAGAGGCCAAGGTGGATGTGGAGGAGAGGTCTGTCGAGCCGACTGTCTCATAGGAGAGTGAAGCGAGGATGTTGAATATAACTGAATGAAAAAGACTGAAGCTGTTAACATGAATTTCTTGCACAGAATAGGTAATAAGGAGAAAAATAATCATAGTTGTTTATATATGAAGATATATTAAATGTAAGCAAAGGTGATCAGAGTGTTTTGAGATGGCTAGGGCTCGTGGAAAAAACAAAAATAATATACTGGAGAAATTGGAAGGGAGGAGGAGAGGAATGCCTAGACAGGGGTGGATATTTGGAGTTACTGGAGAAAGGACTTCAATAGCCACAAATGGTTTGGAGTGTTCAAGATCGAGGTGAATGCTGTAAAGTTCCAAGGGGGTGACTACAAGTTACCGATAAGACTTCTGTGTAGGTGAACGAAACTGGTAATAATGTGAACATTTTTTTCATGAGGTTTATCCACAAGTTAGTAGTTCAAGAAAAATTGCGGCTTCTGGAGCTACACCAGACAGAGAAAACGACTTTTGTTGAAAAATTGGTCTGGTTTTCTTAAGAAATACTTTTGCTCTACTTCATTTTTATTTTTCTTCCTTAACATTAGTAAACACTTGAAGTTAATAATAACTTTCACCAGACAAATGAAACTCGGAGATCAGAAAAATTACTGACAAACATCAGACCGTGAAATGAATAAAAATGACAATTTAATTAAAATACAAAAAAAAATTCGTAAAAAAAAATAAATATACAGTAGCTTCCATGTTTATTATCGCTCAATTACGTAAGAAAACATTCAAGACAAATCTCGAGCGAAAACATAAACCATACTGCATTCATTCATTCTTCCCGAGGCTTTGAATAAATCATGCGTTTACCACCATTCAGCTCCCATACAAGGATCCCGTTGAGATATAAAGGTATTAGCTTTGTCCCCAAATACATTCACGTGAACATGGATATTCATATATTATTTGTATGTCACTGTGCGTTCATGAATCTCTTTTTTTCTCTCTCTCCCTCTTTACATATATATATATATATATATATATATATATATATATATATATATATATATATATATATATATATATATATATATATATATATATATATATATATATATATATATATATATATATATATATATATATATTTTTATGGTGGCCTCCTGCTCACTATAAATTATCAAAAATATTATGATCCCTGTAAATTTTCAGAGCCTTAGACCAGCCATAGGGTATCCCCTAATTTTACACATCATCTCGTGTAAAAATAAAATTAATATACAGTATATACCAGATCCAGGTTGTATGAATACCCTGATTTCTTATGAAAAAGGATTTATTCTTTCCTTAAACTCTTCTTATAGGCAGATTTTCAAAAGAACCAATGACTTCAAAAAGGGCAGTTAAACCCACGAAGTCAGGATCCTCAGCAAAACACTGTACACTCAAAGAGGAATAAGAAAACCCGAACTTTACTAAAATAACAATATTTATTATTGAAATAAAGAAAGCCGTAAATGATGGTTGGGGCTAGAAACCGCATTCAACTACAAAAATCAAAACACAAGCATTCCCCATTCGCCTACGCTAACATGTATACCGACAGGAGGAGGAAAAGTCACAGAGGGAGAAAGAAAAAACAACAAACTCACGATGACGAAAAAAAAACACAAACATACGACAGTAGAAGGCAAAGATAGAAAAAAAAAACTTAATTTTAATTATAACACTCAACATACCTTAACCTAACTTACAGTAATAACATCAGTCTTTATCTGAATCACCAATATATAAAATTAACACCGTAGAATATACTTGATGATTCTGCCGATTACCATCAGCAACCCAAAGCGTCTATAATCATCAGACCGCATCAAACGTCAATGAGAAACCTTTAAGATGCGTATGCGCTTTTACCAGAGGTAAGTCTCCTACGATCATCACAGATCACAAAGTTGATTTCGCCACCAACAATTCCCGTGTCCGTAGCACGACAGCGTCAACAGTCTCACAGAATACCACTATCAATATATACGCTTACCAGAGGTAAGTCTCCTACGGACGCTGTAACGCTCCACAACAGCGAAGAGGTTCGGAGGAGGCTGCAACAGAGGTGAACGCCGTGGTCTAAAGCTTGCACCATAAGCGATGGCTGTACCTTCACGCGGCACAGGTCTCAAAAGGGCAGACGCAGACGACGAAACGTTAATACCCACAGGAAACAGGAAGCAGCAAAGCTGAATCAAGCTGTGGTGCTTTATGGACTTCCCGCAAAGCAAACGAAAGGGGCAGGCAACGGCAAGACTCAAAAAAAGCAGCAGACCTCTCGCTCGGACAACTGGGGTGAAACTCCTCGGGAGACGAAGATCCTACATACACCCCACCTCCGCTGAATCACCCAACAACTCAAAAATATGAAAATAAAAGAGAAAATTATCCCACATGGGTGTGTTACCAGTAACAAGCGAAATACCCGGCGGTGGGAAAAAAAAACAGCCCAAACCTTCATTTAACGGCAAAATGTAAACAAAAGTTAAAGTTTAACAGTTACATTACTGGGCTAAAAAAAAAGACTTACGTTAACTTTTCATGATAATATATATATAGGTATGTATATATATATATATATATATATATATATATATATATATATATATATATATATATATATATATATATATATATATATATATATATATATATATATATACGAATATAAACTTTATTCCATTAGTTTACTTTTAGCGACAGGCTGGCTCTTTTGTGTCTTGCACGTATTATTATAAGTGTAATTAATGTCAGTAGAATAGGAGCAAGGGGTTATCTGTGCAATGCCCGATGACGAGTAACAAAAAATAAGCAAAACGGTAATAATTTTATAGAGAGAGAGAGAGAGAGAGAGAGAGAGAGAGAGAGAGAGAGAGAGAGAGAGAGAGAGAGAGAGAAAGGTGGGGGAGGTATTAATTTTCTTAAAGAGAAATTCCTCATGAGCCGAAGTGCTGTAGCAAGCGGATAATGAGAGGCTTTCCAGTGGCCCTTTTCACTACAGATAAGGTTTAACGAAACAAGACGCATTCAGTTCATTGAGGCTACATTGCAATTAGGGCCTGTCAGTTCTCCTGAAAATATAAGTCATGCTCATTATCTTCGAAAAACATGTTTGGAAAGATTTCCTTTGTTATGAAACTTCCAAATAGAATAATTTTTTTCTATATTCGGGCAAAGATAATATCTATTTTGTTTATATTGAAGGATGCAATTGTTCTTTCAATATAAAACCTTTGGGAGTATGAGATAAACCATGATTCATCTAGGTTTCTCCAAAAGGTGTACAAATGATATTCGTAATAATGTCTTTGTCCATTGGAAATGATATAGAGATGTAGAATCGAACAGAAACATCCCATATACCATTACAGAGGTTAACGTACGAAAATGACAGAATCTAAGCAAAAATTAAATGCTTCGAAAAGTTGCTTTGCTGGGAGTTAATCAAAAGTTGCTGAGACTTTACGAGTTACGATTGATGACAGAGTGAATGAATAAATTCCTCATATAAGATGTAGATTCTTCGAACCTACATCATTTAAGGAAAATTGAGGGATAGGGAGAATAAGGAGGAGTTCTTTAATCCATTTCTTCTGTCGGATTCAATTATTTCACTTGCAGCCTTATCTAAAAATAGTAGAAAATGAAAAGGTAATATCACTACGACCATAATAAGGTGCACACACACACGAAAAAAAGGTACGAGCATTTCTAAGTATCATAATAAAAAAAATGGTGAACTATGTAACGTGTGAATTTCGATATCCTACGTTTCCGAATTCAAGGTAATATAGTTTGGGACTGACGCTGTTTTGAGGCACCTGAGGTCATTTACTCCTGTGCTTAGCGGACAGAAATACAGAAATTGAAATGAAACTGGTATTTAAAAAATTCATAAAGTTTTGAAAATTGATGTGTGCCTCAGCTGATCAAAGGCAAATTTTTATTTGATTTTTACTGCAGATTTATTTTTTGTCAGAATCAATGGCCTTTACATAATTATCTGGTCATTGGACTTTTATTAATTGATGATAGTTATATATTGCATCTGTTACCAAATTTAAATTTCTGATCTCTCTGATATGCCTTTATATTAAAGGGCTTACATTTTTCAGCCTACGTCAGCTGAGATCAATATCAAGAGTTTCTAGTGCCTTTGTTAGAATAAGGTGGCCCAGATTCTATACAGGTTAGGATTTAGGGAATCCCCTCTCGTAGCATAGGCCTGTCGCACGCCAGTTTTTGTAGTATGTTATGAGAATGACCTTAAGGACGACCTTATCATCATGAGTAGTGGAAGAGACATTCTCCATTATTATTTTTCTCTGCTATATACAGATGATATTTTTGATACGTGGTACCATTACTATATAGTTCCAGCGATGAGACTCCTTTGTGTTTTATTGGTGTGCCTTCTCCATACCAATTATTCATAGTAATGTTTTATCTGTCATTAAGATGACCTGTTGAATAAGTCATTATTGAACAAAAGTTGGCCTGCATTGATTATGTCATCTGTAGTCTCAGCTTAGGCGGAACAGTGATTGAAAGCCCTCATGATATAAGAATTACTGAGTTTATTTTGTAAAAATCTGGGTACCCATTCTGCAAGGTAAGGCGAAGTCTAAGGTTGGTCTATTTTGCTTAGACCATTGTTAATAATTGTTGGAGTTACTTTGACATCCCTTTACAGGAAAATTTAAGGATTTTTTAATTTTTATTTTGAAGGTATCTCTTAACAGCTTACTGTCACATTGTAACTTTGCCATCACAAAAGAAGGTGAAGTGTAATCCCATATTTGCACTGTTATTGCATGTAAAGACATCCTCGAGGTGTGAGAGATTTTAGCGGCCTTGTTTGTGTGTGTGCCTTTAGGGGAGCACATAGGGCCTTCTCAGGGGTGGTGAGGTCGGATGTTGCATCATTCCTACACACTCTATCAAAGATGCAATTATCATCTCATCCACTGAAAATAAGTAAAAGACTCCCAAGCTGCCAGGCGCCATAATGCTTGAATACTGGAGACCAAAGCCTCATAGGAATGGGGAATTAAAAGGGCATCTAAGTATATGACCATAATGTAAAGGGGATCTGGCTAATGCCAGGTTTGAGGAAGCTCTCTAACGTCAGCCTCGTCCCATTATGGCAGATGTAACCAGTTCGGTCGTTTGTGGCCAGTGGGATGTGAGGGGCTCCTGTCTTCGTGTTTACCTTCTCTGCGGTTCTATTGTATCCCATCCGATCTCCTTGATTGACATTTTTATAGACGAGATTAAATTTTTATCAGTTTTCAAGAACTTCCTTGCTAATATTGAGTTTTGATGAGAACGAAGCCTTTGCAGATGTTACTTTAAAGACTTTTTCCTGCCGCATGTAGATCCCTCGTCACGATGTTGCACTTGTTCTCTTCACCAGAGGCATTTCGAAGAATAGTTGCGAGAGAAGTTATTCAATGTGACACATCTGGGACCTTCACCTCTTGTCATCCTAGGCGAGGAGACAAGATGCCACTCCCGGTAGAGCATAACAGTTGTGACGTATATAAACTCACATGTGAAGTGGTAAATTGAGTCTTCATCCGTGCTAGGCTGGATTCAAATCGTCGGAGAAACACGCGATACCACGAAACCAGAGGGCCATATTAGAACACTTCACAAGAGCGCACAACGGAAGAACTGAGGTGGAACGACTTTTACAAGGGACCAAATCTTTCATGATAAGCCAAGATTCCTTGTTTTTAAAACTGATGAAAGAAAGCTTGTGGTTGTACAGTATATTGCGGTGTGTAATGATGAAAGCAAAAATCAATGAAGAAAGAATCAAAGCCTTGAAAAAATGTCAGGATAATTGGAAAATAGCTAAATGTCATCGTAAAAACCAACAGAGTTTTAAATACTTTTACATGTACTGACAGAGAGAGAGAGAGAGAGAGAGAGAGAGAGAGAGAGAGAGAGAGAGAGAGAGAGAGAGAGAGAGAGATAAATGAAGGTTACTTTCCTTGCTGAGGAGTTTTTGAAGCAGAAAATTAGCTCTTTGTTTTATGGATATAATATGTTAACTCAAAGGAAAATTAGGTGATGAGATATTAGGCATTATTGACATCGTACGATAAGCGAAATTACGAAAGGAGAAAGTTAATGAAAGCTGGAATTACGCATAAAAGTATATAAATCAAAGGAGAATTTTCGCTCCAGGAATATGCAGAAAAATAAAGGAGTTTTTGAGACATTATATAAAACACAAGAAACAATGAATTGGAAAGAGATAAAAATAAAAAAAATATATATATATATTTTTGAAATGTGAATTCATAATCAGTTTCTGAAACAAAGTGAAACAGAAACAGAGCATAAGACTTACCATGGATATCAATCTGAATAATTAAGTGTCAGAACGCACTGAAGTTACAGTATTTTTGCTTTCGATCGCTATTTCTGTTTGTAATCCAAGAATGACTTTCGCTTCTTTTCTTTGTTGAGTATTATGTGTCTGTTTGAATGCTGCCAGTTCACTGCATATTCATGGAATGCCATTTGCAAAGTGATCCTCGCGTGCTAATCTGAGTTGCAACTGCTACTGCATTGCAAGAGCAGTTTCCCATTACAGAGATGAGCATTTTCATAGATGCTGTAAATAAAACGTTTCTTTTTTATTGAACAGGAATGATACTCATATTTGTTATTGCTTTCCAGAAGCTTTTCTTCAACTTCTAATTTCCAGCCCTCCTTTTATGTGCGTTCAGTTTGCAGATAAAATGTTCCTCTCCATTTAAAACTCATTGGTTTACCACTATCTTTTACTTTGCATGAAAATGTTCAGTCGCAAATATTCACACTTTTTAAACTTCTAATAATCTAAAAATTGGTGGTCGTTCCTGCGTGAATATTGAAATAGATAGGCAATGAATGCAAGAACCGACAGTTCGGCAATAGTTATTTCATAGTATCCCTATTTGACTACCATTTGAAGATCATTTGCTTAGGATTTGAATATTCACTTTACTATCAGCAATATCAATCTCAACTCAAGATGAAACAGACTAACTGCGGAATAATAATAATAATAATAATAATAATAATAATAATAATAATAATAATAATAATAATAATAATAATAATAATAATAATAATAATAAAGAATGAAAACTCCAACATCCATTAAAACTCTTTTTGAATGAGATCGATAAAGAAAAATTGGAATGATTCGTGTCCCTTAATGGTCTTAAAGGAGGATCCTCAACTGAAATTAAAAAGCACGCTTACACGCACATATATTCAACGGAACCTGTATAACCTCTTCTTTAAATTGGAATTTCCCCAGCCTGACAACGAATATCAGAAGTCTGTCAAACGTTACGGTAGAAAAATACTGCTGACGTGAAGCTGGTGATCATGTTTTTTTTTTTTTTTATGA
>NC_089766.1:32274218-32294218 GCF_040412425.1 Macrobrachium rosenbergii | reverse complement strand
TATTAGCAAAGCTAAGCTGGGTACGAGACAATTACGAACCTTTTGTGTAAAACCAGCACACAGATCCAGAAAATTCCACGTAAGTAATGTGTTAATCTTAGCAAAACCTTTTTACAATCGTGACTGTTCCTAGGAATTAGAAATAGGGACGCATGTAATCACTGAGAGAAAAGAACCGCCGTATTAGATTCGTTAATGCATGCCTTTCAGGATAGGTAGTTAGGAAATAACCAGTGCTAACCATCCTTTGCTTCGAGGAATAGTGCAAAATTCTCAGTGTTAAAATCTTTGCCATATTCTTGCTTCGAGGAATAGTGCGAAAGAAATTCCTCTGTGATAAATTTTACTTCGCATTTCGAATTAGCGAACTGTTATTTAGGCGCGAATAAATTCCCACGTGGGACACGACGAAGTCAGCTTGCATTGCTGAAAATTCTCTCAGTGTAGTTAGAATTCGAGTTAGGTGTTAGGAAAGCGAAATTTAAACTCCGCTTATAGGGAAAATTACTAGGCCGTTGTACTGTTATATCTCTCAGACGACTGGGAAATTCCCGAATCCCAGACGGTCTATAAATATACGGGTTCATTCACACAGAATCTAAAAATAACTCCGGTGTTGGCCAAACGACCTGCAACCCCCACCCCCGCCCATGCCCGCGTGTGTAGCATTTTTTTTTTTTTCCCCATTCATTTCCCAGCATACATTTTTCTTTGGGTTTCCCGTTAGTAATTTCTAAGTCCTAAGGGACGAATCGTAATTCCAAGTCCTAAGTGACTCCTAAAATTTACGTCGCACGTGGCGAGAATTCCTCCAAATTCCACAAATTCCAAGTCCTAAGTGACTCCTAAAATTCTACGTCGCACGTGGCGAGAATTCCTCCAGAATTTCTCCAAATTCCAGTCCTTAGAGACTCCTAAAATTCCTCACGTGGCGAGAACAAATTCCAGTCCTCAGAGACTCTAAAATTCTACGTCGCACGTGGCGAGAATTTCTCCAAATTCCAGTCCTCAGAGACTCCTAAAATTCAGAGACTACGTCGCACGTGGCGAGAATTTCTCCAAATTCCAGTCCTCAGAGACCCTAAAAGTCCTCAGAGAATTTCTCCAAATTCCAGTCCTCAGAGACTCATACAAAAATTCTACGTCGCACACGTGGCGAGAATTTCTCATTCCTGCGGGAACCCAAAATTAAGTCCTTTTGAGACATTATATAGTGTAGTTCACACACATCTAAGCCCTTACGGGACTGATCATTCTAGTTCGTTAGAACAACTCCTTAACTTCACGCTACAGCCGGCCAAGTCCGAGCGTGACAAAATCCAACTACGTCTTCCGAGACACATATTAAAATTCGTTCGCCAAGAACAACCACGTCTTTCCAAGACATATCAATTTTAACAAAAGTCTCCTCAGACTTACTAATCAACTGTCTTATTCAGACAGATCCATTCTCCTGCAGTCTGAACAATTGAGTGTTTCAGATTCCTGCAATTGAGTCTTTTCAGACAACCTGAGTCTTCTCAGACATATCATATCCCCATTATTTCAAGATGGCTAATACCAGAGCCCAACAAAACGAGGATTTCAAATTCTACATGTCCGCTGGGAAGGACATGGGACTATCGGGGCAAGATCTGAGAGCATGGGTTCAAGAGCGAGTGGACGATGCCAAGGCGGAGAGAGCAAGAGAACGTGAGAGAGGAGAGAGAGAACGTGAGGAGAGAGAGAGGGAGATTGCCCAAGAGCAGGAGAAGGATAAAGAACGTGCAGAGAGAGAGAGAGGGAAACGAATTGCCCAAGAACAACGAGAGGAGAGAGACAGAATTGCCCAAGAACAACGAGAGGAGAGAGGGAATCGCCCAAGAGAGGGAGGAACGAGAATGGGAAGATCGAGAGAGACAGCGCGCCCACGAGCTCCAGATGCTAGAACGACAGCCCGCCACCCCCGCCCCCTGCCGCGGGAATGAGTGCCTCAGCCAAGCTCACTCGTTCATGCCAAAATGGACCGAGTCCAAACCTGAAGTATGGCTTGAAAGGGCCGAACGAGTCCTGGAGTGCTGCGATCTCCCCCGCGGAACTCTCCCTTGTTCTCACTAAATTCCTGGGCGGAAAGGCCCTCGTTGCCTACCACGCCCTTCCCGCAGACGATCGGGAAACTGGGAAGCCGTACGCCAAGCAGTTACGAAGGCGTACGAGATTACCCCGAGCGGTGGAGGAGACGTTGGAGAGAGCAGCCCAGAGAAGCAGGCCAGACTTGGTCCGATTGGGCGTACCATTCGAGCGGCGTTGACAAAATGGCTCGATTCCGAAGGAGCCACTAACACCGCCGAGGTACTCGAGCGGTTTAAATTCGAGCATTTCCTGCGCTACGCCCTCCTGCCCTCGCCACTCAAATAGTGGAAAAAGCCCCACCAACACTCACCGAGTGTTGCCGAATAGCAGACATGTGGGAAACTCACCACCCTCAAGAAGGATCCATGGGGCGGAAGATAAATCCCCCGTCCCTCCTCGGAGGTTCAAATTCCAACAAAAATGGGAACTCGGGCAAGCCCCTAACTTGCCATTATTGCAAGAAAACGGGGCATTCCTTCGAACAGTGCCGGAACAAGAAACCGGCTCCTCTCTCTCCCGGAAAACCGACAAATAACTCGCCTGCGCCCTCCACAGGGGCAGCGCGGAAAGATTTCAGCCAGACCTTTTGCACGGCGTGCAAGGTCTATGGCCATTCTCCCGCATGGGCAAAATGCCCACGCAATAATAAAGTAAATACTCCCACCGTCGCCTTGGCCGTCACAGATCCCCAGTCATTAGGCCCTCCCGCCGAAGGGCCTGTATACGTGGCCCCTCCACGAGGTAGCGAGCCCGCGCGCCGAGTCACTGCTTTCGAGGACTCGGGCGCACAAATCTCCCTCATCCGAAGGGACAGAGTTCCCTACGGAGCTATCGTCAATAGACGAAAACTCGTCACGATCGAGGGAATAAATCAATTTAAAATGATACTCCCTACGGTCCAATTGAGAGTCACAAGACCTCACCAATCCAAAATTTGCAATCTTGCAGTAGCAAGCCATCTCCCGGAGGCTATGACGTCATCCTGGGACAGGACTTTCAGTCCCCACCGAAATCACGACAATCTAGGGGTCCACATTCCCCGAATCATTCCGCGGGCGCGAGTAATCCTCCCCCGCTTCTCCCTCAGCCAAGACTGGCGCCCCCTGGGTACCAGAAGGACGTGCAGTCCCCACCAGTGCCACCTGAGTACGATGTACAGTGGCCCCTCGATCGGTTCCCGATCCCATTCCAGTGCCCGGCCCTGCCTCAGTGCCAGTGCCAGGGCTCCCAATCAAATCTCCCTTCAGGAGATGCCAAATTCCTGCCGGTGCCACTTGCATGCCCCGAGCAGGGCCAAGCTTCGTCCGTCCTGACCGACGAGCCCAAGAAACCTCTGATAGCGCCTGACTCTGCCCTAGTGCCAGCGCCAGAGCGCTACGCCGATCTCCATTCACGGGATCCAACTCAGGACCCCCTCTCCCCCGGCCTGGCACCGCTACCAGCGTCGGTCAGAGAGACGGTTCCTCCCGACCACCGCGGAAGCTCACCTGCAGGTGCGGCCTCGCAACCCGTGCCTGAGCTGGTCATCGTTACCTGCGAGCCGCTCACGCCACCCCGACCGCCTCCTCTCTGCCTCAGCCCGTCGCCGACGCAATTGCAAGTCAGGATTCTGCCATATCTCACTTGGCCGATGAACTACAAGAGCCGCGACGGATCATGGTAGAACCCAGCACGGAACACTCCTGCGTCAGCTGTCGCATCAGCAGGCCCAGGTGGTACTCCGTGCCGCCCTCCGGTCGCGGGCCCTCCGCTTCCCCGGCCGAGGACGACTGTCCCATTAAGAAAGACTCGAGGCGAAATTACCACGGGCGTGGGACATTCCAGGTAATTTACAAAGAGCTCTAGAGCTCCCATGGCACCTGTGCCACCATTTCATTTTCGAAGGTCTTGGCACCCCTAATCCAGAAGGGGATGTCAGACCCTCCTCTATCTTCTTCCGTTCCTCAGGAACTGCTATCTCTTATCATCCTCTACTAATCTTTCCTTAAATTATCACCACAAGAGGCAATTAAATACGGGATACCATTCCCCACACAATGTATAAATCATTAAGAATAACAGAGTGAGAAGTGGCACGCCCTTGCGCCCATACCTTGGCACCGGGCGTGCGTGTCAGCCCTCCTGAAGGAGTCGCGCCCTTCGGGTGCACTTTCCTCGCCCTGGGACTGAAGTGATAGTCCGGGCCGTAATTTATAGGCGAAGGAAGATAAATTCCCGCCTAACACAATAAAACCCTCACTCTTTTTCCTTTAGCTCTTCTGCCAATATCATTTACTTTCTTTTAGTCATTTATTTATCTTTAATTTTAAAAATCGCGAGTCATAAACTCTTGCCCTTGTGATTTAAATGCCCTTTCGTAAGCTCTGAGAGACGTGTCCCGCCTTTCATATGCGGTCAAGTTTCATTCGTAACGTCTTGGTAATTTTCCTTTTGTTATTATTATCCCTTTTCCCCTTCCATTCCTTCCAAGATCTGCTGTTTGTCCTACCCCACATCTTTTGTCTGCTCGCCCCGTCATAACATTGAGTAGGCAGTGGACGCATAAAATTAGCGTAGTTTAAGGTTAGCGAATTAAAACTCGCGAATACTCTCGCCCGCATACGACTGTCAAAATCCGTGTGGGGCCGATAGCTAAGCAAAGTACGTTAAAACGAAGATAAATTATCAATGCGAATATGTATAGTCATTACAGTATCGCGTAAAGGGGATGTCATTTACAAAAATAAACGCTGTTTTTCATTTACACAGCCTCTTCAAGGCAGATTGTACTAACCGCATGCATTTTATCTAAAATTAAGTAACCGTGTATTTTAATTCTTGAACAATAACCTTTCTTTTCATTTGTTGGCCATAGCCTCATATACGTGGTCCTATAATCTTAATTAATTCACAATTGTTCGAGTCACTTTATAAAGTTACCAGTGGGTAACCAAATCTAAAGTAATTATTCTTTTGCAAGTGTTTAAATCACTTTGCGTTCTGTTAACGAAAATTGTCCCAATGTGTTATTAAAAGTAATGTCACAGCTTCATAAAACCCTTAGGAGTAAAGTTCATTGCAAGGCAGAATGTAGAGTAACGTAAAGCATTTGCCGCTCATTCTTGAATATCGATGTACACACCCGAAGGAGGTATGTACATCATCTTGTATGGGGAGGTATTATGATTAGCAAGAATTCGCTAGCAAATTGCCTCCCCCCCCCCTCCTTTGTTGTTGTTGGTTGTTCATTTACTGCCAGCCGGCCGATCGATAGACCATCTGTCTATCGACTTAAAAACAAGGGTTTAAAAGATTAAAGGCGCTCCCATTTTTGATAAAGATCTTTCCTTCGAGGCAAAAGTAATCTGGCTTGGGGTGTTTCTCTTACAGGCCAAAACCTCCCCTGCAGGCAGCAGGTGCAATGAGTCAAAGCATCTGTGTTGGGCGCACCCCTGCCCCATAGGAGGGGATAAAGGCAAAAGCCCACGAGGTCTCGACACACACGCGGGCTGGAAGATATGGAGTGAACTTGTGAAGACGTCCTCAACACCTGGCCCCATCGATGCCCTTGCATCCTAACCACGTGGCCCTTTCCAAAGTATACTTCTCCTCGTGCCCTTCGACCGTATTCCTCGAGCCCACACGCCATTGCTTGGAGTTTCGAGGAGTCCCCATCGCCTTGCCCCTTTACGGAAGCCCTTGCATCTCACCACGTGGAAGAAACTCGTCCTCGGAAATCGCAAGTCATCCACGGACCGCCTTCTACACGCCCTCGGAAAATCTGCTAAGGTAAAGTGCCCTGGAAGAGCCCCATTTCAGTCACGCTTTTGTCTCGTAATATTTTCTTAAAGAGAAAGCCAGAAATCTCCCTTGTCTAATGTCCGTGCGCCTCTTGCATCGGCAGTATTAATTCTTTATTACTCCTTTGGCACCCTCAGTGCAGCTTCGAATTCATTATTCTTTTGTCTATTTTCATTACTGGCGTATAATGTGCATATCTCTCATTTCAGAGGGATTCTATTTCGTGGAAGCTTCTCGGACTGTGTCTGGAATCCCCCAGTTTCATTCAATCCAGTAGGAATCTCCTTCAGGATAGTAATCTACTTGAGTTCCTCTTTCCCGTACTGATATCATTTATGTAAATACACTCCTTTAAATTTGCCCACGTGTTTTACGTAATATTTCCCTCAGTAACAAGAGCCCTATGCTCATATGAAATTCCCCTTTGTTTTCCTCTCTTTTTTTTTACGTTTTCCCGTACCCACGAAGTCAGAATCACAAGGCTAAATTAACTTAAATTGTTGCTACCTGTCTCACAGAGCATATTTCAAACTAAAACCACGGAAAAATAAAAAAATATATATATATATATATATATATATATATATATATATATATATATATATATATATATATATATATATATATATATATATATATATATATATATATATATATATATATATATATATATATATATATATATATATATATATATATATATATATATATATATATATATATATATATATATATATATATATATATATATATATATATATATATATATATATATATATATATATATATATATATATATATATATATATATATATATATATATATATATATATATATATATATATATATATATATATATATATATATATATATATATATATATATATATATATATATATATATATATATATATATATATATATATATATATATATATATATATATATATATATATATATATATATATATATATATATTATATATATGAAAAATATTATACGATATCAGACATATAAACTGAAACAAAGAAAACCTTTGAGATCATAAGACTATTTTATGTCGAACATAGATAGGTAACAAACCGATGGCTGCAGAACAATTCAGTGACTGAATCATTAATGTTCAGATTTATTTTGTATAATAAGAGAACAGTTAACATCCACGGACACAACGGAAGCTGTTGGCGATTTGAATTGCTGAAAACATCTTGAGTTAAAATGGAAAACTTCTGACTACCTTCTGTGGTTGCTATTAATTCATAATCAGTATGTAAATTAATCAAACAAAAAGAAACCTAATATATTTCAAATGGATTCTTGATATTTCTAACGGATATGCTCGCTCATTATTAGAGAGAGAGAGAGAGAGTTATTGTTTGAGGCATGAACATGTTACTAACTTTAATAAAGGTATAAATATAAACGAGAATTCTCATTTTGAATAAAGAAAAATTTTTGGAACTCGAAGATTTGCTTGTGTTTATAACATTTAAGATTTCCTCAGGCTTTTAAAGGTTTTGAATTTTCATTTATAACAAGGATATTCTTTTTTTGATAATGTTAAATTTTATATGATTTTATATTTTTGTTAGGGATCAGATCCAGATAAGATTTAGTATTATATGATATAAGGGAATAAATATAAGACAAAAGATTTATTTTCCAAGAACAGAATCATTCAGATGAATATGAATTTTGTTACTGTTGAAAGATATGAAAAATTTGAATGCGAGATGCAGTAGAGAAGTAGAAAGGTGCAAATATATGACTGTGATTATTATGTTATGAAATGTTTAATCTGATATACATAAAAAGATAGATCGTTTGAAAGATAAAGATTACAACATCAATGACATAGAGTCGCCAAATTTCTTGAAAATAAGTATATCCACATACAAGTGAAAGAGAAGGCGCTGAGATTTCGAGAGCATGAAGGATAGCACAGTTTTATCGACAGGCTCTGAAGAGGATGGATTTCTTAGAACGAGTCGTTCAAGAATAAATACTAGCAGTTACTAATAGACTAAACAAGTCCAAGCAATTTGGTTTGATAACCTCAGAAAAAAAAAAAGGCTTAACAGGTCCGCAGGCTTTTTGGGGCATTGTGAACTCTTTGAACTGTGAAAAGGCTGGAATAGATTTTTTAGCTGTCTTATTACCATCCAGGTATGAATTAGGAAAGAAAAGAAAAATTAGGGAGCAATGTAATGATATATCATATATATTAAGGATAGGTATATATATATATATATTTATTATTTAGCTTTTCCTTTCTACCTGAACATTTAGGGATAGTAGTATCAGCCTGATCAAGAGGAAATTGCTTTTATCTTCAGTTCAAACTTTAACGTCCGTTGAAAAGGATAGGTAGCATTTAGCCATTTTTTCCCTAGAAAACTATCAGCCTTAAAAATAGGTGGTCCTAATGGTCCAGGCCCTTTCTACCTGTCTCATGGCGAATGTTTTGAAAACAAGAATTGGACACCCGGTGACTGTTCTGACCTAGGCTGGTCAGGGAACTCAGGGAGAAACAGATTCGCTGTCTTTGTTCGAGCAGACGTCTGGAAGGTGGCCCTGTTCCTTTTGTCTATTATTTTATTAGTGAATGGTGGGCAAGAAAACACACAAGAATACGACACAATTCTCGTCATTAAGGTAAGTCCGATTCTTGTTGTTCAAAACTTCGTCCATTCTTTTACCTCTTTTCTGTATTTCAATTTTTCTTTGTTTTCTTCCTTCAGCCACCACTTAGGGTATATGTGTTTACGAAGTCTAGATTAAGCCAAATTATTATATTGTTAGCTTCAACCCCGTTATTCCAGTAAAATACCTAGGATTTAGGTAAGCAAAATCAGGTTAAATCTCGATGCTTTTGTATGCCTAGCGTCCGAATGTTTGGAAGAACCGTTGCGTTTAAAATCAAATTCATCTCAAATATTCTTTGTTAAGGTTAATTACCCTTAACTGGCGACCTTTGGCTAATTAACGACTGTCTTTGAGGTTAACTTTTGGCTTCAAGTGGCAGGTTACGTGTAATCTTGGTTTGCAGGGCCGTGAAAATTACGTAAATTGAATAATAAATGATCAACCAAGACCCTCACACGTAACATTGGCGACCTTGCGTAGAATCTAAAAAGTACATTTTAGAGAAAGAATCTGGAGAAAAGGAAATTAAATTACATTAAAAAAAAAAATAAAAGTCAGATATCGAATTCCATTTCATTCTTCCAAACAAGGAACCAGGCATAATAATAAGCAGTAAAGAGAATAGTTATAATAACAAGTGTAGCGAGAATTAGCATAGGTAGGAAGGGTGTAGAAAGAGGTGCATAATTTATAACGAGAGCATTTATGAATGAATCTGTGTTCGGAATTTGTTAAGTCATCCATAACTATCTTAAGGCAAGAAAAGCGGAGCCCATTTCATATACACAAAGTAATGTAGTAATCGCGTCGGCAATTCCGATCGTTATTGTTTGCATATAGCGGGAATCATTCAAAAAACCGTGTCAGTGAAGTAGCAAACGAACGGAAATAGTAATTTTACAATAAAATACATTTTCAGTAAACGTAAATTTGGTCCAGGCAGAATCTAGCATTTCTCTTTTCATTCTTTTGTTTAATGTCCGGGTGAGAATACGATAACAAAAGACACAAAGTTGTTTGGTAATTTAGTTTTCCATCCGTAACGTAAAACGCTATGCATGATTGGTATATTTAAAGTAAAATCTGGATACCTGCATTTGTTTCGTTTGTTGTTTTTGAATTTTGTGCTAAAAAAGAAAATACCCGCCATCTTGATTCCTCCTCCGCCGTGTTCGCGCGGTTGTTTTGAAATTGTTTGAACTGTTTGTGAGATAACCGCCATTTTGGTGTTTCGCGCCGCCAGAGGTTGTTTTGAAATTTAGGCCTAACAGGAGTTTTTTCCGCCATCTTAAGACCTTGTTATTGTCATCCGCTGTTGTGACCAGACTCTGCTCCGAGCCACTCTTGGGGTCATTTTTTTTTTTTTTTTTTTCGTAGTAGAACCCACCTCCAATATCTTAGCTAGACAGACTTGGTAGACAAAAAACCAAAAGATAATTTAGGCAGGGAAAGATAGGCCTTAGTTAGGAGTAATACCATAACAAGTTCCTATACAAATACCTGCTATAAAAATCATATAAAAAGAATTTAAAATTTTACGATAAACTTTTGTGACGTCGGCTCCCAGGAAAATTAAGATAATAAAGTAATCCCTAAGGAAGCCAAGACGACGCATCTATATCATTTTATTAAGATCCATGCCATTGTGCATGTATAAAATCTTTGTTTACATGTTCTCAAGCAGCAAGAAATTAGCTGATTGAAAAATCTCTCTCTCTCTCTCTCTCTCTCTCTCTCTCTCTCTCTCTCTCTCTCTCTCTCTCTCTCTCGTCATTCAAGTAAGCATTCCTAACCTAAGTGTACGTGACCCTCTTCAAAGAAAGAACGGCCGACACTAGGCTAATTAATTTGAATACAATAAACCAAATAAAAGAAACACCTCTGTCCCACAATAGATGAGGACAAGTTAAGAGTAATTACAATACAGTGATAAACTGTCGGTCACGAGTGAGGCCTGCTATCCAGACCGAAGCAAACAGTAGTTTTCACCCTCTGAAAGAAGAAGGGGCCAGCACTGGGTACTGGGACCAGCCACTCACGAGGATCTTTAAAAAAAAAAAAAAAAAACCCAAATTCACTTTATTCCACAGTGCCAATAATTTGCAGCACTGTCATCACTTGAATAGCTTACTTTCTCTCTCTCTCTCTCTCTCTCTCTCTCTCTCTCTCTCTCTCTCTCTCTCTCTCTCTCTCTCTCTCTCTCTTTTACCTTCCCTTTCTCTCTCATTCGATTGTTGCACTCTGCAGGGGGTGTAGAGTGCCTTTCCTCCCATATAGCCTAGTTGGACTCCAGTAGAGGGTCCCTAGGAACACATTGGCACCATAAGTGCCACCAAGCAAGCATCCAGAAAAATAAATAAAACAAAAACAAAAGGGAACACAGAAGAGAAAGTTCTTCTGGAACCTAACCTGCACCAGTGCCTAGGGATACTGAGTGCCACCAGTGTGACCTGTACATGGCACACCCAAACTACAGTGCCACCTTTTGAAAGGGTGCCACGTCATTTGAAGAGACACTTCCTCGCTGCCCAAGTACGCCCAGTCGACCCGGTTAGACGCCCTTCCCCACCAGAACCATGGCAGCAGAGCATTATAAAACCTTCCTGGGGCTGGGGACGGCGGCAGGTCTCACCGGCTCGGAACTTACCACCTGGGTTAAGGAGCAAGTGGACGACTTGGCCAAGCGGGAGAAGGAAGAAAGACTCGAGCAGAGGAAGAAGGGTGTATGAAGCCGAGCAGAGGAAGTATGAAGAAGAACGAGGGCGTATGAAGCCGAGCAAAGGCAATGAAGAGGAAAGAGAAGAAAGAAGAAGACAGCATGAGTTAGCCTGCAAGGAAACTGAGTTAGCCCTAAAGGAGAAAGAGCTCGAGCTTGAAAGAGCGAAAATGGAGAATGCCGAAGCTATGGCTAGCCATCAAGCCTCCAGTCCTACACCTGCTGCATCAAACGCTCCAATTTCGAGCATCAATTCCCTAGTCCCCAAGTGGACTGAGGACGAGCCAGAAGCATGGCTGGAGGAGATCGAGGCTCTTTTCGATAACTACAGCACCACGGAGACGGAGAGAGCCTTAATACTAGCCAAGCATATGGAGGAAAAGCCAAGGCAGCGCTTCGCTCACTGGAGAAGAGCCAGAGAGGCAACATGGCGGAAGTTCGTAGAGTCATTACAAAGGCCTACGAGATAACCCCAGAAAAATGGAGACAACGGTTCCGAGGTCTTGCCAAGGAAGTCGGCTGGTCTTGGACGGAATGGGCATGTCACAAAACCCAGTCCGGTACGCGCTGGTTCGACTCCTTGGCCTGCACGACGTTTGAGGATCTTTTCAATCGGACCATGCTAGAAGACCTTTTCCAATGTGTGCCAGGGCCCCTTGCGGTATATCTTAACGATAAACAGCCCTCCACACTTATGGAAGCTTGTCGCATGGCTGATTCGTGGGAAACTTTCAATCAGTCGCATAGCACCTCTCAGAAGCGAATCATCCCTCCGGCCTACCTCTCGAACTCCACTCGCCCGAAGAATGGACTGCCTAGCAAGACCCTGTGCAACTATTGCAAGAAGGGGGCCACGCTGAAGCTGAGTGCCGATACAAACTCGGCACTAATAAGCAGCCTAACCCTACCAGCCAGAACTCCGCTCCCGATTCATCCGCTCAGCCCTCTCCTCCAACAGTTACTGCAGGCCACCGAGCCCATCCAAAAGGCCCGTGCAAATCCTGTGGGGCTGCTAGCCACTACAATGCTGGATCTCCGGCCTGTCCACATCATGTCCCCACCACCAAATTTGTCAACCTAATCAGCACTTCATTTTCTGCTGCTGGTCCGCACCGGATCCTTTACCCCGAGAGACTGGAAACCCAGTTCATCTCGGTGGCCCCTCTTCAGAGCACTAGCCTGCCCAGTGACCCTTCCGGTCACAGTAGACACTGCGGCAGACATTAGCCTGATCACTAGGGCCCAAGTGCCAGCCGGTGCCATGGTTGATGAAGAAACCCGGTGGGAAATGAAGTGGATAGAGGGCCACACCATTACCGTTCCACGGTCCAACTCCAGGTTATGACACCTTGGGGCACGATACCCCACCGCCTTGGCGTGGTAGGTGGAATTCGCCCGGAGTGGCCTTCTTGTTGGGTCGGGATCTTCTCTGCGGAAGCCCGTTACCAACGCCACTCCGCAGCCACGTTACCTCCTCCACAGAGGCCCCATCTAAAACTCTCAATAATGACAAACCTCCACCTTCCGCCCACCAAAGTGGTCCGCGGAAGGGGCATAAACCAACCTATTTCAGGCCTAGCCTCTCCAATCACGAAGGGCTGGCCCACCAAGAGGTCCTCCTCTCCCCGAAGAAGAGATTCAGGAGGAGCAGTACCGCTGCAGGACGTGCAAGCGGGCAGACCACTCCACAAATTGGGAGGGCTGCCCAAGCAAGCAACGCCCAGCGGACGCCCCGAACAAAACTCTAGGAGAGGCTACGATCTCCTGCTGGGGCAGGAATCTCTGCCGCAGCCAAACACAAGTCGTCCACGAGGTATTGCACCTCCGGACCCCTTGTCAGGCATGCCTGACCTCAACTGCTGCCAGTGCCACTTGCGAGCACTGAGCAGTGCCAGACTCCATCCGTCCCGGACGTTGAGCTACCAATTGAAAAGGCCCCTATGCCGGGTCTAAATCATGAGGCGAATCCTCCTCCGGGAGATTTAGGATTCCCCATGCAGTTGATCATCGCAACTGGAGAGCCTCCAGCACCCGAAACCTTCTTCTTTGCAAATTTGACTCCAGGGGATGAACCCTGGAGGATCGAAATGGTACCCCTTCCTTGGAAGACCAGGAACTGGCATCCTCGGATGCAGAAGTCGAGATCGCTCTCGCTCCGGTTGTCGCAGCAGCCGGAGTAGGGAGTCCTCCTGCAGCTTTTGCAGTTGCCCCTGACTTCGCGCCCGCTAGCCCTTCTGGCCTGTCCCCGGAGTCGGTGCTCTCATCACCTCCTAGGCCAGCTACTGATAGGCCTTGGAGGAACCCGAAGAAGAAGAAGAAGGGGCGGAAGAGAGCCCAGTAGTTGCCGAGCTATAAGCTCATCCTGGCACTAGTGCCCTCTCGGCACAGTGCCCTAACATCTAAGAGTGATCCTGGCCCCTTGCCCAGAGAAGGTAGCCAGTGTGATCTCTTCCTTTTATTTGTACATAGCCTAGGCCGCCTTAAAGTACGGTACATCAATTTAGTAACCTTGTTCCTTCCACTTACCACCGAGCCGCAGTAATCACGTAAGTAGCCTAACTAATTTCAATAATCTTAACTATTGTGAAACTGAGCCACGATGCTCATGACACGCATGGCCTAAGACCTCAGTGAGGCACCCATTTATCATATGAGGCAACCTTCATGAATTAACTAGTAATTTTAATTGTATTAAACATAAACCATGTTGTAATTTAGTTAGAACATTAACTCTTATGTTGGTGCTACGGTCGGGTTAGGATAGGTTAGGCTAGGGAATATCATAGAATGTACCACTAGGCTAGGTCTAAAACACATCATGATTGTAGGAGGTAGCCTATAATAACCGTGAGCACCTTCCAGTACTATTAGAATTAGGTAAAGTAGTGAATATGTAGTTCTAGGGTTAGGTAGTTCTGTAGCTAGGTAGGCTAACCAGGACTAATCTGCTCAGGGGAAGGAGAGTAACCTACGAGAGGTGAACAGCTTGTTTAGTATAGACCTTCACGCCCGAAAAGGGAGTGAAGGCCCTCTTAAAGGGGGAGCTTTTATAAATATTACTGCTGTTCGCCCTCGATGTATTTAGGTTTAGGAATATTAGTCAGATTGACCTCGACAGAGAAATCTTTGTCCCACATTAGGCTAGACAATTCAAAATAACAATCACAGCAGTAGACAAATGGCGTTGCCGCATAGGCTGGGCAGTTTTAAAACAGAATATGCTTGGCATTAGGGACCTAAGCCTCAGATCAGGGTTTATACTCAATGAGGTGGTTATGGTGGCCTTTAAGCTATTTATTCTATGCATTCGGCAATGCCTTTGTCAAGGTCGGATTGCCCGGGGGTATGTCAAGAGGCCACCTCATCTGGCGGGAACCGGGCGAGGTCGGTCAGAGAGAAACCAGCGGTCACTGAACCAGGGTGACGCGTCGTGTCCGAACGATATTCTTTGTTCTTTATTACTTTTACTCCTAGGTCTATCTTAATTAGTGAATTGGGAAGACTGCCAAAATACGACTCCTGAGGTCCTCGTTTGCGCAACGACTCGACATTCACGGTAAGTCCGATTCTTGTTGAAGCTTCGTCGATTGACTAGTACTCTTTTCTGTATTTCACATTTTTCTTTGTTTTCTTCCTTCAGCCACCACTTAGGTATATGTGTTTACGAAGTCTAGATTAAGCCAAATTATTATATTGTTAGCTTCAACCCCGTTATTCCAGTAAAATACCTAGGATTTAGGTAAGCAAAATCAGTTTTAAGTCTCGATGCTTTTGTATGCCTAGCGTCCGAATGTTTGGAAAAACCGTTGCGTTTAAAATCAAATTCATCTCAAATATTCTTGTTAAGGTTAATTACCCTTAACTGGCGACCTTTTGGCTAATTAACGACTGTCTTTGAGGTTAACTTTTGGCTTCAAGTGGCAGGTTACGTGCATTCTTGTTTTGCAGGGCCGTGAAAATTACGTAAATTGAGCAATAAATGATCAACCAAGACCCTGCACATAACAATATATATATATATATATATATATATATATATATATATATATATATATATATATATATATATATATATATATATATATATATATATATATATATATATATATATATATATATATATATATATATATATATATATATATATATATATATATATATATATATATATATATATATATATATATATATATAAAGTCTTTTTGATGACTTTGGATGAACTATGTGCTGGCCAGCCAGTGTTACTTCCGCTGCAGGTGCATTTTTGTCGACGTTGGAGGTTTGCAAAGGTGGATACAGAGAACTATTTGATCATGATTTAAGTCCATGGAGACAGCGTGATCGGACATGAACCAGTATCGCCACATTTCTGGAAGAAGTGGATTAAAGGAGTGCGTGTGTTTGTTGCACTCGTGAATGGCATTTTATCAGGGGGATAGACTCTTGCAGGGGGACTTCATCTTGAGACTGGGTCTGTTTTGGTTGGTGGTGAAGTGTTGGAAGATCACCACTGGAAAATCTGTTATTTGTCGCCACAGAGATTGGGTACCATAGCTCAAGAACACTTATATCTTTTCCAGACATTTGGTGAAAGACTTAGTAGTGCTGCAGTGAAAATCCTCAGTGTCTTCCTTTTGCATTGTCCTGTTCTATTTTCCATTGCGCATTTTTTCTGTTTTGAGGATGAATGTCTTGTAATACCATTTCAGGTTTTAATATATTGATATGTTTCTTTCAACAGGAATTCTGGGTTCGTCTTGTGAGGACGAATATTTTGGGAAGTGGTGTTATTCTTTTACATACTGTATGACATTTATTGTGGTCTAGAATAATTATGACCTAATTACTTTATTTGGGGACCAGGGTGTTAGTCATTAGTATTAACTGGTTTAGAATCGTTAACCTGAATGTTTGTGAATCAGAGTTTCCTCCAGTAATGTTTTCGATTTATAGGGGGTGGAATTCACTCCATTTCGCGGTCGTAACTTTTGCAGAGTTAATTTCATTAAATTTGCAAATAAAGTCTAGTTTTGTACGTCAGTGTTTAATTCCAGTAGACCTTTGTTTAAGAATAGATTCAGTGAGAGAAGTCGACAAATGAGAAGGAATTTATTGACCCAGGGATGAACCACTGCTACCAGGGACATCTTCGGAAAGTAAAATGATTGATTCTGTTCATAAAAAAATCAATCAAAGATGACCCTATTTTGACCTGGGAATATATATCATATAGATGATATATATATTTGACCTGGGAATAGGGTCATTATAACATTATATATATATATATATATATATATATATATATATATATATATATATATATATATATATATATATATATATATATATATATATATATAATATATATATATATATATATATATATATATATATATATATATATATATATATATATATATATATATATATATATATATATATATATATATATATATATATATATATATATATATATATATATATATATATATATAATATATATATATATATATATATATATATATATATATATATATATATATATATATATATATATAAATAAACTTCTTTCATGCGAAAAAAGATCGTTTATTTTTACTTCCTATTAAGAAAAGTCTCCATATGGGTTGCCTTTTAATATAGAATTAGTAGAATATATTGAACTGTGAGGTGTTGTGATTCGGTTCCCTAAAAAAAATATTTAGTTGACGCAAATATTCTTGATATGGATCCTTCGCTAAGAGTATCAAGAACTGTGATATTTTCGAGTCCTCGACCTGCGCTACATTCGTCTTTATGTCATTGTACTGGCGGTCTGGTTGCCTTGAACAACTAGCAACTGGTAGGAGGATAAATGACTGACCTTTAGACTGTCCAATACAAGAGGCGGAACAGCATCCTACTTTTCAGTACAGGTGATGCCACACAAGACTTTTAATGGTTGTTTATTCATAAGATAATCTGTGGATTGTAAGGTCGTTCGTAAAAATGGTATTAGGGTTGATATAGAGAAGGTTATATGACAAAAAGGTTCGTTCAGTCTTCTTGTGATATTTGCCAAAAGGGGTCATTTATGCATGGCAGATTGAATTTCACAGTCAGTTTTTTCAGTCTTTTTCTTATTATTTTGCTATTTTTCTCGAGAGATTCTTTTTGAGACCGGTTTTATATGTTTAAACAGTATGTTATCAAAGTGAGCCTTATTTTTAAAGGAACTTACGAGAATTTTTACTTCTGAATAAAGAGGATATGTCGTGTATTTTAAAGTTGGAGTTGTTTAACACTCTGGAGGTTCACTAAAAGAACGGTTAAGAAAGTAGACTTCCTAAATTTTTCCAAGTCGAAGACTACAGAGTTAAAATGTGAAAAATATTACATCCTTAGTTACATTGTTTTTGAGATTTTTTAACCGAAGAACAGATATTTTCGGGTCCACTAATGGAAAGAGGACTGGTTGCACTTAGAGGTTCATTATCCCCTTTTTTGAAAGTTTTCGATTTTCTTCTGTTGTTCTTGACCTCTTTACACATATATTTTACAAATGTTAATTTTTCATTAAATTGTCTATGTTGTTTTGAGCTTTAACAGATGGAGGAATTTAGGGATTTATCTAAATCCTGTTAGCTTTGATGCATAAGTGGAGGGAAGTAAATATCAATACGAACTGAATGTTGTGAAGGAAACTACAAATAATAAAAGAAATGTGGAAAACTCGCGGCAGTCGAGGAATTAAAAATATAATATATCCATTCAACATAATATCAATGAAAATATACAAAATATAGTTCTCATATTGCCAGCGTAGAAGATATGAAATTTAAATCCATTTACTTTTTGATGAGTGCTAGATTAGAAAAAAATATATATATGAAATCCGATACTCATTATTTGAAAAAAAATTATATTTCATAATAGAGCATAAACTTTTGATATGTTGTTTTATGTTGACTATGAGTAAAGTTGCCGTAAAGAATTAGCGAAATATTAATTAAACTGGCAGCATTGCATCATTGGATGTTTTTTAAATAAGGGACATTTACACGATTAATTCTTTTGATTACTAGAACTCTACTGCCAGTTAACTGAGAATTGATCGGCAAAGTCTCCTAATAATTTCAGCTCTCGTGAATTCAGAATAACCTTTTCACCGCTCTTGCTGATTATGGCTCATAATTCGCTCCGGTTACCACTAGAGCGAGAAACAGCTTTGCTGATGTAAAACAGGTAAAGGATGATGACTGCCAGGCTCTCTCTCTCTCTCTCTCTCTCTCTGATCTCTCTCTCTCTCTCTCTCTCTCTCTCTCATCTATTATATATATATATATATATATATATATATATATATATATATATATATATATATATATATATATACGTAGTCGTGGAAGAGCCCTTTGATGCAAAACACTGGCACAGTAATAAAGGATTCATACACCTACACAGAAGGCTGATTAAAGCACGTTAAACCCACCTACACACAGTGTCATTCAACGCCTTACTTGCTGGCACTCTTCTGTCATTCCACTTCTGGTCTTCTACTTCATAGCGCTTACGGAATCGGCCCTCCTTTCAAAAACCTTCTATCTTCCAGTCATCCTGATGCCCGAACCGGTTTGAATCACTTCCGTCGAACTTTTCACAAAGATTGTCTTTGTACCACTGCTATGTACAAGTATTCACACATCTCTGAGCTATTTAATTCTCCACGCACCTCTTACGCTGCAAAAACAATTCTTCTTTACGCCGAACTTTATTCGTCTATTGTCCATCAACTGTCACACTTCACTTTCATAGAGGAGGCTGGAATCATCAATCTTTCAAGTCATCCCAAACGAGCTTGACGGACACTTCTAAACCTCTTCCCGATCCATTGTTTAATCCTTGATGTTTTCGCCCGTTCTGTGACTCGTTTTTCTCATCATACCATATCGCGCCTTCCTCTCTCCTTTCACTCTTTTGCTGACCCTCGACAATTCTCCTAAAGAGAGAGAGAGAGAGAGAGAGAGAGAGAGAGAGAGAGAGAGTGAGATGGTGATAGATGAAGATTATTTTCTTTGCTAAGGAATTTCTTGAAGCAGAAAATTGGCTCTTTGTTTTATGGATGTGGTACGTTAACTCAAGCGAAATTTATGTGATGAGACATGTTAGGTAATATGAACATCATAACGTAAGTGACACAGTGGGAATATCGGGGAAGGGAAAGTTAATGATAACAGGAAGTGAAATATTAAAGTAAAGCGAAGGAGTAAGAGCCAACGTCTACAAGGTTACTAATTTATTCAAGACAACAAACAGACAAGTCAAGAGCTCTTGCGAGCGGAGACGTAGCGCCGGACACGAGGCTAACAAAATAGAGATCAACATTCATTCAACTGTTTGTTTGAGAATGGAAAATGGTACATAATTGTATATACAAGTTACGGACGGAGTTCTGATAAATATAGCTGGAGAGCTGACTTTGTGTTGCTTTCAATAGGAATGATGCATTTAACGTGACATGATTATTGGTGACAGTATACATTAAAAGAGTGTATGCCATTGGCGTGCTCGGCGTCCATGTTTGGAGATGTTCTCTGTGAGGAGTGGATGCCCGCAGGGTATGAGTTCGGGCGGCCAGGTAAGGTGGATGATCGTTAGGTCATGTGGGGCCCTACAAAAGTATGGAAGCGGAAGACCATCCCCGTCAGAAAAATATCCATAAAAAGTAATGGGCAAATTAAGGCATTGCATAAAACGCAAGTTAT
>NC_089766.1:32241718-32269218 GCF_040412425.1 Macrobrachium rosenbergii | reverse complement strand
AATAATCCATCAGCAGTCATTTGTTTTAACTGCAAGCGACCTGGTCATAATGATAAATGAGTGTAGATCCCGCTATTGTTCAATCCATAACAGTACGAATCATAAGTATAGTCATTGCAATGCAAGAAAGAAGAATTTAAACAGTAACACAAACATTCAAAGTACTGGTAATGACGCTAAAAAGCAACAGTACCATGGGGGAAAGAACAAACATTACAAGCAGAACAGTAATGCAGGTCAGAAACAAGTACATTCAAATCGTTCCTCGGGAAAGCCAACTTCAGGCTCAGCAGTTCCAAACAACCATGCGTCAGTGAATTTTCCGAATGCCGGCGGGCAGACAAACACCACATAGCCAGCTTAAAGGGGGAGGAGAGTGATATTGGGTTATCATCACTTTTTGAATCAGATAATAAGTTTAATGTTCTCCAAGATATGTGTGAAGACAAGAATTTTCCAGAAATCGAGGTAGTGTCTCCCAAACATGCAGAGCACAGTCCTGTAGATTTTTGCAAAATACACGCTATTATTGGCTCAGAAGAAGTTAGACCCACTTTGCATGCAGTTAGCTTAGAACACAAGCATTTCACCTTGTTTTTTGATTCAGGTAGTCCACGTAATATAATGGATTTACGTACCCATCACCTTTTATTTTCAAGATTTCCCATCGAACGCTCCGATGTTCGTTTGTCAGGAATAGGCAATAACGAATTAGATGTAATTGGTACACCTCAGATACAATACAGGTTGGGGCAACGTACTTTTACGGATACCTTTATCATTGTTGGCAATATTAATATGTACCCAGTAGTTATTATGGGGTATCCATCAATGTCATTACATAACGTAATTTTAACACCCGCAAAACACGGAGTGTTTATAAAAGGAAATTCTATCGGTCTTCACACACATTGAAATCTGTTTTGGATCAGAAGGAGACAGAGAGTAAGAAGATAACGTATATCGAAGAGCCAGTCACTTGTCTCATAAGCGATGATATTGTTACAGCAACCCAACATAACTCTCAGGCACCCGTCCTTGCTGCGTTCGCACAAACCATTGAGCCAAACACACCATCGTATCTCACGGTCAAGGTTAAAAGAAAATTGCCAGGCTCAGAGGTTTTAATTCTTCCTGATACTTTAAAGATCAATGGGCTTTCAGTCATGCAAGCATTATACACAGTAAATTCTGATCATCGGGTTAACATTGAAGTTTTTAATCACTTAAATGCTGCTTTAACAGTACATGAAAATCAACATATTGTCAATATCGAAGCATATAAACATCGAATCCTTACAGTTGCTGAAATTAACTCCACTGAATCAGCAACAGACGAATCTCTTTTTAAAGGTAATTAAAGGCAAAATCGAAGCAGACATCTTAGATAGGGATATAAGCAAGAAATTTTTTGATCTTTTATCCAAATATAGTGATGTTTTTTCTACTAGTACTGGAGCTTTAGGCAAAACGGAAGTCATCGAACATCAAATTCGTTTAAAGGATAAGGACCAGGTCATTTACGTACCTTCATATCGTCTACCGGCCAAATTTCTGAATGAAATCAATGTTGAGGTAGATAAAAAGTTAAAAGAGGGTGTTATTAAGAAATCTAACAGCCCTTGTAATTTTCCCTTGATAGTAGTACCAAAAAAGGATAAAACCTGGAGGATTTGTGTTGACTTTCGCAAGCTCAACGACCAAACTATCCCTGATCGTTTCCCAGTACCTTGCACAGATGATATTTTGTCTCTATTAGGACAGAATAAATTTTTTACTTCCTTGGACTTACTTAAAGGCTTTCACCAGATACCCTTAGCTAAGTATAGTACCCAGTACACTGCTTTTAGTACAGCTAGAGGTCACTATGAATTCCTACGTATGCCATTTGGGCTACGTTGTGCTCCTATTACGTTCACTAGAATGATCAATATAGTGTTCGGAGATTTACTAGGGAATATTCTCCATGCTTATATGGATGATTTTGTTATATTTTTCAACACCTTGGAGGAGCATTTAAGTAAACTAGAAATAGTCCTTCAAAGGTTAAGAGAACATCATCTAAAAGTAAAAATTTCTAAATGTGAGTTTTTTAAAGACGAATTAGTCCATTTGTGTTTCATGGTATCTCGGCAAGGTCTTAAAGTAGTCCATGATAAAATCTCTGCTATTAGTAAATTTCCCGTTCCTACTAATGTTAAAGCCATACAGCAATCTCTCAGGGTTTCGGGTTATTATCGTCAGTTTATCCGAGATTATTCAGTAATAGCAGCTCCTTTAACTGATCTCATAAGGAAGGACGTAACTTTTAAATGGGAATCCCAACATCAAATTGCTTTTGATACCTTGAAAGAAAAAATCAGTTCTGCTCCTATTTTAAAGTTTCCCGATTTTACTAAATAGTTTATTATTGCAACCGACGCATCAGATCAAGGAGTAGGAGGTGTGTTACTCCAGTGGCATGACAATAAGTTTTTCCCCATTGCTTTTTATTCTCGCAAATTAAAAATGTCAGAGAAGAAATATGCAGTAATAGATAAGGAATGCCTCGCCATTGCTAATTCGTTGGTACATTTTAAATATATAATCTATGGGTATAGTGTCAAGGTTCTAACTGATCACAAGCCCCTTACTGACTTTTAAAGGTTTCAATCATAGTCCTAAAAAGAACTCGGTGGCACATGATTATCCAGGACTTTGGAGCTAAAATTGGATACTTACCCGGTAAAGCAAACGTAATCGCAGATGCGCTATCTCGTAACCCAGTACCAACACACTCAATACCTTTCGCTGATCTAGAAGAAATTCCAATTCCTTCGCAAGCCATGAAAATTGCTATCGAAAATGGTCAATCTTTAGCCCAAACAACAGAGAATATTACCGATATGGAGTGGAATCTAGATTCAGTACGACAAGAACAAATGAAAGATCAGAAATTAAGAGTAATAATAGATGCATTAAATAGGAATCCAGATGATAAGGAATATGTGAAATATACGAATTAATATTTCTTGATTAAGGATAACATTCTATGCCGATCCGTGGCTAGGAGAACCAGGAGTTCAACACAGTTAACTAACGACCAGGTGGTTGTACCTATCACATTAATCCCAATCGTTCTGAAATGGCTTCACGACCATCCTCTGCACGGTCATCCTGGGTTCGAAATAACCTCTCAAAAGGCCAAGTCATTATTTTACTGGTCTACTATGTTAAAAGATATTAGGACATATATTAAAAACTGTGATATATGTTTCCGTCACAAGGGCCATACTAAGAATCCTGTAGGTCTCAGAACTTATCCTAGCAAACCTTTTGAAAGGGTACACCTTGATTTATTGACAGGTTTTTACGAGACAGACCGGGGGAATAAAAACCTCTTGGTTATAATTGACGCCCTTACACGGTATACTGAATTAATACCACTAAAAAGTAAAACAGCCATTGAGTGCGCTAGGAAGTTTTACGAGTGCTATATATGCAGACATGGAATTCCAAATATAATAATCTCTGACTCAGGTGGAGAATTCAATAATCACTTCCTTAACTCATTGTGCGAAATTCTGCAAATAAAGAAAGTCAATACGATGATATACCATCCTGAATCTAATGGGTTGGTAGAACGGGTTAATAGAAAGGTGCTAGACATACTGCGTGTAAACATAGGCGGTATGGACCCAAACTGGGATATTGCAATACCACGGTGTCCAGTACCTAAATAACAATTATCATACTTCAATCCGTATGTCTCCCCCATGAAGCTGTATATGGGATACCTGCTAGGTCACCTTTTCACATCTTATCCCCGACATCTAGTTTATCAGATCCATTGAAGGATATAATAGATGTTAGCCGAAGTAGATATCAAACACTTTATCAAAACCTCTTACAGGCTCAAGTGTTAATGAAGAATGCACATGATAAAAAAGCTAAGGTCACAAAGCCTTACCAAGAAGGAGATATAGTATATGTACAGGTCTATGTTAGAAAAGGGCTAAATGGGGAAATTATTGCCTAAGTTTGAAGGTCCTTTCATAGTTATAGAAGTTTTAATAGGTAACCGACTTAAAATTCGGAATCAGTCCGATTCAACGGATGTTCGAACAGTATCTATCTCTCATGTGAGAGCTTAAGACAATGGTTTGTTATGAAAAAGTTAATTATTGTGTGAATTTTTACATCATTTGAATGATGCGATGTTTTGTTTCATTATTTACAAGTTATTTTTTTGCAGGCTCCAACATGAAGATTGTCAAACTATACCATGCACTATTCCTCTCAATGTTTATCGTAGCTGGGAAGAGTTCTGAAATAACTTTACATCATGGTTCTATAGTAGAGGAAATGAATAATTTCTTTCTAACTGGCAGTAATATAGTTTTAGAAGTCAATATGAACGCCATTTTTACTAGCGAAAATGAAGTAATAACTTTGAAATCAGAATTGACTCTTTTTATCAATCTCTGGCAGACTTGCATAAATCATTCTTAGCTAGCAGTGATCCAACGTCACCTAATCAAGTCAGTGACACAATTAATATGCTTTTCTGGGAATTAAGGAATAAAACAAGCGAAGCTGAAATCTTGGCTCGTGATTTGCTAATGTGGTCAATACCTCATGACGTTACAGAAAGGCGTAACCCACTTGTTCTAGCGGCATTAAATTTGGTTGGTTCCGTAGCAGGTCTTGGATTAGGGATTTCAAATCGTTTGAAACTTCGCGATCACGGGGTTAAAATCGAAAATCTGGAACATCAACAAGAGGTATTAGCAGGAGAACTAAACAAACAAATTCAAGCTTTGAACAGCGTAATCAGTAAAGTAAATGAACAGTCACGTCGTTTCAATCAGGTTCATGACACTCAAGTTTTGTTAGCAACTTTGATGTATTATCATGCTAAAATTAATCATGTATACTCGAGAGTTTCAAGCTTTATCGAAAAATCAAAAGATTACGTGGAAGCTATAACACTTGCTGCTAAAGGCGTGTTGTCTCCTCACTTGTTACCTATTAAAGATCTTACTCAGATTATCAATAATGCTCACGATAAAATGCGCTATGTTCCAGTAGTAGATTTTCATAAAGTTGAATTTTATTACAGCTTGATCACAGTTAAAGTTGACCTTGATAAGATCGTAATCGACATTCCTTTCAACCCATCAGACGCGTGGAAAGCGTATAAAATTTCGCCTTTTCCCACGTATGTATCTAACGTCTCGACACCTATTATTAATAATCTGTCAGCTCTAGTATTGGTTTCCGCCAATAAGGAAGCTTTTACAGTAGTCCGAGACCAAGCATTGTTAAATGATTGCCATGGTGTTATGAATAATGTAGTGTGCAGGATCGATTTGTTTGAATTCTTAAACGTATCCATTACGTCCTTGAATTCATGCGAATTGGACTTAGTACTTAACAGAACCTCTCCCCATACATGTGAACATTGTTTGGCTGGTTTAGTACGGTATCGTGACAATCAGTTTCGTCACAGGCTCGTGAATGGCACATCATTCGTCTTCTCTGCAGAACCATACATCGTCACTTGCCCAGATGGTACTAGGACAACAGGACACATGTTCGTCGTTAATGATGGCTGCATTGCAACAACGTCGTCACTCTTCATCCGAGCTAGCACATCGATCGTCCGTGGGCGTAACTTCTTCATCAACACATCGTGGGGAAACACTAGGCTGCAAGGTCTAACAATTCCCTACAGCAGGCCCATCGAAAACGCTATTGCATCATTAGACTTGCTGTCTCCTGCGAGCCATTCTTCTGATCACCATGATTTTCTTCTCCTCTACACATTAATTGCCGTTGGTATGTTGCTGGGAGCCGTAGGCGTAATCGTCAGCGTAATGTTTTGGAACAAAGCACGAGAGATGAAGGAGACCATTGCGAAATCTGCTGATTCTCAAAGGTCAACGTTGGACTGGCGCAATTATATGTTCGAGTTCGATAATGGAATTACTGGCCATTTTTTCATTAAAGCTCGTATACACAGAGAAAGACTGAAAAGGTTCTATTTTCGGTGGTAATATATGTGAGGAAGAGCTGAACATTTCTGGTGTTATCATTTATCTACATTTATTTCTTTAATAACCTATACTACATATGTATGTATCAATTGCGTGTAGTAGCATGTTGTTCATTCAACATTTTGCATTTAGTAATTTGGTTGTCCATACTGATTAATCTATCAGGATAACTGTTTGTTTATATAAACCTACCATATGGTTATTACCTTTTGGATACATTTTTTAAGCATTGATTTCAATCTCTATCATTGCAAGTGTATTCATATAATCTGTGCACAAATGTTTTTACTTCGTATACGAATTGCATTATCATTTTAGGATTGCATTATCAATTCTGAATTGCATTATTTTATTTGATTTATCCGGATTACATTATCTATATATGATTTATATGTTAATGATTAGCATTATCAGTATAATCAATATTTGAGTTATATAACTTACCTTTTTTTCTCACTTTGCTACATTTTAGTAAGACTTGTGTTCACAAATATGCAACGTATTTCAGTATTTGCTGTCTTCAGTAATTACTATGTATCCTCATTCACATTTTGAGTATAATGATTTTTGGAAGCGTATATTTTCTTTTGCTTTCTGAGATTTTATGTAGCTAGTGAATGCCTGTTTTGATGATTTCGTTCCTATTGTGTTTTTACGTGGCCGAGCAAATGTCATATTTCATTTTATGCCACATTTAAATAAACTACGTTTCTTAGTAAATCTAAGATAATTCCCAATATATATATCTCTGTCGCATCATGAAAGGAATGCTATTTGCGAAATCTCAGTTTGATCAAACCAGACGCAAACGTCATCAATAAGTACCTGTGTAGTGTCTTAAAGACAGTGCGTCATCATACATTAGCATGCGTTTGCATAAACTCAGCGTTCTCTTTTGATCAGAGCTGGAGGCAAAGTCACGTAGCCGTGGGAAGTCTTGGGAACGAGGTCATATGTTTGTTCGTGTGTGTGAATCTTAGTCTTGCTATGTAAAAGTGTGAAAGCTTAGATATTAGATCGACATGGGAGATCATCCTGTGCAGACCAATTGTATTCTTTTGTATATAGTCTTTATACTAAATACAAGAAAAATCACTATGGAGTTTGTCTGAAATCCTGCAGAACATTGGTCTGATCTTCCAAAAACAGTCATATTCTACAGCCATGGAGAAAATGAAGATGCCACAACCAAACTCTGACTGATTTCCAAACACAGTCCTTATAACCAAACACCAGGGGGAATTTCTGATGAAATACCTTCTTATAACAGTTGTACCATAGCCCTCCATGGTCTTGGGTTCAATTTTCCTTGCTTGAGGGTTCAATCAAGCATTTTTCCTCTGTTTTGTTCGCTTTCCTGTTTTTTTTTCAAAAAGTTTGTAGGACAGGCTGATGAGAAAGCCAAAGTTGCTTGGTGGATTACCAGGAAAGCGCTTTCGTCTTTAAGTAATGTTTTACTTCTAGGGTTTTTATAATTTCTAAATCTATCCTGAATACCCATCCGTAGTTGTTGTAGCAGGTCAGGTGGGCTTTTTATTTGCCCCAAAAGGTGTGCCAGCTCCACCTTGTCGACAAGTTGCCTTCAGTACTTTTTGCAATGACATATTGTCAGGTTTATTGATACTTTCAATGAAATTTTTGTAAATAACATAAATACTGTTGTTGTTGATGGTATTATTATTGTCTATTCTTCTGTTGAGTTTTACAATGTTGCTGTTTATGAGTCTATTTATTAGTTTTTCTACTGATTTTGCTGTTAATTTTAATTCTTTCTTGAGACATTGAGCTGAACCTGTACCTGCTACTCATTACTGCAAGAAAAAGCGTAGAATACTTTACTCAATTATTCGTGGCTTATAGTAAAATTTTCTTGATCTCCAGAGCTGTGCCCGTAACTACAATTTGATGATTTTATCTGAGACAGTTGTATGTAGTATCAAGCCAAAGACAGAGCTTTTAATATCAGGGTTTGATACTCTGACTTTGTTTATGGTTGTAGCACCCCATATGTACAAGGTATGACTGTATACAATAAGTCCATACGACCTATTTATTGTCAGAAAGACTGGGAGTTTAGTTGCCATAAAGTTCCTTGCTTTAAAATTTTCAGTAAGTTCTGCGGTATTTACATATTTACTGTCTACCAGTCCTAGAAAGGATTAGTATGGGTCAGTCACAGGATTCAAAAGCTTCATTCATTATTTGTGGAGACTGTCATGCAAAGTACAACGAGTGGCTAAATTCAAATTGCACTGATCGACATGGTCAGTCTGCTCTTGAGTTCTGTGCTTCCTATTTTTCCAGCTAATTGAGGAACCCGTGCATATTTCGAGTAATAGATTAGACCTCATATTCACGGATGTTTCAACTGTTGTCAAGTCCAAAGTTTGCGAATATATGGGCACTTCTGGTCATTGTGCCATTGAGATGGACATATCTGTCATCAGTATATTCTTAATGCTATCACTGAAATCAAGAGCCAATGGGATCACATTATTGAAGCTTGTCAGGAACTAAACATTTCAGATGAAATACTATAATGTGATCCCAAAAAGAAATACTGATGGCTATTTCAATAAGGTATGTCATCAGTTTCAGATTTGATGATACATGCAGATGAGCTTAATATGACAACCAGACCAAATTCAACACATGGAGACGAAATCATTCAAATGAAAATTATACCATTTTTGTTAAGTCTCGTCATGCTGTGAATAGAAGTTACCATGCAACCAGAAGAAATTACAATAATTCATTGAAGAGGACACTTGACGGAATTACTCAGCCTCGTCTATGGTGGACCAAATTGGCAACATCTGTCTTTGTGTCAGGCTCACCTTCCATTCCATCACTACTAAAAGATGATAGTAGATTGGTTACTGGCTCTAGGGAAGAGGCTGGCCTCCTTCATCGAGCTTTTGAAGCTAAGCAATCAGCTGAGGATGAACCTCTCCCTGATAGGTATCATCCTGAACCTATTCTTACAAAGTTTGCATTTCGCTCTAGGGGCGTTAAGAAAATTCTGGATAATCTTGATAGCTGGGGTGAAGAAGATCCTGATGTTTTCATTCCATTGTTTTTAAAAAGGTTCCTAATGTGTTGTCTCCCAAGATTAGTAGACTCTATAGAATTTTATGCTGCCATAGTATCTTTGTGGATGAGAACAAGCTTAGTGATAGAGCGCCTGCAGTAACTACAGGCCAATTTCTATTTTACCTGTACTCTCCAAAATTGCAGAAAAACTTATTTTTAAGATGCTATATATGTATGTGGAATTTAAAGGATTGTTAGCTGATAGTCAGTATGCATATAGGAAGCAGTTAGGTACTTTCAATGCTCTTTTAGCCTTGACATGCCATTTGAAAGAGAACTTTGATAAGGGTTTTAGTGTAGTGATTCAAAAAGATTTTAGTGCTGCTTTCTATTTAGTAAACCAAGAGGAACTTATTTACAAACTTCAGAATCTTAGAGTGGGTAGATATGTTTTAGGATTATTCCAAGATTTCCTTACAGGTAGGTAGCAGCCAGTTGCTGTGGACGAGATCTTCAGTGAACCAAGATCTATTGTGTTTGGAGTTCCACAGGATAGTGTCTTGGACCACTGCTATTTTTAGTGTATACAAGTAATATGGATGTTGGTCTGGAAAGCAAGATTGGTCAGTATGCCAATGATGCAACACTTTTGGGGTGTCATAAAGTCTCTACTTCTGAGAAATGAAAAATGCCCTCAGTCTCAAAAGGACATGGACTGAATCATTGAATGGTGTAATAGATGGGGTATGGGGCTGAACTCTAGTAAGACAAAAACATTATTGATTAGCAGATGTACAGATTTTCAACCTCATCTTCCCCTTCAGGTGGATAGGACTGTTGAATGAGTCTGAAGCTTTAACTATTCTTGGTGTAACTTTTGACTCACATCTTACTTTTGAGAAAAAGCTAATGAAAGTTTCAGCAAATATATCGCACGAAAGTTAGGTATTGTTCATAAAGCCTCATATATTTATAACTAATAAATCAATGCTATCTGTTTTAGGTCACTTTCCTTCCTTTACTAAAATACTGTTCTCCTGTGTGGATGCTTGCTTCTGCCAGAGATTTATCTCTTTTAGATAGAGTAGTTCGTGGTGGTAGGTTTCTGTTTCCTAATATTAGCAGGTAAGATGTGGACCATTCATAGATAGTCTCATGTCTATCATTTTTTCTAATTTGTATTTTAACAGAAATCTTATACATTTACAGTTGATCCCTGATCCCCTTTTCCTGCCGAAAGCAACCAGATTCGCTGAACAGGAGTACCAATATGCAGTAAATGTGCCTCGCTGTCGAACTTCTCAGTTACAGAGGTCCTTTATTCCTCACACCGATGGACTGTGGAACAGCCTCCCAGAGGATGTCGTGCAATTGTAACTTAAGAAATTCAAGTGAAGATGCAATGCATTACTACCCTAATACAATTCTCCTTGTATATTAATAATTTACTTGTGCTTTTGTCTACTTATTTATTAATTTGTTAATTTATTGATTTTTTTAAAAAAGTTATCTCCTCTTTTGTATTTCTTATTACCTTCTGTTATTTCTTTATATTGAACACCATTATTCTTTGGAAACTTGAATCTCAAGTCAATGTGTTCTGTGGGCTTGTTCTAGATGAATAAGGTTTATCTCTGAATAATAGTAAATGGGTTTTTTTCTTTCCATCTTAGTGATTTTCTCTCTTTTTTTTTTTTTTAGGCATTAATATATTCCATTTTCATCAATATGCACTGAAAACTACACATTCAATTATCAAATACCTCATTTGTTATCCTCTTCGTCCCTCTTTCCTTACTCGATTTTTATTTGTATTATCTCTCTGCCTTTTTACGTCACAATAATCCAGCAACAGTAGCCTACACATCGCCTCGCCGAAAAGTAGTTTCCCCATCCCAAACTGCCCAGGCAAAAACGCTCGCTAAACAAGGAGAAAAAAAATAATGTCTTCTTTTGGTTGCGTATTGTGAAGATACTCTATCAGACATCCAATTTGTGAAGGCAACTTCAACTTTAACAAGACCTTAAACTGAATAAATATTCGGGAAGCGTTTTAATTATTTCCATTGCTCATTCAGTTTTAAAATTCTCCTTGACTTCGTTCTAAATTCTTTGGGATGGCAAGATTCATTTTTCGACCGAATTTGAGAGGGGACAAAGAAAAAGGCGTGGCTGAGGATGGGAGCGTTTGCAAGTGGGTGGAACTTGAGATGGAAGGAAGAATAGTGCAGCAGATTGCTGTAAAAATCGTTCAGATAGTGAAACAAGCATGAAATTTGGCACAAACATTCCTAAGACTACGCTCTCTTAGAAAAGGGCGCTGGCCACCTGAAAATCCAAGATGGCGGCTATTTTCAAAATGGCCGCCATCTATGTTGAGATTCACTGGTTTGGGAGCATCTATTGGATGGAATATGCCAGTTTTTTTGTTAAACCTCGACTTTTAGGTTATAAAAATGTTCCATACCACACATTTTATTGAAAAACCTTACTAAATGAATTGTAACCAAGATGGCGTACAAAATGGTTGCCATAAAAGTTTTTTTCTATCCACAGCGCTAGCAACATAGAGACCAACTGTTTTTATTTAATGGTATATTCATGTGATCAGACAGTTTAACTAATATGCTATTTTCAACTGAAATAGTAATGGTATGGTCACATACAACATTGTGTCTAAGACTGTAACCATAAAAGAAAAAAGAGAAATACGGACTAAACGCAACCAATCTATGTATAGGTCTCTCAACCTACACCTTTGAAAAATTCGAGGATAAGAAGGTAGGCATAGCATGACACGTTGGATGCTCAAGCTAGATTATCTACTGAAGAGAGGGCAATATTTATCTAGACTTCACATTTGTAAGTGCACAGAGCTGTGCAGGAAGACCCAGCTTGTAGCACTTGTACCTTTCCCGACAGCCTGCTTTGCATCCACATTTGGTAAGCTGTTGGCAACTCTTGGCTAAGGGCGAGTTGGTTGTCAGAGGACTTGCCATGCTTCACCAGACTTTGCCATCCCCACTCAGCAGGGTTCTCTGGCTGTGGCTGACACTGGGTGGCCTGCCCCCACACAACCAGCCTGGTACGCAGCATGCTTGGTGTGTTGGAGGAGAGCTCCCTGGTTGGTGGAATGGCCTCATATGCCCTTTGTTTTCTGGCAAACATATCAAGTCTAGCCTCATCCACAGTGCCAGCAGTGCTGGATCTTTCATACATAAGTATGACAAACCTCTCCAGGACCTTCAGGTCACTCTCTTCCACTCTGAGAGGGTAGTGACTCAGTTTGGAGAACACAGTGGAGGCCTCTGGAAAGATGTTCCATGTCTGCCAGGCGGTCTTCTTGCCCTTGCTCCGTAAGGCTGACACTGTATCACAGCCTGTGAACGCATGGAAGAAGAGCATGCCATTCACCTTCTCCTGGCCCAGAGAGTTGCACAGGTCATGCACAGCAATCCAGCGCAGGCTCTGGCCTTGGCCAAATGCCACCCATAGCTTCTCTAGCCCTAGATTGTGGAGAGTGGAGAAAGCACTGACTGCAACGACAAGAACATCTGTGTCATTTGCTTTAACCGTGATGGTCTTGGCTCCATGTTCTGTGGCATATTTGGCATGGAGAAAGATGCGGGTGTCAGCTTCCTCATGAGAGCACTTTTCCAGTCCCTGAAGACTAGCCTCATGAGTGCTGAGGACAGCAGACCCTTTCGTGGCAATGACAACATTTGTGGCAGACATCTGGGCAACTTTGTCTGCCAGGAACTGGAACAACTCTGTCTTGTTGGCATCGTGTCTTAGGAAATTGCGCCAGTTGGATGGAATTGTGTTCTTGTCTGTCACCTTGCGCCTTCCTCCTTGACCACGTTGGAGCCTGGTCTCAGCTTTGAGGCTGGATGTATTGTATACATCAAATACAAGATGTGATGATGTGTACTTGCTGCTATAGGATTGTATCACAGGCAAGAAGTCGCAAAGTGCATAGCCCTCAAAGGTCTTTCCTTTCTTTGGTGGCAAGGCATGGACCAAAGCTGATCCATCTACAATGAGGACATCAGTCTTTGGTTCTTTGTCTTCTAGTGTAACATGACTCTCCAGGACCGAGGTCAGCTGAGACTTCTGACATGTGTACAGCCTACCACCCTCACTAAGGGAAGCTGGGAATGTTTAATTCTCGTGCTGGAAGAATTCCTGCAGATCACATTCACGGCTCTGACAGGATATAAATAGCTTTGAGAAAAGCTGGCAATCCTCCTTCAGAAGTTTCTGCTTTGACTGTTCTACAGGAGCAGCTTCTTGCCTGAAGAAGTCAGTTCTGTTCTTCTTTATCGGCTCATAGAAGGAGACTGCATTGTTTGCCAAAGAGTCTGAAAACTTCTGAAATTTAGTGCGGCCTCTGTCAAGGTGTGTCTGTAGAAGTTCTGCTGAGCTGGGGTGGGCAATGTCTTTGTTGTCAATGGAATACAGATCCTGGCTCTCTTCCTGAAAAGGACTTCCCAAGTGTTGCAAAGCCAATGACAGCTTGCTGACTCTCTCCAAGAATGTCTTCTGCGCATGAGGTGTTTGTTCATGGTGTGTTGTCTGCTCATTAGACTCCTTACTTTGAACCTCTGTTTCGTATGCAGACACCAAGCTGATGATCTCTGGGCCAGCCACCATCCATCTTCTGAGTGCTGACGGATCTTCAGTCAGCCCAATGGCTCCGCCATCAGCCTTTATAAAGGCATTGGTCTGCTCATGAGCTTGGTCAAGAGCCATTGCTGAGAACTGGCGACTGGTCTTGTGCACAACAAAGTTGCCAGCCTTGAACTCCTTGTGCAACTCTGGGTGTGAACTCTCTAGGGTAAGCATGTCCCTGAGGTGAATAGGCAGCCAACGAGCATAGTTTGTATTATTGTTGGAAAAGAAGTAGGGTATCAGCTCATGCAATGCCTGGCAGTAGAGGACAAAATTGGCCTCACGGAAGGACCTGATCAGTAGGAATATCACAAGTTCCATAGACAACACCATGTGCCAGAAGTGGAACTGTGGACTCTGCTGTCTTCGAAGGTCACACCACTCCTCAAACTCTAATGCCTGCTCATTGTTGTTTGCTTTCTCAGCACAGTAGTCAGTGTATGCTGTCCTCAGGAGTTTGTACAAACTAGAGGCTGTAACCTGGTGCATCTGCCGTGTCCTGGTTACACTTGCAGCTGACAGGAAGGATTCTGCAGTTCCAGATGAAGCAACTCCTGCCTCCACCAGAGCTCCTGTCCAACCACTGCCATGAAGAAGAGTACCAAGAGATGTCATTGCTGCCATCTCAATGTGCAGACCACCAAACATTACCAGATACTTGTCTTCGCCATACTGATCAGGCCACTGCCACTGCACCTGCTTTGCTACGGCATAGATTGGCTGATCAGCTGTGATTATGGGTATCTGGCCAGGGTTCAGAAAATCAGTGACATCCTGCACTTTCTGCATCACGTGTTTGATCGTAGCAACAGAATGAGCCTGATCACGCAGGAGAGGAAGCAATGAAGTTATGGTTACTTCAAATTCTGGGCTTCTCTTCATTGAAGCGTGATGAGCTGACCACGTCAGATTCACTGCATCATCTATTTCCTGGGTGACTATGACCTTGTCTAGCCACTGATACTCCAGTGCAAGCTGTGGCCCCAAGATATCTGTGGGTGGCTTTGGTATTGCAGTGTTTGGTGGCACAGGGTTCTTTGTTTGAAAGGAAGCTGGTGAGATGTTTGTGAATGTGTCCGGCAATTCAGGCACCGACCTCACTTTCTCAGGTGCAAACTTTAGTTGCTGTCTTTCCTGTCCAGTGTTCTCCTTGGTGGGGTGCTGAAATATGGAGATGCTAGTTCCATGGAAGGAGGTAGTGGCAGTAGTTGCAGATGGGTTGTGGTCGATGTTGTCCATCACTGCAGTGGTGAACAACCCTTTTCGCAGTACTGGGGACAGACCACACCCTCCTCCACATATTTGCTAACTGTGGCATCTCCTAACTGTGCAGAGACCTCCAGTACTCTGTCATAAGAGATACTGAGGCCATACTGATGTAGCATTTCAACCAGGTTTCTCTTCCTGGTTTTGGCAAAGACTGAGAGTCCCATGTAGACTGGGAATGGTGTTTCTCTGTCTTTGGAGTGTCTATGAGTTGTTGCTCCCTCTTTGTATCGGGAGTAGCAGTTGAACTGCATGAGCTGTGCAATGGCCTGGTCTGACTTTGATGCTCCAAATCGTAACTGTGACTTGATGTCAGCCCCATGCTCAACCATCCCTACAAACTGGAGCAGGAGAGGAGGCACAGAATTTCGTACACAAGCCTCAGAAAATGTGCCATCAAACCGTGACTGATGATCAAGTATAGACTTTCTGAGAATATTTGCTGCTTTAGCAATGATAACTGCCTCTGAAAGATCAGATGATTGAGCAAGTGCTTTTCCCACATCCTTTTGAAATGCAAGTAATACATCTCTGCCAGATTTATGAGCCTCAAGTTCTGGAATTTCTGCCAGAAGTTTGTCTTTGAGTCTCGTGGAATTTACACTTGGTGACTCTACACCTAATTGTTCCAGACGTTGTTGGTAGAGGTGGCAAATATCTGCCAGCCGAAATGTGACTGGATCATCTGAACAAAGGTTGTTTTCAACAATGTATGTCATCAGTTCTGACAGAACTAGTGGATACACATCTGATTCTGACTCAGTGCTACCTTGGTCTTTCTCAAGGCTCCTCAGGTAGGACCTTTTTCTGTTGTAGAGGGCACAAAGACAGGCATGGTGATACTTAAACTCCTGTGCAATGACATCCCCACCAGTCAACTTAGCAAGGAGCTTGCCATCACTAAGTATCTCTGCACATTCACGCAATTTCAAGTCAAGGCCCTTAGTACTAGCCTGTCTGAGATCAGATGCAGGTGCCACTTTCTCACAGAAAATGCAAACTTCATTGTCATGACTGGTTCGGCGCAGTTTTGCACGACTAGTCTCAGTGTTGCTGGTCTGGTCATTGGATTGTCGCTTTCTTGCACGGTCCAGTTTAGTGTTGTTAAACAACAAGCGACAGTTCACATGGTATTTTGCTGCATTTTTCCTGAGAGTGGCCTCTATGCCATCACCTTCATCCAGCCTTGCTGGATCCATTATCAGTGGCATTTCATTAATTTCACTGAACATGGGAATGTTCCTTGCCAGCATTGTGTACCCATCATGGTCTAGGACATGATGACTTGGAGGTGATGTCAAGTGCTCACCTCTTTTGTCCTTCTGACAAAGACAACACAAACTCAGTTTGTTTTTCTACTGCTCAAAATTGGATTGGCATCACATTCTGCCATGATTTCACTTTTGATTAAGGCCGAGGGGTTATCCTTTACCACCTTAAACAAAGCACACATTCCTGTATGGGATTCAACTAGGTTCGGTCTCCCTACACCTAGCCCGATCATTCATCCAGTGCCATTTAAGTCCCGTGTGATCTGTACATCATCCGGGTAAGTACATGAACCATCATGTACAGCCCCCATACCCTTGGCTCGGCTCTCCCGCGCTGGCACATCCTGTCTATTCAGGTGCGGCTATCTAACTATAGCTGGTCTGGGGCTGTTAGAAAGCATTTGGGACACTAAACTAAACTATACTACAACTACTAGTCTAAGACTACAGGATTAGTAAAGCTGGATTAGCTGGCACTGAACCCCATGCTGAGTTACACAGCAGTGATGTCACCAGTGTGCCCTGGTTGTGTGCAGACATACACTCTTTTACATTTATTAATTTTCCTTCAAAATTGATGAGTTATTCGAAAGAGATGGCCTCATTAGGATCTAAAACCACAGAAACCAAGATCCATGCTTAAAATGATAATTGTTGAACGGGCATTATTTCTCATTATAATTATTGTTTCTACCTTTTCTTGGCAGCCATATAGCCCCTATATTTAAAGGTAAACTGTACTGGAAGCTACAGAAACATAATATTCACAAGAAATAGTATGGAAGAGCTTTACCATATTGCTAGAAGCAAATACATGCCATTCTAGTGAAAAATTAGCCAAAATCTGTCGATACTGGCCGCCATCTTGAATTTGGCCGCCATATTAAATTTTTGCGTGGCCAGCGCCCTTTTCTGATAGAGGGAACTTTAAAGACCACTTGTGCAAAATTTCATGCTTGTTTCACTATCTGAACGATTCTTATGAAATATGCAATTATCTGCTGCACTAGAAGGGATGGGAAGGTGAAGATGGGCCTTTCAGCTCGGGAAAGGAACTGGGAAAGGCGTCAGAATATGAGCGGTTTGTTTAATGAAGCCATCAAAATCGTCAAGGATGGACTTGACTACATGCTTGCTTAAGTAAAAGGTCTGGCTATGTTATCACTGTCTTTACTATTATTATTATTATTATTATTATTATTATTATTATTATTATTATTATTATTATTATTATTATTATTATTATAAGCTACTTGTCAACTACAGAATATACTCATAAAGGTATGAATATTAGAGATAGCAGGAATAATAGAAAGAGTAAAAGACGAATCTGGAGAGTAAAGTATAACACAAATTATTATTATTATTACTTGTTGTTGTTGTTGTTGTAGTAGTAGTAGTAGTAGTTGAGATATTTTTATTAGTAATAATCAAAGAGAAAAGTATAACATATATATATATATATATATATATATATATATATATATATATATATATATATATATATATATATATATATATATATATATATATATATATATATATATATATATATATATATATATATATATATATATATATATATATATATATATATATATATATATATATATATATATATATATATATATATATTATATATATATATTATATATATATATATATATATATATATATATATATATATATATATATATATATATATATATATATATATATATATATATATATGTATATATATTTATATATATACATACATACATGCATACATACATACATACATATTTAACAGGATATGGATGAGCAAAAAAAAAAAAACATGAACGAAAGACAAGCAAGCCTGAGTATACTCGTGGAATGGGTTTCATTCGAGCGAATAAGGACATTTGGTAAAGGCCAGTTCAAAAGGCGTAGCTTTACTACTACTACTACTACTACTACTACTACTACTACTACTGCTGCTGCTGCTGCTGCTTGTAGGTTCATCAAAAGGTATTAGACATCTCAGAGCGTACCCAAGATATAATTCAGCCAATTAATTCAAACATAATCGGAAAAATGGATGCTGTGTCCACTCTCAGAGGTCTGTAGAAAGCATCTCATTCTTCTCTGAAGTATTTTACTTTCAAACTAAAAGTAACGCAGAGTCAAAACCAAGTCAAATAAGGACTAAAATCGTGAATGTCCCAAAGCAAAGATTCTTTTCTGTGTGCGTGCGTGCCTTTTTTCTTTGTTTTTCTCTTACTGGGAACCGTGGTTTATCAGTCAATCTCACCACAGGTTTTAACCCCTATTGTGAATTGACTTGATCTCTTATTCAGCGGTTATATAAAACCTAAAAAAGTAAAGATATACAGCCACTAATTTCTCTCTCTCTCTCTTTTCCCCAGACCCGGAGAAAATTCTTTCCTAAAAAAAAAAAGAAATGCATGGATGTAGTTTGTTCGGAAGCTGGCAGTTGTAGACTTAAGTAAAATCACTGACGTTTTTCTGTCTTCGACCTAAACAAACTATTCTAGTGAAACCTCCTGACATTCGCTTACGAAATCTGCTGCCATCTTTCTTGAAGATCAGCGTCCATTGGAAAGTTCCCAGAAACATTGCGACATTTTACCATTAATTCCCTTGAGGCGTCTTTTTCATTTTCATTTCAAAGGACCTGCGAACGTCAGACTTCACTCTTCATTAGTTTGTCCTTAATGAAAAGAAATTCTTGTAAAAAATTTTTCATATAATTTTTCCCCTGGCATAGGTCAAATAATTTAACTTGAAGAATGGCTTAGAATGTGGGAAACCCATTCTTACAGAGAGAGAGAGAGAGAGAGAGAGAGAGAGAGAGAGAGAGAGAGAGAGAGATATTGTGTAACTGAAAGAGCAAACGGTGGAGTTAACCCATCTTCGATTCAGAAAACAAGTTTAAGATTAGCTGTCATTCTTGTTTATTGTGAGAAATTACCTTCTGTTAACGTATGTTATAATATATTAGCATATGTTAGAGTTAATCAAGATATAGGAGTCAGTACGAAAGAGTTACTGTCTTAATATAATTTCAGTCATTGTATTTACCTGAACTGTTGTATTTTAAGTAATTATTGTTAATAATAATATATATATATATATATATATATATATATATATATATATATATATATATATATATATATATATATATATATATATATATATATATATATATATATATATATATATATATATATATATATATATATATCACACATTACCACAGGTGAAAAAATAAGAAACGGGGTGTAGGTCCTTATTTTTCACCTGTGGTAATGTGTGATAAATGAATCACGTACAAAAGTGATAATAATCATATATATATATATATATATATATATATATATATATATATATATATATATATATATATATATATATATATATATATATATATATATATATATATATATATATATAATCAGGAGAGGGGGCGCAGGAACACATACAGATCCAGTACATACATTTATTTGTCTACGCGTTTCTTGACCCGTGGTCACATCATCAGGACATCTACAGTTATGAATTAAAAAGGGGCATTCAGCATACATAGTTAAAGGTAAACATACACAAAACATAAAAAACTTAAAGTAGAAAATCAGTTGAACTTAAACAATCACACTTAAATATATTTACACATTAAAGAACCAATACAAGAAAACTTAAAATGAACTTAATAAAAAGGAATTTAAAAATAAACTTAAAAGGGAGAGCAGAAGGCGCACCTATCAGGGTGAAAGAGGAAAGCACACTGAAAGAAAACAGCACAAAAACAGAAGGAGGAGCGGACAAATATAAACAAGCAATCGAGTCATGTTATATAGGAACAGGGGAACAGCCGATGACTGGCAATTTAACGTCGGTACTATTCTTTTGATGCTCAGACTTTCCAAGAGAAGCAGTTCTCTCTCTCTCTCTCTCTCTCTCTCTCTCTCTCTCTCTCTCTCTCTCTCTCTATATCTATATATATATATATATATATATATATATATATATATATATATATATATATATATATATATATATATATATATATATATATATATCCACAAACATTAAGTTGCCAATATAGTTTAATATAATTTTAATAAACCTTGGAATAAACACCGAATAGGAATTTATAAGTGATTAGCGATCCGGCACACGCACGAAAAAGCACACACACACACACACACACACACACACACACACACACACACACACACACACACATATATATATATATATATATATATATATATATATATATATATATATATATATATATATATATATATATATATATATATATATATTAATGTTTGGAAGTTTTACAGATCTTAGAATATTGTTAAACCGCAGTTGAAAATAATATCAATGTACTATGAAAACCATCATTGCCAACTAAAGAATTTAGTATATAAAGAGGAAATTGCTAGACAACTGTGAGGATTTTACCCTGACCTCTTGAAGGCATGAACAGAGGAGATGCTGCCCTCGTAAAGCAGACAGCTCGAAGAAGGGGTCCCGATTTTTAATGTAAACGGCAGGATGAAGGACCGTAGGAATATACAGTAAATGTCGGATGTGGCATTAAATAAATACAGATGCTCCTCTCTCACCATGTCTGGATATTAATAATAAGCTGTTTCAATAATAATTACGTATCGGTAACATGATAATTATACCACTGGACTCATAAGGAATGGAGTGAGCAATCTAGGTCCTGTTTCTGAAATCGATGATATATGGCGCCATAATTTTGTATGTTGACTGGCTATAACATTTTGGCTTCTAAGGCCACTACTTCAAAGAAGGAAAGATGGACAGCTGATAATAATTGCAGTGAGTACATACAAATATCAAAATAATGAAAAATGGAAATAAGATACACAGAAATGTTCTCAGTGGAATTCATGAATCTTAACGTCTAATTTACTATCATAAAAGTTCGTGTGTAAAGAACATTTTCATGAACATTAAAACCGTTTAATATAGCCAAACACTTCCCTTGGATTTTATCCTATTTCTGTATTTTATGTCAAAATAAGTTTTAAGAAGAAATTTCATGCTTAAGTTAATATAAATTCTTAAGGTTCTTGTCACGCTGAGAACATTTCAATTAATGTAATTTTCTGTTTGATAAAGAATTGCCTTCAGCATAGATTGCTTTGTACATTAGCATAATGTACAAAACTATCTGTTCTTGCATTATACTAATGCTTACATTAGAATAATGTATATAGCAGTACAAGCATAGCTCATGTCATTATACTCGTATATTGTTTTTACATGCGGTAAAAACTAGGATTTCCATGAGTTTTGTGATGCCTCGAGCAAATTCGGATGGAACAAACGTAAAATGGAGGCAGGGAACTGGAACAAGTCAATAAATATTGCAAGTGATACTGTTCGTGAAAGCTGAGGGGTGAGGGCTGGAGGAAAGGAGGCGGATATGTCAGAGGAAGGGCTTGAGTGCTCTGCTCTGCAAACCTTCAATTGCCTCCCACAATTTCCGTGCACCGTCCTTCGGAGACAAGCAGCTTTTGCGTTCTGCCCCGAGGTCTTGTCCAGATTGATCAACCGTGTTCTTTTCCACCTGACAGGAAGCTGGGCACTGAAGAGCCGATGGAAATCGAAGCTAAATCCAATCAAATATATTTAATCATTTAATGCATCTGTTGTCATTTTTTTTTTTTTAAATTTGGTATAATGTACGCTATGTTACCCGTTTACTGTTAATGTTAATTCTTGCATAAAACTGACATATTCCATTTATACTATTTTTTGTACTGTTTAATGACATGGCGATGGGGATGATGATGTTTACTGTTTTGCCTAACCACCCATTTCATGTAACAGCTCAAATTCGCCCATTATATGCAAATGAAAATGAAGGCAGACGCTCTAAATGACCATCGCCTAATTAGTGTTGCTCCCAACGACCTCGCTGAATAATTATTGCACGGAAAGAAAAGGCTAAAATGACTTGGCCAACCGGTATACAGCCATAACAATTGGATAAATACAATTAATATTGTAGAGCAAGAAAGGAAGTTAATGGGAATAAGTTATAATGAGAGAAAAATCTGATTACTGCGAACATCGAAAGTATAAAATAGAAAATATTTTGTATGTTAATAATTTTAGCATCAAGATATCTGCCTACTAAGTTTCATCAAAATCAGTGAGAAATGAATGGATGGCCTTTACATTGAATTGTTACTTAAAAAAATAAGTCAGAATAACAACATTTAAGATAATACTAACCGAAAATGGTAACAAAACTCTGAGGTCTAGAAGAAAAACGTTCCCATTCTGATTTGACTCTTTCTTGACGTGGCTTTGGAATATTGATAAAGTAAAAGAAAGTAATACAAACGGATTTTTCAACTGATACGTAAAAATAAGAATAGTAATTATAGCAATAGTGACGACAAAATATTACTAAAAGAAATAGAATACCTAAAGTAGCAATGGCAGAAGACTATGTACAGTAACAAGGTTCATAAGTGAAGAACCAAAATCAGCAATCATGATGTGAATAACAATAATACTAAGACGAATAGGGAATGAATGCCTGACAGAGCGAGGTAAGGAATAGAAGAACTTCGCATATAGCTGCGTTTTTAGAAGTTTACACACGCTGAGCGACGTTTATCTCCTGACAGTCAACAGAGAAAGTTTCCGGTGCTACAAACTCAAAGATTGACCCTGAATTTAGATGAGATAAACTTTAGCGTCAACAAAATGCTGCTGCACAAAAAAAGAGGATCTTTGTCGTTCTTATTTTAAAGAGCCGTCCCCCTACCCCAACCCCAACCCCCCATAGAAAGGACCTTAGCTCCTTGCACCACACGCGCAAGAAAACAAAGCCCTACAGAAAGTATATAGGGAACTTAACCATTCCTTACAAAGGAGGAAACACGTGCCTCTGTAATTCAGCGAGGAAGGGTGGCAATAGCATTGTATCCTGCAGCCACAATAAACTCTTTTCGGAACTTAAAGAGTAGGAGCTTTAAGATTTAGTCATCGAAAATTGTCAAGTGTAAAGGAAATTTATTAAAAGAACAGTTATAAATATTGATTTAATCTAATATAACTGATAAAATAAATGCGCAATAATACATAAGTGTAAGATTGTAGCATTTGGCGCATTATGAATTTTTGTCACCTATACATTCCTGAATTTTTCGCACATATTACACCACAAATATCGCTTCATATCCAATTCAAAGCACAGAACCTGAATTAGAGAACAGTTTATATCTCTCGTGATAACTGAGTGGTCGAAGTCCCTATCTCATTGTTTCTAAGCAGACATCGGTTCGAATCCCACTGGGGACGAAGAAATGGTAATTACAATCCTCCTTGGATGTAAGCTATCCCAAAAGTATAATGAACTGGATGTTAAATGACATCGTAATATCTAGATAACTGTTTATCTATCTACCTATATATATATATATATATATATATATATATATATATATATATATATATATATATATATATATATATATATATATATATATATATATATATATATATATATATATATATATATATATATATATATATATATATATATATATATATATATATATATATATATGTATATATATGTATATATATATGTATATATATATAATATATGTATATATATATATATATATATATATATATATATATATATATATATATATATATATATATATATATATATATATATATATATATATATATATATATATATATATATATTATAACTTGCAAGATTTTCGCCTAATGAGCTAAAGTTTAATAATAAACAGGACAGCAAGAACTTCTCTCCTACTCTTCCTTGGCGTCATTACACCTTGTAGCGTATGTTACTTTCTCCATGAATGTGATTCTTTTTTTATTTTGTTTGCATAATTTTATTGTGAAAAGTTATTCCATGTTTATTCTAAATTCACTGTTCTACTTTATAATAAGAAAAAATAATTGGATAGAATCACAGAACAGTTTATAATACACGATATCATAGATGTATGTCAATAAATCAGTTTTATCTTTCCTTTATTTCCTCATATATATGACCGTGAAATATTACCATAAGCAGTATCTTACCTATTTAGATTTATTCTTAATTTCATGGCAAGAAGAAGTATGGCAAATCCATTTCTGTATCCACGGGGACATTTCAGCATGTAAGCCATAACTCTGAACAGCGACAAGACAGGCTTCTCTGTAGTTGCAACTACAAAGATTTCGGAAACCCCTAAATTCTGTATAGCGATGTAGGTCGTTAGCTTATATCATCCTACATTGCTCAGTTGAAAAGTTGCAGTGCCATTATGTGCCTGAAAACATTCCATTACATAACAAATATTGCGAAGAGAGAGAGAGAGAGAGAGAGAGAGAGAGAGAGAGAGAGAGAGAGAGAGGGGAATGAATGAAAAGACAGACGGGGAAGTGAGGTTTAAAGACTGAGGAAGGTTGGGTGTTGGGAGGGACAATTACCCCAAGAGTGCTTATCCGAATGAATTCGTAAATCTTGACTGGCTACGTTTGGATACGTCCTAAAATTCAAGAGTAAAGAGTCTTTAGAATCTGTATTTGGACATGGATTTTTTATAAAAAATTAGGGGAGGATGTGAGAAACTGTTTCAAAGTACCATACCACTCGATCGATTGGTTTGAAAGATATTGGCAAAAAACGATGAATCAGGCTTCCTGAAGCACATAGTAGGCAATGTGTAATGGTGTGGAAGTACAGTAGTTTGGTTGTTTAAGGATGGTGACAGTTTCTTGATACAGAGTGAGTCTAAAAGAAGGAGCGAAAGTCAATCGGTAGTTTGACAGAGTATTTTGAAATTAGTGTACATAGTGTCAGTTTTACATGAGTTTGAATGGTTCCTTATGACAGAAAAGTCTTTCATTTTGAAAAAGCAGCCAGTATGACAACTTTCAGTAAGCTTTGGGTAGATCTGACGCAATTTCCAAAATTAATTATATTGGACAAGTATACTTGAGAACAATAAAAGTCTACCTATTGTTAAAGAGTTTTTGAACACAAACTTGAAATTAACATATGGGTACAAGGTGATTAGGGCTATTGTAAGTTCACATCTATAGTAGGCTGCATATTTTTTACATATTTTAATAAAGAATACATTAATTTCCTTGCAAATTGAGACATAATAAACAGGGATAATAAATATTGTTTAAAATCCTTTTAACAATTCTGTCAAAACTGGACAAGCATCCAATGCAATATTCACTCATTTAATTGAAAACCCTCACAAGTTAAATTGGACTGAAAGTTCAGTGATTGCCAGATTGAAAGATTTCTCTTCACGAAATCTTTTATAATCTGTTATTTTACAGCTTACTTCCAGTTGTAATTTTAACCTTAGCCCTGGCATGTATTATTTGGACCCCTGTATTAGTAAAATGTTCAAGAATGACCTTAAAGATCAAATGACTGACTTAATTAGTAATTAATTACCGTATCTGTATTTCTATGTATTCGTATTCTTACTAGATTTTCTTAAACGTTTACTTTGCAAAAATTGTTATTGTTTACCAAAAGGAGAATATATTGAGTTGTTGTACTTTTATAAACATGTGTAATCAGCTTATTCATTCCACAGTCATTTTTGGTGGTCAGTCTCTTCCCCTGTATAATTCTTTAATTTACTCTTCCCTGTTTCTGAGCTGTTGGACCTAATCTTTTGTACAACTTCTCAAATATTTACCTTTGTTTTGGTAGGTCCACTAATTCTTCAACTGTGTTGGATTCCAGTTACATCTGTTCCTTTATAATCCACATCTGTCAATTATATAAGCTTTCTTGTATTTCTATCAGTCTGCCAGGTAAAGGACAGTAAGTCGAAAGGCCTAGCAACCACTCTGTGTTTCACTTTTCCCCTCGTGGGTTTGCCTTTATTTGTACATTCATCATGTTCCATATCTTCATTATTCAGTTATACATACATACACACACACACATGCACACACACACTCACACACACACACACACACACACACACACACACACACACACACACACACACACACACACATATATATATATATATATATATATATATATATATATATATATATATATATATATATATATATATATACACACACACACACACACACACACAGTAATACTTCGATCTTACACGATTCAAGTTGCGCAAATTCACACACACACGAACTTTTCACTGGAACCTAACTAATGGGCATACGCAATTTTTTCACAGACACACGAAATTCTCGAGAAACCCTGCAAAAGTGGGTATGTTGAATTTTTGAAGTAATTTACAAGTTTTCATGCTTTTATGTGTAAAATCTGTATGAAAAATGCATTTCATGCTTTTATGTGTAAAATCTGTATGAAAAATGCATTTCATGTTTTAATGTGCAAAATCTGTATGAAAAATGCATTTCATGCTTTTATGTGTAAAATCTCTATGAAAAATGCATTTCATGCTTTCATGTGTAAAATCTGTATCGAAAATGTATTATTTTTATTTTAGTACATGCATAAATATGATGCAAAGGTAATTTCAGCACATTCAGTTAGTGTACTTTTACAAGATGTGATACTCATTTGCAAAGTTACTGCACTTTTCAAAGATGATACCCCTGCAGAAAATGCTTGTTTAATGTTTGAAGTACATTTATAAATTTTCATGCTTTTAACTGTAAAATCGATATGGAAAATTTATATTTATATTTTTGTACATAAATATCATACATGTATTATGTCCATTTGCAAAGTCTTTGTCACAAGGACTTTACATGACCTTGAGATGAGGTTGTTCAGTCTCGCTCATTTGATAAAATGGATTCGTTAATGTAATATCAGAGATGTAACTAAGAGTTGTATAAGTGTCATTCTTTGAAAATTACTCTGTTCACCTCGGAGAAAAGTGCTGGTGCAATCTGTATGTGCATGTAATTACAGCACGTTCAGTTGGTGTAATTTTACAAGATGTGATACCCTTAGTTACTGCATTTTTCAAAGATGATACCCCTGTAGAAAGTGTGTTTAATTTTTAAGTTTTTGTGTTTTTAGGTGTAAAATCAGAATGGAATATTTGTAATTATATATTTGCGCATAAATACGATACAAAAGCAGTACAGTTACTTTATTACAGTATCTCTCTCTCTCTCTCTCTCTCTCTCTCTCTCTCTCTCTCTCTCTCTCTCTCTCTCTCTC
>NC_089766.1:32204218-32236718 GCF_040412425.1 Macrobrachium rosenbergii | reverse complement strand
CAATTCATTTTATTGTAATTTTATTGATTCTCATCCTTGTCGGTTTTTCAGCCTGATGATGAGGTTTATAAATTAAAATAAAGAATGTTCTTCCTGGTCTTGGCAATATTATTTATCATTAAGCTAAGATTTCTAATAGCAGCCCAATTACCGAGACTATTTTGAGACGTTATGGTAATTAAGCTCGACGTTACAGCAGTTTAGACGGACTAAAGAAGGTTCGTTATAGATCCAAGAAGATTGAGGAAGACATACGATTTCTGAAACTTGACAAGGATTATCGTGTTATTCTAATTTCATTAAATTTAAAGTTTATTAGGATTTGACAACACGTAAACTTATTCTCAAAACAGTTTAAACTTTTAGACTTTGAGGTTAGATTCCACAAAAACGAAAGAAAAAGTTTTAACAGATTTGTCTTCACTAGATAATTTAAACAAAGGTTTCCTTTTCTTTTTGGGCATTTTAAGACATTGTCGTCGATTTTAGATTCCAACGTTGAGAAAAAATTGGCTGATGTTAGGCTTTACACAATAGAAAGTTAAGAAATCTCGGTGTTGACGTTAATAAGAAAATAGATAGTAGTAAAGTTATTTTTATTTTTCTAACAGAAATTTAACAACAGATGAAAAGGAAGTTCTTTCTCTTGGTCTTGATTTTGCTTTGATCCCCATGAAATTCAATTTCTTTAAGTATTTTTTAAGTTTTGAAAAACTATGTTCAACTTTGAGAGGCTGTGACATTTTTGGCAGTGAAACCCTTACTTCACTTTTTAGCAAAATTTCCGTAATTGCAAACGATACCTTCAAAAATTTTAATCGAAAAAAGGAGGGTGACAATCAGTTAAATAAAGACAGAATCAATATTTTACGTAACCTTAAGAACGATAATAGTATAGTTATTACCAAGCCAGATAAAGGTAGTGGTGTTGTATTAATGAATAGGTCTGATTATTTAGATAAAATTAATGAAATACTCTCTGACAATACAAAATTTAGGATTTTAAATGTAGATATTGCGAGTCACATTTTGAAATTAGAAGACAAACTAAATAGGTTGCTTAGAGGTCTGAGAGATAAGATTGGGGAAGCTACATATAGCTCTTTATTTGCTTCAGGGTCTAAGCCTGTTTATTTGTACGGTCTGCCTAAGGTACATAAAATTAGGAAACCCATTAAGACCTATTATTTCAATTGGTACTTTTAGTTATAACCTGTCTAAGTTTTTGGTTCCAGTTTTAAACCTCTAACTTTAGGCGAATTTAACATATCTAATTCTTCCAAATTTGTTAAAGAATTATGCTCTTTCAATTTTAACCAAGATGTTATAATGGCTAGTTTCGATGTAACCTGTCTTTTCACCAATATCCCATTAAAAGAAACAACTGACATTATTCTTAATAATATATGTGAAAACCATCTATCAGGGTTTGGACTTAATAAAATAGACTTGCAAAAATTATTACATTTAGCAACTGCTGATGGCATTTTTACTTTTGATGGTAAATTATATAATCAAATAGATGGAGTAGCTATGGGAAATTCCTTGGACCTGTATATACGGATTGCTTCATGGGTTATTGTGAAAGGATTTGGATGTCTGAATGCCCTAGTGCTTTCAAACCTTTGTATTACCTGTAGGTATGTAGATGATACTTTTCTTGTGTTTAAGGAATTATCACATGTTGATTTGTTTTTGAATATTTTAATTCTCGTCACCCTAACATTTCTTTTACTTGTGAGACGGAACAGGATAATAAGTTGTCATTTTTAGATGTACAGGTATACAGAAATAGTGGCAAATTTGAGACCTCTGTTTATAGGAAAAGTACTTTTACTGGCTTGGGATTGAATTACCTCAGTTTTTCGCCAAAGTTGTATAAGATGAACTCAATACGCACTTTGATTAATAGAGCCTACAATGTTTGTTGTGATTTTAATTTATTTCATCAAGATATGGTTTTCTCCAGAATTACTTTTCTGAAAACTCATATCCCATTTTTGTATTTTACAAAGTTCTGAAAAATTTTTAAATGAAAAGTTTTGTCCCAGACCGGTGTACAGTACTGCTAGTAAAGATGTAAAGTACATTAAATTGCCTTACCTTGGTCATAGTAGCTATATGGTCCGAAAAAGTTACAAGAAATACTTAAGCATTGTTTCCCTCAAATCAGTTTCCGGTTTGTTTTCTGTAATCCTTTTACAATAAGATCACTTTTGAGAGAGAAGCCTACTCTGCCTGTGGACCTTAATTCCTGTGTCGTTTACTTGTTCACTTGTTCGCAGTGTGGTCTGCGATACGTGGGATCTAGTTCCCGCTGGCTCAGACACAGAATTTTGGAACACAGAGGTCTTTCTATTAGAACTAGGTTTCCCCTTTCCAAACCACCCTTTTCTGCCATTAGAGAACACAGTTTAGCACAGGACCATCCTTTCTTCAGTTTGACTCTGACCAGCGTGGTAGTTGAGTGGTAGTGTCACCCCTTGGAACCATTTCACTTCGTAGTTCTGATCGTGAGCGTCGTCTCGGGCAGATGAACTCAGACCCACGTTCTTTATCATAACCCTCAGGAAATAAGAAAGTGTCTCATGTTCTCGAAAGTACCGATACTACTCTCCTTCTGATATCAGGTAGAAGACTTCCTGTGCAGTCTTGGCTGTGTAAATCTTCACGATGGCCCTAAAACAAGTGACTGTGGAGCAATCTGCTTATTGCAGGACATTGCTCGTGTAGCAAACAAACAATCTGATAAGGAGTCAGAGACCCTGACTCAAGGCAGAACATTGCCCAGTGCAAGAGCCTAAGAAGGAACTGAATCCTAGCCACAGCAGTGAAGTGGGCTGATCGAAAGATATGGGAGTATAGTGAATGCAACTCTCAAAGGTGTACTTCCTTTTGTGATCTTTACACCAGAGGGAAGGTGTACGATTAGTGCAACTCTCAAAGGTGTAGTTCCTTTTGTGTTCTCTACACCAGAGGAAAGGCGTACAGTGAATTCTCTACACCAGAGGAAAGGTGTACAGTGAATGCTACTCTCAAAAGTGTAGTTCCTTTTGTGTTCTCTACACCAGAGGAAAGGCGTATAGTGGTGTCAGAGGTGTAGTTCCTTTTGTGTACTCTACACCATGGAAAAATCTGTCTTAATAGGAAATCAGAAGAGAGTGGTTCAGTGGAAGAAAATTATTGCAAATCAAGGAGCCACTCAATGAACTAAAATTGAAGTGTAGTGTGCAGTAAGCATAATGTTAACTTGAGAAACTGAGTGAAATCCCAAGTGATGTTTCAGTGAGTTGTGGAGAATCCTGGTTGTGCGTAGAGATTTGGCAAGAGAGGCAGTCACTTCGGCTCACAGAGTACAATTTGCCTGTTTGAGCTTTTAGAGGAACCTGTCCAGAATTCCTACGTACAAATAATGGAAGAGATATCTAGCAAGATGGGCGCTTTGGACATCCATGTAAGTACCATGAAGTTATTTGACTGACTACCAGATTTTATGTAGGAGCATTCACTGGTTCAAAATTTGTTGTCCTGAATGAAACTTGCAACTCATGTTCATGTGAATACCAGGGTGAGATTCAGGAAGTGATTGATGATATAATTATTATCTAAAATATGAAGACTGTAGGGCTGAGGTCTATTTCCAAGTGAGCACAAGCTCTCGGTTGATGAGAAAGTGGAGCCAAAACTTTACCTTCCATTAAGTGTCCATCATCACAAGACGGCAGGAGAATTTCTGAGTGGCTGAATCCAGTTGCTGAGTACCCTATGTGCTTCTTCCATAATGCATACATACATATGTACATACACACTCACACATAAATAGATTCATTTTTATTTTGAAAGTTCCATAAAAGAAGAAGAAGAAATCTTGGCAAGCAACTACCTTTTGGACCGATACATAGAGGGAACCTTTCTAGAAGTAGTGACCCCCAGTGGTTTTAATCCGGTATGGATCGCCTCTGCAGAGTGTTTAGTACAAGCCGCTTTGGGGATGACTGTATAAACACAATCAAAGACTGTCAATATCGCAAGATAATGACCCCCAAGAAATATTAGTCTTAGATAACAACCAGGACCCAGAGAGAGACGGATACTGCTGACGTGGTAATGAACATAAGACCTTTTTCTGCACCAGGTAGTCGTGATCCCCCCCTCCCCGCTAGAGATTCTCACGTCCAGGTATATAATGCTTATTTATGCGGTCTTTTTACTTATAATAATAATCCTTTAGTAAAACTCATCTTCAGTTAAGACTAGTTCTTATTTTTCACCTTAATGCTAAACTAATTCACTAAGGCCATGAGTCACTAAAGGTCCGAGAGGATAAAACTGGCCGGTAAGAAGGGTAAAAACAAAGCTGTTTTCATCCCAAGTATTGTTGGATGGAGTCATTTCACCAAAGAAGAACCAAGAACTTGTCGACAGCCATTCAGTGTTGGTTTATTAGTCTCGAAGATTTTCTCTCCATGCTTTGGCCCTCGTTCATTCTTTTCATTTTCTTTTATCACCGTCATTTTATCTAGATCATTCTTCCTAATTATTACATCTTTGGGATCCTTCTTAGTCTCAGTCTGTTCTTCTCTAACATCGTCCCTTAAGGCCTCATTTTCAATTTCAAGTTCACTGGTTCAATTTTTAATGAGAATGCTAATCGCCATCATTTCTACAGAACATTTCCGTTCGTTCACTTCTGTGAACTAGCAGAAAGAATGACAACTACTTATTTAAATCAAATTCGTCTTCTTTACATTGTGTTTTTATTTGCATTGTGTCTTTTCCATAAAATACTCTCTCAACAAAATTGAAAAACTCACGAATTTAGAATGTCATAGGGTCCATTCTTTTGACATATGACAAAAAATATTCAACATATATTGATTTAATTTCTTGTGGGGATGAATTTAACGCTATATAATTTACTTAGTGTTTCGAAAAGATCTATGATTCATAGAGACTTGACAGAATTTCTCAATTTTGAAATCTATAAAGGCAATTAAATTTTTCATTTCCCTTACATATGAAGGCACCTATCAAGATCAAGCTGTTAGCTTTAATTTGAACACTTTTTGCTTGCAGCTAAAGCGAGAGTTGAGTTCCCAAGAGCGTTTAATAGAAAATTATACTGCAAAGAAGTTTACACATTTTACTATTTAATGAGTACATGTTTACAAAATATATATATCTCTCCCTCCATTCTTATATAATATTTGACGTCTTATTTACATATATATTTTTTTGGTCCTCCAACAAATATATGTTACAAAATTGGATTTCACTTTCGTCAATGTTGGAAAAGCGATTTTTACGTAAACAAGTTTGTAAGTGATACCTGCCACCGTTATTAATAAATTAATCACGTACATTTATACAAAAAAAAAAAAAAATTCTATTGTATAAAACAGTTGGTACGGGGCGCATCACCGGTCTAACGAAATTTTATTTAGGCCTGAATATTTGAGTATTATTACTCGTCTGAGTGCTTTCTTTCTAAAGTACCTTTAACTTTCCTAAGGCTTTTCTGCGGTTCGAAATGGAAGAATAAATGTTCAGAATTTGATCATTTATGCAGTTGGGAAGTTTGATACAAAAGGAAAGAGTGGCTTACTAGAGAGTGGGAGTGAGGATGATTCATAACTGATAGAAGCTAATTGGATTTTGGAAGGTACATGAAAGACAGAGGAGGGCCAAAGTTAGGGGTTTCTCCATCAAATAATAAAAAAGGTTAAAGTAGAGGTTTTCATCAACGTCTAGGTCTAGGGATCTAATAAGGATTCCACTTTGTAATACTGTTAATATCATTGACAGTCGAACTGGACATTACTTCTGTCTTCTTAGATTAAAATACTCTTTCAAAACTTTTTTTGGTATTGCTCCCTTAGAGATACTGTGAACTTTCGGGCAATACTAAATTCTCTCTGAAAAATGGCATTTATATATATACTTTGCAAATGTCTACTTTTATATATAGAAGAAGATATATATATATATATATATATATATATATATATATATATATATATATATATATATATATATAAAGAGAGATATATATATATATATATATATATATATATATATATATATATATATATATATATATATATATACTTATAATAGAAAGTTCCAGGAAAATCAAATTCAATATAATTTTTATTTCCATGAAATTCAAACATGCACTTTCTGGGTATATCTACCATCTAACTCTATACACTTTTCAAGGAGCTGTTTTTACCTCTGCAACCCTTCTTTTGGTAGAAATTTGGGAATTTTCTATTAAACTACGTTGAAACTGGTGCATGTTTAGCTGCATCCAAAGATTCAAACCGGACTCTCTTAAGTGTTCCTTGAGTTTTGGGAACAGGGAAAATCTGAAGGAGCAAGATCAGACTATAAGGAGGATGTGGAAGAGTTTCCCACCCAATTTCCGTAGGACTTCTGCAACCCTTGATGAATGTGCTGGATGTTATCATGATGGAACAAAATTCTGCGGTGCAACTTCTCGACGTTTTTAGCCAATGCAGTCTTCAGTTTTTGCAAACACCTTTGTAGTAGTTCCCGGTGATTGTTTTTTGTCCTTCAAGGAAATCAATCAAAATCACTCCTTTGGAGTCCCAAAACACTGCAACAACCTCTGGGCAGATCTCGCCACTTTGAACTTCACTGGCAGCTGAACCTCTGGTAACTATTGCTTTGATTGAATTTTGCATTTTCTGGGTCATATTGATGGATCCAAGTTTCATCTCCACTAACAATCCGGTAAAAATCTGATTCATTTGATTCAATCTTCGTTAAAACTGCAAGAGAAAGTTCAGCTCTTTTGATGCAGTTGGTCTTCGCGCAACGCTTTGGGACCCAACGCTGAAAGTTTACATCAAACCAAGATTTCATTTAAAATTGAAAATGCGGTTTCATGGGAGATCCCAGTTTCATTAGCTATCATATCGATATAATCCGACGATCTTCATCCACCAGATTCGCACCAAAGCCACAATTCTTTCATTTTTGCAAATGATGGTCTTCTCTCTTTTGCTGTCTTGAGTCCTCCTGACCATCCTTAAATCGTTTATCCAATCATAAACAACTGATTTAGATGGAGAAGAATTTTATAAACTTATTTGCAAAAGCTTCAACACTTTTTCCTGGTTTCCAATCGTTTAGTCAGGAACTTGATGTCAGCCCATCTCAAAAATTTTTATTTTCCATGGGTTCAAGAAGTTACTTTTCTGAAGCAGATAATACACCACGGCAGCAAGAGGATGATTGAGGTAACAAGTCTATATGGATCACTACATCACAGATAATTGCTTACTGGGTATTTAAGGTTGTTTCATTCCTGTGTAAATACATCATTCAACAATTTTTTTCCTGGAACTTTTGATTTACTTCCTCGTATATATATATATATATATATATATATATATATATATATATATATGTTATAAATATATATATATAGAGTATATATATATATATATATATATATATATATATATATATATATATATATATATATATATATATATATATGTATGTATGTATGTATGTATGTATGTATGTATATGTATGTATGTATGTATGTATGTATGTATGTATGTATGTATGTATGTATGTGTATTTATATATATCGTGTCTGCTGGATTATTTTCAGTATTTCCCCGAAGCTCTTGTGTATGTGTGCAGAAATGCCCTGTACTAATCACTGAAAATTATCCTTGCATTATGTGATTGTCTTTTCTTGGCACAAACATCTCATTTGTGCAGTACGATTGATATTATATAACAATAGAGAGGAGGGAGGGTGATACCCTGGTACATTGATTTAATATAAAAAAACTTCAAAAGTCCTAAAGCTTGTATGTTAAGGTTGGTGCCTTTAGGTTTTCTGTTACTTCCGTCACAGAGAAATAAAACGTTGTATCTTTAACATTTCAAACTGGTAACCTCCAATGATATGTCACAAAGTTCAGCAGTCTGCGTCGAAGCTCAAGCTAAGTGACATCTGCATCAAATTTTGATGCGTTGGAGAACAACATTTCGGAGCCTCTAAATACTATGGTGGTGGATAACTCTAGTAACATTGTTTCACGTGACGCCTTTTTATATATATATTTTTTAGGTTATTTTTTATGCTATTACTGCAAAATGACAAACGTCGAACTTTTGGGGGGAACAGGAGAAGTAGTCAAAGGGAAACGCATGAATTAGAGTGTAAATTACGTGTGTATGACAGTTAACCTGGAGAGAGATCTAGAAACACAAAGATCAAAAAGTATGCTTATCCAAAGAGAAAAAGAGGAAAACAAAAGGCATTTTGAGTTCGATCAAAAAAGACAAAACAAAAACAAAGAAAGAATCTAGAGGAGAAAGAGAAGAAAGATGAGGTCGCATCGCCAGAAATGTCCATTTGTCGTCTAGACGGGAGGTAGGACCGAATCAGGAGTTAGATGAAATGGGTCAGGAAAACTATCACCCAGCATTGGAAAAAGACCAACACCTGCAAGCAACAATCGATGTGAATTCAGGTTGGTAAGAACTAAAAGACAAGGACGAGATAACAAACTCTTGTTTATGTAAAATAAAAAGGGAAGAAAATACATACACCAAGAATGAAAATATCCAGTCACAATCACTTCCTCTTGCAACTTTTGTGTTCTAAAGAAATAAATATTCGATAAATTAAAGATTAAAGCTTCAGTTGGACTGAAATGGCCAGGAGAGCGTGAATATTAAATTCCTGTGTCGAAATAAGGGGGACATACATGTCCTTCAACGCAACCTGAAATAGCTTTACAGTTTAGAATAGTAAACAAAAGCTGGTGAACAGCACCAACGTAAATCAAGACATATACCGTGATGACGGACTAAACAGTGATACAGATTAGCACTCAAATGGAGAGAAAAGTCAATGTATATAAAAATTAAACAAAGTTAAAAACTCATAAAATCCAGCGAACGTACTTTCCTTCCTGTTCTTGCAAAGGTTGTTCAACAAATTCACAAAACAAAACATAACACTCCTAAAGCTCCTTGCTTTATCCAACCTTGGCACTTACCAAGCCCGTATAATAATCCATACCTGAACACTAGAAAATGGCAAACTGTGTTTTAACCTTGGTAACACAGATAAAAATGCCTCAAAAAGATTATATCATTTAGGAAATTCACTTATTAAGACTTATTATTACGCAATACAAATATTCAAAAAACAGAAAGCAAAATTCACACTAAATGTGAAGTAAATAAGCTACCTATCAGTAACCTAACTTTTGCGTGAAATACCTCATGTACAGAATTTCAATTACTCACTTAGCATAACAAAATAAAAGTAATTATGTTTTTTTATTTATTTTTTTTACTGGCACCCACTTAGTCAATTCAACGAGGATCCACATGTCTACCAAATACTCTGCACATATCTTAGCATCTGAGGATGATCAGTGCAACAGTATAATACTCACATTCGAGAGAAACTTTTGAGCTCGAAGAGAGAGAGAGAGAGAGAGAGAGAGAGAGAGAGAGAGAGAGAGAGAGAGAGTGGTGAGGTGGGCTGGTTGCTCAATATTTTACATAGTTTTCCCATTACTCTTGTCAGAGAGAGGCGAGAGAAAGAAATATATATGGGACTCATGTTTTGTTTGTCAAATCAAATAATTCTTCAAACATCCAAAAGTCTTGTTAACGATGACAGCACATCATGTACTATATGAGGTCAGCAGGGATTGCAAGCAACGAGGATTTCTATGGAAACAACTATCAAGAAGTTGAAGTCTGGCGACTGAGCAAAAACAGCTTGTGTGAAACGATCATATGGATGCCGCAAAGTCCTCAAAACGGCAGGCGAAAGTCCTCTCTACTTGATAGCAAAGTGAGATTTTAATGCTTGATCCACGTACGTATTCCAAAAAACTTTAGGAACAAGTAAACGGGTAACCGGTTCTAAACACACAGATTAGTAGCCATTCAACTGTTCTAAACAAGCACATAATCTAGTTGCTTTAACAAATATTTCTTATGTAACATTTGTAAAAAGCAGTCGTTTGAAAAGAAAATCTTTTTCTTTTGTCAAAGTCTGTGCCTATTCTGGAAAAGGCAGTCTTCATACAAATATCATTTACCTATCAGCTCTACCAGCTTCCAAAAATATATATCTTGGTTATATATATATATATATATATATATATATATATATATATATATATATATATATATATATATATATATATATATATATATATATATATATATATATATATATATATATATATATATTACTTTTTCTTTAATGGTAATTTCTATGAGCAGAAGTTTGATATGTGATGATGGGGAACCCTTTGTCGCAGCTTTTAAGCAACATTTACATGGAGTTTTTTCGGAAAGAAACTTTACTAAATATTTTACTATGGATGTTCTTTGGTTTAGGCATGTCGATGACATATTTTGTGTATGGCCATTAAGTGAAGATGTGAACTGATTTTAATTAGATTAAATGCTCCATTCTATAAAATTCACATTGAGAAGAAAAAGATTCCATTTTACCCTTTTTTAGATGTAAGTGTTCATAGACACGGTAACAGATTTAAATTTTCTGCTTTTCGGAAACCTACAAATGTATCTTCAGAAGTTTCACTTTTACTCCAATTGGCATTTGAACGTTAAACAGCCTTTTTTTAATGTTCTTAAGAACATTAAGAATTTGTTGTCCTGAATTTTTAGAAGACGAGATTATAAAGATTTGTGATATTGCTTTCAAACTGAAAGTACCCGGCATTTTTAGTAGATGTTGCTTCATTAAGAAAGGCTAAGAAATATTTTGCATATGACCATGTTCGAACTTTTTGATCATTGTCATTTGCTAGTATTACCTTAACTACAGGTTTCTTTCTTTGCCAAAAATGTTTAAAGACTTTTATGTCAGTGAAGTTCTTAGTAACACTCAGTCTGAGAACAATTTTAATAAAGAACTCTTCCCATTAAAACAGGAAGCATATTCGAAATTCCATGTAGAGCTTGTAATATAAAAATATATTGTTCAAAGTGGTAAACTGTTTGGCATCAAGATTTGATCAATATACATATTGTGTCGTAGGATACACATCAATGAGTGCCTCTTTCTACATGTGAACTATTTTGATTATGCAATTGATTGAAAAAAATGTTATTTTTTAGAGATATTATTAAAAAAACATGGTAGAATCTAGCATAATAAAAAAATAAGTCCTGTGTTTGATATTAGCAATGGACCATATAAGCTATATAAATGACTTACGAAGTGTATTGTTGACAACTTAGTAACTATGTAATAGACTGCTTAGTAGTTTTATTTCCTTTGTATTTATTTACCCTTTAAGCGTAATTCTTGGCTGAGGACCATTTGGTTCTTGGTTAGATCATTTGGCTGTTCTGTATCTTACTTGTCTTCGTTTTTATGTTTACCTTTGAAATTTCGAAAATGTTTTTCATTCTATACTGTACCCTGATGAGGTGTATCAAGAATACACGAAAGCGCTGAGTACTGCTGTCTTTCAATATTTCCTGCTGGCTCTTTATAAACTGTACATACACCCATTTACACACACACACAGGTTGCACACACACACACACACACACACACACAGAGATATATATATATATATATATATATATATATATATATATATATATATATATATATATATATGTATATATATATATATATATATATATATATATATATATATATATATATATATATATATATATATATATATATATATATATAGATATATATATATATATATATATATATATATATATATATATATATATATATGTATATATATATATATATATATGTATATATATATATATATATATATATATATATATATATATATATATATATATATATATACATATATATATACATATGTATATATATATATATATATATATGTATATATATATATATATATATATATATATATATATATATGTATATATATATATATATATATATATATATATATACATATATATGTATATATTTATATATATGTATATATAGTTTTAAATATGTAAAGTTTATATGTACATATATATAATATATATATGAATGATGCTGTGCATATATATACCGTATATTTCTTCCATACGCAGGAAGGAATATAAGGGAATATTTTTGTTACAAACGATTTTTATATAATCCCCCTTATAAAATTTATATATATAGAGGAAAATATTGATTTTCCCCATCCAATATATATTCAATGGGAATTCATATATATAGGCAGATAGATTCTCCAAAAATAAAATTGACTATGAGTGAATATTCAAAAGCAGAAACATATAATTTGCATATAAGAGTTATTGCACACAACTTATAGCTTATCATATATGTAATGATATATGTATATATAAACATTCTCCAAAAATAAAATTGACTAAAGTGCCCTATTCAAAGCAGAAAACATAAATTTGCAGAGAAGAGTTATTGCACACAACTCAGCTTTCCAGAGGGTAATGAAATAATAAATATTACACTCATTTATTATGCGTATAAGCTATAGAAAGAGGGTATAATTCTATGAAATATATATATATATATATATATATATATATATATATATATATATATATATATATATATATATATATAGACATATATATATATAGAGAGAGAGAGAGAGAGAGAGAGAGAGAGAGAGAGAGAGAGAGAGAGAGAGAGAGAGAGAGAGAGAGATGGGAGAAAAGACTGAGTAAGAGAGACAGAGTGTGTAAATATCATGTCCAGAACACGGGAATACAATAAAGGCCAGAGCCCATACCCTAATGGCAGGAGAGGTACATTCCTTCTCTGTATATACCTATAAATCGTCCAAAGTTTTTGAGTCCCTCCTGACTATCAAGAACCAAAGTTTAACAGGCAAGTTTCTTTACAATATTTATTGGATAATGAAATTAAATGTTATGACATCCAAATTCATGTTTAAATGAGCGTGCGAAACTAAGTAACGACCTTTTAAGAGACTGTGCGAGGCAATAGAAGTTAAAAACATTTTTGCATAAAACACCCCTGAAACTAATGCCATCTTTACCTTAGGAAATCATTAATTAAACCTGTTTTGCCCAGCGGACCAGACAGTTCTACCCATTTTTCCGTAGAGTCGTTGAATTTACATGTTTTCTCCTTAGGAAGCCCTGAATTTGTTGAGGTCCTGTCCTTATACCTCTTACCTTAAGAGGCCCTAAACACACAGCCTTTCCGCTTACGAGGCTCTGAACTCATATCCTTTATAGTAAGAAAGAGGTCATGGACTTGAATTATTTCTCTGAAGAGGCTCTGAATTTCATTACTGTCCTACTGAGAAGGTATCTTGATTTTGTTTCCTTTCTCATTAAGACGCTTGGAAGTAAAGTTCTTTCTTCTTCAGACTCCGAATCTGCATCGCTTTTCTTAAGATTCTTTAGAATGACATACATTATATTTAAGGAGAATTAAATTTATAACCTTTTAGCTTATCAGGCCTTAAACTTCATAGTTTCTGCTGAAGACCTCAGGAATATAAATAATTTTCTGATGAAAATATTATGAATTTGATTTATTTTTTTTTAAGATTCCCTAAACCCATGTCCTTTCTAATTAAGATTCCCTGGATTTACATACATTTTCATTAAGAGCGCCTGAACTTACATTCTGTGTATTTAAGAAGCATTAAACTTACGTCATCCTCCTAAACAAACCATAAATTTATGTAATTTCTTCTTATGAGAGGCCTGATTTTCCATCATGTTCACAACAGGTCGTAAACTATATATACCTTTTCAATAAGGACCCTCCTGTGCAAAATTTTATCTATAGTGACCATAAAATCCCTACTATTGCAAACTCATAAGGCCCAAAATACGAACTCACTTTATATTATAACTTCATATCGGCACAAAAACTTCACCTAAAGAGAATATAAACTTAAACGCCATCAGCTTAAGCCCTTAAAATTTTAATTGGCCAAAAATCCAAAGCTTTTGAACTTAGGAAATTAAATCTTAACCCCATTTTATTTGAAGAGACTCCAACCTACTTTTTCTATCTCAAATGCGATATTTGTTTCTTAAATACTGTGTTATTCTTGATGACAGGAGCAATCTTTGCAATGATGTCTTTTTGGCTTGTGAATAGTATGCAAAACAAAACATTCTTCTGGAAAGATACAAAATTTAATCGGGAGTAAAATATTCTTTTCAAGACGAAATAGTCAAGTTTCTTCAGATAATAATAATAAATAATAATAATAATAATAATAATAATAATAATAATAATAATAATAATAATAATAATAATAATAATAATAATAATAATAATAATACTTTAGTCTTATTGTCAATGAAAATAAGCAATCTTCATCATACTAAAGAGTATTCCCATTATGTCAAAGGATATTGATCCTTGATACAGCTGTAAAAATGCTCAGCTGTATATTGTATATCCTTAAACCTGTAGTTAAATGGAGGGCTATTCAATTGTTATTTGTTTTCAAAACCATTTCATGCAAATCTTTGATATTCTTGTCAACCCATTTCAAGGAATATTCATTTGTAGGTCAGGGCACTTAACAAAACTAATGGAAATTTACACATATATCTCACAGAATTCAGCATTAGTTAACAGAGTTAGAGTTAACTTCTTTAAAATTTATGACTTGCTTAAAACCATTTCCCAGGCCAGTCTCTTTTATTCTTTCAGTTGAAAAGAGAGCAGCTTCATACCCAGAGTATCCTAAGGGCGTTGAACTGATGTCGACAGGGTGTTAATAGGCAAGTGGAAATTTTATTTAACAATAGTTTTACTTTTAATGAGATATCAAGTGGTTAAAACTCAGGGATATAGGATACTCAGTTTAATCTTATCGAGATCTGATGAAAATTGAGATTAAAATTTTCACTATCGAATATAAGATAATAAACCACTGGAATATTACAAAAGAAAGTCTCAGAAGAAGAGTCATAGTAATATGTAATTTATTTCAGCGTTATTTCAAAGGAAAATGTCTTTAAGTACTAAAAACATTAAATTCCTTTACTTTTGTAAAATTCCAGTGTTAACCTCTTACATTTTGCTTTTTATTAGTATAGTAACCAGGTCCCGAAAAACAGCTGGGTAGTGAAAAAATTTGATTTTTTCCAACTGCACTGTTGGTTCGAGATAAAACTGAGATAAATAAAAGCGTTATTGTCGTCTCTTGAGTAAATAAACAAAACCTGATCGATTTTTTTTATCAGAGTCGGAAAATATTCTTTATTTGCTATTTTGGAAATTGACCTCATATCGTTGTATGGATTTAAATTTTCTGATTTCACTGTTTACACCAGAGATGGACAGGGTACTTACTTATCCTCACTGGAACAGCTGTCAATATATGTGTTCCTACTATCTTTTGAAGAGGATAATTTATATGCTTTCACCCTAATAGTAATCCATAACATTTACGTAATGGGAAAATATCTAATTAGCATTATACTTTAACTATCCTTCGGTGGATAAAAGTGATGCAATGCTAATTTCCATCTTAATTGCGCTGTCAGGTTTGTGGAAAGTTGATCGTCAAACCCTGAAATGATTATATGAAACTAGTCATGTGGTTCCTCAGTGTTATTTTCCTAATGAAATCAATGGTCGACAGAGTTGCCCTTTAAATTGTTTCTTATTTCATCGAAGTCAACCTTGATAATGTGTCTGAATTACGATTTGGTTCAAATTAAATTTAGCTCTCCCAATACCTTGCATTTGCTGAAATCTAAGAGTCGAAATAGGAGCACGCACCAGCCAGCTAATATTTTCCGTATCATGAACCGCTCAGATATCAATCCTCAATTTTCCACTGCATGAATTTCTTTCTCCCTTTGTCACAGATCCATTCTGCTTCTGTTTATGTCCGTCCTCTGAGAATATGTCAAAGGGGAGAGCCATATTTTTTGTTTTTTTTCAGAAGACGACCCATAGCAGATTTCACACACTCTCTCACACATACATACACACACACACACACACACACACACACACACACACACACACACACACACATGGAGAAGTAGCTCACTGAAATTCTATGGGGATGAAATCTTTTTATATATTTTCTTTCACGTCGAAGGAAATGTAGGTGCACCAGGAAATTTTCCCCGACTAGGTGATCATATTTTCACATGAATAAATATGTAACAAATATCATTCTAACCAGTAATTTAACACTTTTTTTTTTTCAATCACTGATTAATGTTTTACAAACTTCAGCCTAATTTATGTTTATAGGTACCACATCTGAAATGAATATACATACACACACATACAGAATGTCTTCATTCATATGTGAAAATATGATCACCTAGCCGGGATAAATTGATCGTTATCAGAGGGTCATAAAAAACAGTTCCTGGTGCACCCGTATTTCCTACGACGTGAAAGAAAAGGTTAAAAAAATCTCATTCTCAATAATTTCAGAGAATGCCACTTCCCCTTGATGATGTCTTCAAGATACGCAGTAAAGATAAGCAAAAAAGGAAAAAAAAAATCGTGTTCTTTTTTCTTCTTTTAAAATTCATATTTTATATTCAAGTGCAAACTTACAGTGGAAACAGGTAGACAGATAGATAGATCAAAATATAGATATAATGAAAACAACGACGGACAAAAAGAATAAATAAATAATACATGTACATCAGACAAAAATACTAGTGAATATCTATTTTCATAGTCTCCAATAACCATATTTACGCTAAATCCTAGTTATTGTATAATCTTGCATGTTTAGAAACATGAAATTTGTTCAGATATTCCAAGGGCCGCTTTACATGATTATGGAAATTAGATTAAATCGAATAATTCTCTTGGGATAGGATAGGACTCTACCAGGATTTGATAGGATTCCTTTTTTTACTACACATGCAGAAAAGTTTGAATGCTGAAAAATGATGAATTCGGCTGCATTACCCACCGAATTTAGTTTTTTCAAATGATATTCCACGAGCATATAATTTTGATAAATAGGAAGGTACCATTCATGGAATAAATTAACGTGAATGTCAGATTTTCATCTGCACTGAAACTTAAAATTAAAATGCATGAAACTGTTGGCAGACCGCAAGGCGATACTTAGGACAAAGAAAGTTAGTCCCCAGAGAAAGGAAAACCGCCTGAAGTTCCCGAGGCAGAACGTTTTCTGTAACTATCTCTTGGAGTCAAAGTAAGAGGAATATCGTTTGACTCATGTATTCTGTAACAATGAATATCCATGTAACCAAAGTATTACTTTAAATGTACAATTTCGTATGAACTGACCTCACTTCTGCTTTACAAGATGATGATGATGATGATGATGATGATGATGATTATGATTATTATTATTTTATTATTATTATTATTATTATTATTATTATTATTATTATTATTATTATTATTATTTTAAGAATTACAAGACGGCTACATTTTGCACCCAACGACTATACACTACACTCGTATATATAGCATCGTAATTTTTCATTACTAAACTTATGACAAATCTTAATATGAACTTCCTATTTGTGTTCCAGCGTTCAACAAATAATTTTGCTTCAGAAAATTTTTTAGTGAATGTTCGGGGTCTTCGCAAGGGACAAGCGAATTTATTTTTTCATCTGTAGTAAATGAATAAATCTAATAGTATGGATATATTATATGTTACCAATATCCATAACTTACTAGAGATGATGATGATATTAGGTACAGTTATATATATATATACAATATATACTAAGAACAGAACTTTTCCAGAAAGACCGATGTATTCATTTTCTTGAGTACTGGAACGCTCGTTAGATCCTGGTCGCAAATATTGCTGACTTGATTGGGATCCGAATTTCTTTCGTTAATGTGTTTGGCGTTCAAAGCTAACTTAATTATGTTTACTCAGACAGTGATAAAACAATGTTGGACCTTCTGTCTAGTATTAAACATATGTGCAACACACACGTCCACACAGTGAAAAATGACATAAAAATAGTCACACAAACACACACACACACACACACACACACACACATATATATATATATATATATATATATATATATATATATATATATATATATATATATATATATATATATATATATATATAAATATATATATATATATATATATATATATATATATATATATATATATATATATATATATATATATATATATATATATTTTTTATTTTTATTATTTATATATTATATATTATATATATATATATATATATATTTATAAATTATTTTTTTTTTGTCACGTAAAGTTGTCTTGGATTTTTTTAATCCCGTGCCAGAGTATTTGTAAAATGTTCTTTTTAGCGTTTATTCACCAGGACTCTCGCTTTTCATGTCGGGCAGTTGCGAGAGAGTATCGTCTCCCCAACAGAGGAGGTCATCCATCACTGTCACGGCTCTTTAAACCTGGAAGTCTTGTGCTCCTGTTTGCAGCTTTAAACAGTATTAGAGATAGAGAATGGTACGCAGACCGTCTGTGTTCTCCCCTTCCCCTTGGCCGTCATAAGTGAGGATATTTGATCCCGTTGGAGCACTGACGCCTGCAGTGATCCCTCGGAGTGACCGACCCTCCTTCAGTTAACCTATTATTATTCAACTTCGCCAGACGTCTTAACAATTTCGCCACACGTCTACCTCAAAATTATATCAATATATCTTCGTTGTTGGAGTTTATACATATACATATATCTTTATTGTGTACTACTAAGGGTTTATTGTAAATACGTTTAAAAAAGAAGTGTTAAGGTTTATTCTGTCTTCATCTGTCGTGTGTTTGGGTGTGTTGTTTGTTCCTCTTACGCCTTTCTTTCCCTTTTACTTTTGGTATGAAAACTAGGTGGGCACTTGACGGAATAGGCTAAGTGTTGTTTTTGTAGAGGTTTATGCGTATTTTTCTAGCTTCCCGAGGCAGCTTTTCTGGGACTCTTTAGTGATTTATAATTTTTTTTTTTATTAAATCAATTGTTAAGATCATGTCAGTGTTTCTATATCCCTCTTTGAGAGTTCAAAAAGTTTGAATTTTGTCTCTCGACTGCTTCTTGTCTGGGTTTTGGCGCTGAGACAGCCTGGGTTAAGGATCCTGGATATGTGAATTAATGAAATTAAATTTGTTTTTGGGCTCTAGAGTAAAAATCTGAGTTCGTTACAATATATATATATATATATATATATATATATATATATATATATATATATATATATATATATATGTATATATATATATATATATATATATATATATATATATGTATATATGTATGTATGTATATGTATATTGTGCTTATTTTGACCTGCTATTGAAGAAGCATTTTAGGCTTATGAAGAAGCTATTGTCATAAGTTTTCTGCACAGCTAATTTTCAGCAATTTAGGAGTGATACGGAATGATACAATGAATATATGATGAGCAATGTCTCTCTCTCTCTCTCTCTCTCTCTCTCTCTCTCTCTCTCTCTCGAACCTCCTTGTTAGAATAACTTAATATTGAAAGAAAATAACTGGAGATTCTGAAGGTACGCCTCCTGTGCTCTTGCTGTAAAATATCAAATGTTGATATTTTGAATAATATAGTGAATTTGGCACAGATGAAAAGAAATGTCTCGTAGGTTGTGTTTGAGGAAGGAAAGTCTTAGGTCACGATTTTGACTCAGTTTCTTTAAACTTAGCACATTAAAAAGTACTAGCCTTGGATCCAAACAGAAAATTAATGAAGAAACTATTTAGTAAGCTTGCTCTAACCTCGCTCTTATTAGCGTGTATGAGTTCGAGTCTCAACACTGAAGAATAACCTTCATATGTTTCTCAGATGGGTCCGGTGCTTCTAGTAACAACAGTGACCAAAGACTGCAGAAATCTAAACTTTAAGATGCAACTGTCGCTTTCAAAAGTACATGTAACGGGATTTATGAAATTACACAATGTCATTTTTGTTAGTTCTTTAATTGTAATAATTTTGGCTTATAATTCTTTCTCTTGTGTAATTCTTACGCTTGCTTTATTTCCCTTTGTATCATAAAAAATAGTAATTTTCGTTTAAATGAAAATTTTCCATGAAAGGTAAGTCAGAACTCGATCGGGAGAACTTAACTATTGATAAGGTTAACTTCTTTCCCTACCAGTGATGTAATATACCTTGTCAGGAGATTCATTACTATGGAAACCTAAGTGAATGTTGCATGTTAGTCAAGATTTCGGGGGATGCAATATAGTGCGAATTCTGCCTGACGCCAGAATAACATAGAATGACGAGAGAAAGGATACTTCATCAGAATCTCTAGGGTTGTGAAGATTATAGCACTGTATTCTAGTCAGGAAGGTTATGAAATACTGATATCAAATATTTATACTTATAACAACAACATATTAAATCGAAAAGCTATGTACAAAAACGGTCAATAAATTTATCGCTGAAGCTGAATGTAATTAATGTGGAAAATGAGTTATAACGGTCATGTCAAATCATTTGACGTTGCAGTTGGGAAACATTTGATATTGACTTAAAAGTTTGTTGCGTACAGATGAAACAACATTTTCGCTATGAGCAGATTTTCTTCAGAAAGCATGAAGTTCAGATATAAAGACAAGTTTGCATTGCTTGCCGTAGGAATTTATTTTAATTGGAAATTCTAGTTCCCTAAATTTACACCCCATTCATAAGAATACACTACACGGATTTTCTTTTTGTCTGAGAGTCAGGTTAAAAGAAAATGAAAGAAGAGAGGGCATGCTATCATCGGTGGGAAGACCAAAATTTCAGTCATCATCTGAAACTGTTTGCAGAGAAAAAAAAAAAAAAAAAAAAAATTATGCTTATGGCAGAAGACAGATGGCCCAAACTGACCAATGGGACAATTGTATAATATCATGTACAAGGTAAATCTGACTACATTTCTATTGAATATTTTTCTGCAATCATTTTCAATAGTTACAGAAAGGCTAAAAAGAGGAAGGGGCCCTTTTAGCAAGATTAAAATGTCAAGCAGTCCTAAAAACGTTTGAGCTGATTACTTCAGGGATAGAAGAGGACCAGGTCAATTCTTTATTGACCAACTTTTTCGAGAAACGGAAGCACTGTGAGCTGAATATGTTTACTCAATTGTACTTAAAGAAAAACAGCCCTTGATTATATTGTACACCTGATTTTCATGGAAGAAAATGTAAGGTTTAAAGTACTTGCCTTTCATAACAGTGTTTCAAGAAACTCGTGATTTCTATAATGAACCCAAATATGGAAAAATATAGAAGGAAAGAAAGCAATCATAGTAAGAGCAGCAATGTTTAGAGGATGTGAAAATGTTGCCATCCAAAAACGACTGCCTATCTGGCGAAGATATTTAAGTCTCAGTACTGAAATGCTTATTTTGTACCAGAGCTTCTGTAAATAATCTGGTAATAGTTGTTTAAGATAATTTTGGTCAGGACAGCAATCATCAGATACAGGACCCAAAAGTGTGATTTCACCTTTGCAGTCTTACTTGAATGTCCATACGCAGTCTGTGCTTCTCCTCATCATACGCTTCTCATCATATACGCTGAACTTGGATAACAGGGTCGAAGAGCCTTACCATGGTTAAAACCTGACAGTTAGTGGCATAGATAAAAAAAAAAAAAAAAAAAAAAAAAACTCATAAATTAATATAGGAAAATCTGGATTATTTTTCTTTTTCAAATCAAAAGTAGAAGCAGATCTGTCATTACAGAAATGAAATTTTGGAATAAATAGTCATATTTTTTATGTAATTTTATGTCAAGCAGCCAAAAAAACAAAACGTTCACCTCTCAGGTCATACACTAAAGGTATTCTTGATCAGAATTCTTGAGGGTCGTGAAGTTTTTCAAAGGATGAACACTGCTCATTTTAGCTGTTATATAAATGCCTGTAAATGGCAGATGAGGTTCTCCACAAGAGACAACGGATTCGAAGAGCCAATTCCTACTACTCTGCACAGTGGTTAAACAGCCGTGGTAAAGTTTGTGACATATTTCTATGCATCTTCCTGGTTTAAATGTATCGGTCCTGTTGCTAGCAAAGAAGGGAAGCTGTCGATGAGAAAAAAAAAAAAAAGGCATTTTGCTCATAAAGGGTCAGTGTGTTGAGGATAGCTGAAAGTGTACAGCTTGAAGTTGTAAAATCAATGAAACTCTGGGCAGATTATACATATGTTTGAAGATTGCATGGGATTTCAAAGGGAAAGTTCTGATAGAGAATGTGTGTGGGCCAGGACTGGAAGAGAATTGGAGTGCAGGTTTCTGTCATTGCAGGTTTTTAGATGCGAAAATAGGTAAATGACTGACTTTACTTTAAGAGCCTGGAATTGAAAAGCATTACGATTTTCCAGGAAAAGTTACAAAATATACATTTGAGGGAGAAAAATAGCTTCTTACTTTTTGTCAAGATAAAGTCAGTCGGCAGTGAGTGACTTTATGACCCACCACAGATTGGAAGGCTGTGCAGGAATACCCCCTTAGGAGGAAGGTACAAAAAGAAAAGCCAAGAAAAAGAAGAAAGGGAGTATAAGGATTCATGTGAACAAATGGCTCAGAATAAAAATGCAATAAAAAATGTTTGAGCTTTTCGATCATACACTGAGACAGTCTGAAAGGTGAGTAATGCTTTTGGGGGAGGATTAGCTGTCTGAGAATAACATTGAAATTGGTTGTAAGAGAACAGTAACTGGAACAGTGAGTGTTATGGAATCTACCCTGACGACTCCTGTTGAGGGAGTTGGATTAATTTCCATTTTTTTTTGTTTATAGTACAAAGTGTCTCAAACCTCTGAACTGAGTGGTGACTCAGATCACGCTTCATTGAAATTGGTTGTAAAACCATAATCAAAGAAATAGCATAAGGTAACTGATAAATAATCAATTGTCGTTTTCCGAATGATTGCAGTAAGATAAATGTTATTCAGTTATACAGCGAACTGACAACAGATATATGTTTTTGTAAAGCTTTGCAACACACAGCGACTGCTACTGCGTGAATGGATATTTATACAAATATTACAATTGCAATATTTGTGATGGGATATTTTTTTGTAAACCTGTTGGACATTTTCAAAATTCCTGTTCAAAAATTAGCTAATGTCAAGAACGGACATATTGATGATGAAGTCATTCTGAGCAATTCTTTTGCTGGTGGATCAACAGATCCTTTTAAAGAAAAAAAAAAGTTTTCAATCATTGTGACCTGACTTCGAGTGGTTCATTATGAGGGAAGCTGATGCTTATCAAGACTGTATTTCACATCGTGAGAAATAGCATTGCACATGTAGAAAACAATGATTGATTCATAATATTGCAATTAGGGAACACAAAGGCTCAGTTGCTCAAAGTCTAGGCGAGAAAACATGAGAGTTGATGATCTACTTGCGCAGTATTATTACTAATAATTACGAAAGATCTGCATGTTACCTTCCCCATCTAAACAGTTTATGTTTTTCTTCCCCTTTACCTGGGTTGCATTTGTTATTCTTTATCCCCTCTTTATCCCTCTTTATACACAAGTGGTTAGTCACAACACGAAAGTATTTTATTTCAAATCCCACCCTTCACCTTTCACTGAATTCTGTGGCAATGTTTGTAAAATATTTATGTTCTTAAGTTAGGGGAAAACCAAAAGAGGATCAATACTATCTTCTTGTTCTTCCTATCATTATTTTTCTACAGAGGTGTCAGCTCTAATAAGGTATATCATGAGTGCAATAACGTGTCAATAATAATAAAGCAATGTTTTGAATTATAATTTTATTACAGCTTATTTTGCGAAAACTCGATTGAAAGATCAAAAGTAGTTCGTAAGTTTTTGATAGACTTGATGAATGAAACACATTTACTAATGCTTATGGAAGAATTTTCGCCAAGTCAAATCATGCAAAGTTCCTAGATTACTGCGTTAGGCCTGACAATGTTTAGATAAGGTGATTTCGTATAGTAATGTTTTTGTACGCTCGTATATTAAGCAACAAACAGGGTGATAAAAGATGAAAACTGCATAATCCTGTGACCTCCACTTCCTGTTGCCACCCGGATTGATATGCAGAGAACAGCTTCCCCAATTAGAGTTCTCGCGTATAATCAGAGTCAAGTCATGAGCTGAAAACGCTGCGGTGTTGCCGGGGAAGGATCCTCGCTCGGGCACATGCATTCAGTCGCCGGTTGAAGAAGAGCTCTCTGTCTTTCATGACTTTGCATTCTGTATTGTTTCCGCTAAACGTTTGTTATTTCTTCAATTTAACCTCCAGATTCATGAAATAATGATAATGATACAGCTAATATGACAGTACCAAAACACATACAATTAATTTCATTGTTGCACAATGCAGAAAATCAGATAAAAAAGGAAAAGTTATATTGTTCCCATCAACGAAATGCAAAGGAAGAGCTGAACAAAGCACAATGACATAAAAAACAATTATTTACTTCTTTAAGTTTTCAGGTTCTTTGCAAAATTTGGGGGAACAAAAATATGACCTGTGAGGCTTGACTGTCTGCCGTTCGGAATAAAAAAAAATAATGGTTGAAGGTTCCAGTTCAATGTCCAGCGCGGTCCACATGGAGAAACTGGAAGTCTCTCTCTCTCTCTCTCTCTCTCTCTCTCTCTCTCTCTCTCTCTAACATTCCATGCTATGAAGAGGGATACGTCTAGTTCAGCTCATGCACACAAATGCCATTCGAATATATAATATTTTACTATACTTGAACTAACCTAGAACAACTCGTACTGAAATGCTTCAGTGGTTATGATGAATATGAATGAAGCAATAAGATTTGCTATTTCAGTTTCCCAACATTGCCAATTCTGTAACTCTTTGGACAAATCTAAATTAATTATAGACTGAATTATTTTACTTCACTTAGAAATATGGTGATAGAAATCTGAGCTACTTTTGGTTACAGGCTTTACGACAATTGTTTGTTTCCAGTTGAGAACAAAAATTTCATTGTCATCCTCCATATGAGCTGCATTGGCTCATGTATTAAAACTTATTGGCATAGATATTATCGACATTTACTTTGACTTTTAAAAATCTTACATTGCTGATTAAGAACAGGCAAAGTTATGTTCATGCTAAAATGTCGAAAAGTATCCTCGACGTAAAATCAGTAAAATGTGATGAGTTTAGGGGCATCATTCGAAAACCATTTCTTACATTTTACCTGAACTGCGCATGGTATCTTTAACATTCCAGGATCGAGTAAAGGAAGATCTTGAGAGCTGAATATTATCATGAATGATATAAAAGCTGCTTATTTTGCGCATTCCTTTCGCTGGAGGAGTTGCATTTCCATCCCTGAATATGTTAACTCACTGTGGCCTCTTTTTTTTTACTTTTTTTTTGTAAACTGTACTGTAATAATTGCGTTGATAAAATTAACTGCTGTTGTCATTTATCCTCAATGGCTAAAAATAGCTATGTTTGTGTAACTTTGAAAAATTGTTGTTGTTTTTTAAATGATTTCATTTAATATTTTAGAAAGATGAACAATGTTCAAATTAGAAAATTAAAATAAAAATTTAATATAATTTTAAATTATTTTATTTTGGAATGTGTTCATTGAGTTTTGCATGCAATTCTTTAAGTTTTGCGTGAGGAAAGTAAAGAAATTTTCTTTACGTTCTGTACATAACAAATTATATTCTTTTTCTCATTGTAAAAATATAGTTCAAGTAATATTATTGGACAGTGAGAAAGGAACATTCAAACTGTATTGTTGGTAAGGGAAATAACCTAAAATTAACTTCGACATTGTTATGCTTTTGAAATAAAACACGCAATTGTGGTTGGGTGAAATTTAGAAAAAAAAAATTAACATTAAAAAATTTGAAAGAAGAAAGAACCAATCCCTGGAAACTTCTGCCCGAATCAATTTGAAGTCAGAAGTTTGGCTTCAATGTACACACCGCAGAAAAGTTTTGAAACTAATTTAGGAACAGATGATGTGGTTCATTTGAACCTAAGGTAATGGGTTGAAAAAATCAAACTTTGCGTAAACTGAGAAAGGTCTTTAATAATAATAATAATAATAATAATAATAATAATAATAATAATAATAATAATAATAATAATAATAATAATAATAATGAGTTGGTGTAAAGTTTTAAAACAGATAACAAGGGTATTATACTAGGTTGAAATTTCGTATAAAAAGAGAAAAAAAAGGACAGGTAATATACTATATATTCAGAGGTGCTGCAATGTATAAGCTATGGAGAATAATGTATTATAAGTAGTAACGTGAACAGAAGAGCCAGAGAGCTGAAATATTGTACATTAGAGAACATAGCAACGCCCATTAAGTCTGAAGGTTTCATTGTCGTGCTCTGCCATCCTGCCGTTACGATAGCGTGTGCACGGTCGCCTATTTTTACCTTGCAAGTCAGCGGCTATAGCAACATACAGGTATATCTGTATTTTTTTTTCTTTTTTTTACAGTCACAGTCTTGCTTGAATGTCTAACACGAACAATATCAATAACTTTTTTTGACAATGCGATGATGTAATTTCAGTTAGTGAGGAATAGATGGCTTTTACCTTGATGCTGTACTTATATGAAGCTAGTGGATGCAAATAGGTGTGTTTAATAAATAATCAAAGCACCATTATCCCAGTCTGTAATTCTATAGGCAGTTATCTTTAAAAAAAACTCTTTGAATAATTAGAATTTTGTTTTAAAAACTCAAGAAAGAAAAACTAGTTAATTAACCATACCCAAGGCCGTTGAAACTGAAGCCACTGTTGTGAGCAAGATTTTTCATAAAAAAAAAAAAAAAAATGATATTCGAAGGGCCTAATGAGCTGCACAGGCGAAGAGTTTTCACATCTAGATAAACATAATGAAGCCTTTTTGTCCGGTAAAAAATCCCTTTGCATTGAGAACGAGATGTTGTTTCCTCTCTGGCTGAGGAAAAACTAACGCTTCGTTTTTTCTTTTTTCTTAGTAAAAGTCGCACACATTTTGAGGAGGAAACGGTGCTGATATAATGATGCTTCCACAAAAGAAAAGAACAATAGGCTTTCCGAGTAAGATTAGAGTAAATGAGCAAGCGGGGTGCAAGGAGGAAAAATGGACATTTTCTTTAACTTCGTAAGTGTTTAATCCTGTGTAGTGGCGGATGAATAGAAAATGGGTTTCCCATATGAAATCTTTTCTATTTCATTTCTTTAAATTCTTATGTTTCATTCCAATCTTTCAGATAACAATATTTCTAATTTCATTTCATATTTTTCCTCCTAACTTGAATATGTACCACTAACGGTTGGTATTTCTAAAGTTTTGTCTCGCTTTGAACATTTGTAGTTCGTATATATAATAAACGCAATAATGCTGAAAATTAGTACAGGATTGCAGGGGAGCAGTAATAGTCCGACTATACTTTACATTAAGCTTCGTTTTTTACGTATAATACGATGTTTCATATTTATTTCTCGTCCACTTCTGCTGGATTCGATTCAAATTGCATTGTACTACCAATAGATAGCCAAATATCTGAAAACATTCTTTGTTAATGTGTTCGGAAATGACGCTTGCATATGTTTTTCATGAAGTGATAGTAGCTCTGTGTAACAGAAATGAGAAATCCTAAAATATATCACTAAAGTAGGATGGGATGCATTCTAGTAATAATGAAACTCCTGATTCCGGCCTGAATATTTGCTGTTAATATAAGACTGAAAGATGATTTGCTTCTTCAGTACCTTAAACTTTTCATTTCCATAGATACAATTAAGGAGTATAAAAAAATTAGTTCATATTAAAGTTCAAGAAGTGATACAAAACTGAGAGAATTTTGCAGTGTCAGTGTGAGGTCAGTGGGTCAACAAAGGTAGTAGCGTTAATAAAAGCCATAAGGAAAAAGAATGAAAATAGTGAATATTTGGTAACTGAGTGGAAAGGAAGAGAGGATTTGACTGAAGCGCAGCTATTAGATAGGTAAGGGAATCATCTATGGTATAGGTAGGCATGTGGAATATGGAGGTGAAAACAATGAAATGCACAATATTTAATCCCTTCAGGCAGAAAAAAAAAGGCTGGACTAGGGGAAGAAAATGACAGAAAAAGGCTTAATTAAAGAGAGTTCACTTGGGTAAAAGTTGCAAGGAAAGAAATGATTATTTGAAGGTGTTTCATTCTACTGTTGATGTTGTGAGTATTTTAAAGGATTGTTGGATCGAGAGGAAATAAGCAAGATAACAATAAAATCGATAAGATTAGAAATGTATATAAAACTGATGTGGGGTGCTGTATTATTAAAGTAAATGAAAATGTAACTGAGTAAAAATAGTAAAACACCTCCGGATTAGACTGAGGTTGCAAGGCAATATAAACAAACGAACAGCTGTCCATATGTACAAAGGGAAAATAATAAACAAGGCTACAAGAGTTCTAGCACTGATCAATACTTGTGAAAAAGTACACTAAGGAGATCTGTCTCAGACGGAAAAATAAACTAACAAATGTCTTGTTCGAAAGGGTGCTTGGCTCAAATATTTGTTACGACACCAGTATACAACATTATGCTATATATCTGAGAGCAAATAGTATGGTTTCATGCTCATGCATCTAACTAAAGCGACTTTTGACAGAAATGTTTAAGGTGGATGTGGAGCGGCGTTGATGTAAGCATATAAAAATAGTTATTCAGTAGAAGGTCAGATTATGAAAGTGAGAATCGTTGAAGAATATGTCGAACAGAAAGTTATTGGCTTAATGTAAAATGGGCACTAAGAAACGGTAACTTGTTCCTTTGGCTCTTTATTATTTCTTTAGCTTGAATGAGGAGGTGAGTCCAAGCAAGAGCAAATATATGAGCGCGTTTTAGGGAAGGACTAGCTCATTTTTTCCGCTGACATGACGTTAACTGTTAATATCAGAGATGCGCCAAAGACTAATGTGTTTCAAAACGCTGAAAGGGAGAAAAGCCTAAAACAAAATCTATCAAAAGGAAAAGTCTGAATAAAGACAGAATAATGGTAAAAATAGCAATAAATATTAGAATCGAGGTTAGAGGAAGGATAATGACGACTTCTTACTGATTTTTTCTTATTAAATGTTAGTAAAGCAGTATGTTGGAATTTAAAGTCTTTACCTAAGCAATTCCGACTTACTGAAGCCAAATACAAATATTGTGAATATATTTATATATGTGTGTGTGTTTGTGTACACATGTGTATTTGTATGTATGTGAGTGTCTGTGTTAGAGAGAAGAAAAAGAAAACTAGATTTTATTTTCTTTCTAGAAGGGTAAAATAATTATTTTGCCACAGTATTTTAGCCCACCTGTGTTTGTGTTCAATATTGTTTCAGAGATATCCCAATTACTTGAGCGATGCCGGAGTTGTCATTAATCTCAGAAACACTGATCTTCTCAAGTCGCGGAAGGCATCGGGTCATCATCCTGTCGCAAATGTTGTCGTGTGCCTCAAAGGCAACACCAAACAAACAAACCAATAACTTCCACCGGCAGTAAATGAACGCCCAAATAACCGTTAAAGAAGACGTGAGGCTGCGTCATGAATATTATGGATTTCACTAATGACCGTTGGTGGAGCTTCGGGAATTCCCCTTGAAATGATACTGGGGAGACATCACTTAACAAGGCAAGTTGTCGACGTCAATTTCATTAACATTCATTGCATATGGAGACAACTCTCTGGAACGTAGTATATCCATGCATTGACTATCAATTTCTCCTTTCAGCCTCAAGACTGCGCATCGGGAACTGATTCCATAAATGAATGGCAAGTTAAATCTTCGCCTCTGTTAGTAAAGATGTGATGACGCTTGGAAATATCTAACATGTTTTTGCGAGTGTAGAACCTATTTAAGTACGAAATATTCAGGTAAAAATACTTTTTTATGTATAATGATATATAATAAATAAATTGTTTTGAAGACGTTTATTGAGAGATAACTCAGGAGTTATTTCCCCTTCACCACTCGTAAACGCTTTGAGTCCAGATGACGAAGTGCTGATTAACGAAAAATGTTCGAGTAGTTCATCGACACTGAATCAGCATCATCTGTTTTTCGTGTTATTCTTCTTACTTCGATTATCCTTTATTTCTCTATTCATTCTCTGTTTTCGGCTGCTTTTTATACAGGGGTCCTCGGGCTTAGAGCTCTCTGCTTTTCGAACACCGATGACAATAAATTGATGCTCTCTCTCTCTCTCTCTCTCTCTCTCTCTCTCTCTAAAATGATTAGGGCAAAGTGACTCATTCGTCAGAATGCACCTGTTTTCTTTTGGAAAAGTAATTGATTTCAACATTTCTGTATAATTTCAGTTTTGGCAAATAAATTTTCAAGAAAATACATGAAAACATTAGGTTATTCACACTCTTGGATTTTCCTTGCAATTGGAAACAAATTTACCATTTTTTCAAGAAATAAAAAGCGGGACTTGAAACACCGTCAGAAAATTAGAACTGATAAAATTAATGCCGACAAAATTTTCCTTTTAGTTTTCTGTAAAAGAAAACTATTGAGATGGCTTTGTCTGTCCGTCGGCACTTTTTTTGTCCGCCCTCAGATCTTAATAACTACTGAGGCTAGAGGGCTGCAAATTGGTATGTTAATTATCCACCCTCCAGTCATCAAACATAAGAAAGAACAGCCTTCTAGCCTTGGTAGTTTTTATTTTATTTAAGGTTAAAGTTAGCCATGATCGTGCGTCTGGCACCGCAACAACACAGGCCACCACGGCCGGCTGAGAGTTGCATACAGCATTATACGCTGTACAAAAAACTCGATTGCGCCGAAGAAACTTTCAGCTCATTTTTTACTTGCTTTCATTTGTATCTAATTCTGAGTTGCAAAATATATAAGATCACATATTAATAAAACTATCTGATTTTTCATTTTTTTCCTTTGCTCTGCAATAGGATGTTTATATATATATATATATATATATATATATATATATATATATATATATATATATATATATATATATATATATATATATATATATATATATATATATATATATATATATATATTATATATATTTTCCTCTAATAATTTTTGCATAATAATATATATATATATATATATATATATATATATATATATATATATATATATATATATATATATATATATATATATATATATATATATATATATATATATATATATATATATATTATATAGATTTATATATATATATATATATATATATATATATATATATATTGAGATTTCTGTTTAGTATTTTATTTATGATGTCCTTGAGTGAGGGCCTGTCACCCTCGGGATTATTTTAATTATGTACCAAAGTGTCACAGCGGCAGAGAACAGAGATGAGGTTGTTGAAATGAATGTGTGGAGTCATGAGAAGAGATAGGGTCAGAAATTAATTTATTAGAGGGCCAGTTACGGCAGGGGAATTTTCGATGAAGGCCCATGAAAGACGACTACAGTGGTTTGTTCATGTCATGAGGAGAGGAGACCATGTGTGTAAAAGGGCTATGAGCATGAAAGGGAAGGCCAAGGTTCAGATGGAAGGACAAAGATGGCAAAGGACATAAAGGAGAAAGGTTTAAGAATTCAGAATGCATTGGGCATAGAAAGTTGGAGAAGACTGATATGAAACAGCGAACTCATATAGAAATAGGCAAAGCTAAAGACAAGGAAGAAGAAGAAGACCTAAGTATCAGTGTTAATGGGATGTACCCTTATATCCTATAAAATGGGTCTCCTTTTCCGAGCCTATTTAAACCAGCTATCATTTCTTTAGCGCTAAGTGCTACTAATACAAAGCTCTAAATTTATGGAATTTGTTTTAGACAACCTGTTTTTACATTTTGTATTTGTCGCTGGGACATGAAAATAAATATTTGTCATAATTCCACCGCAAAGCCCTGACAAAGGCAGCTGATGTGCAGGATGCAGTTTGTTATGTAGCTTGTATTTCTTTTGAGATTCAACCTCAGATCTTCAGGATATTCCCTTTCCAGCATGGAAAAGTATTTTATAAAATTGTGCAAATATACTTCCGTCGGTGCCTTCTCAGCCAAAATATGAAATGTTTCATACTTTCATATTTACTTGCATGAACGCTGGCGTCGAGTCGCGGATTTCTGCCTTTGCTATATATTGTTGCTTCATCTCACTTGACGACATTGGATCAATCTGGATGCCTGTTGCCAGATGCCATAATGATTCTCAGATGTTTTGTTTCTCTTTTGTCTTACACGTCTGAGCTATGGTTTAATTAGCCCCTTCATCTCCTATTTTTTTTATCTAACCTCTCTAACTACTACTACTTTGTTGATCCGCAGATAAAAGGTTTGTCTTTGTGAAATAAAAATATTTTAATATTCATAGTGTGTCCTTTTTCTAATTTCCCAATTTAGTTTTTTTTTCTGATCTTCCAGCAAACGTGTGAAGAAATGTATGTTTACTTTTTGAGACGGTTCAGATGTTACTGCCTAGGAAGTAATTTGAGCGCACACCTG
>NC_089766.1:32181718-32201718 GCF_040412425.1 Macrobrachium rosenbergii | reverse complement strand
TTATATTTATCAACAACTTTTTAAATTATTAAAGCATCAAGTTTAAATAAACCAAGACTTAAATTTAGAACACTTTCATTATTTGACTTAATAAAACAAGATTCGATGATATTCCTTTTAACTGTGTCATTGCACGGGACTAAAGGTCTTGCTTTACTCCAGTTAATAGGATGATCTCAGTCTCTAATATGTACGAATAATGCATTCGATATTTGGCCATTTCTCACAGAATATTGGTGTTGTTTGATTAGTTGTGAAAGTGGTTTTCCAGTTTGTCCATAATATATTTTATCACATTTTTTTACAAGGAATTTCATAGATGCAGCCAGAAACATCTTTAGGAGAATTTTTTATCACTAAACTCTTAACATTAAAATTACTGAAAACAACATTTATGTTGAAAAGCTTTAAAATTCTAGGAATTTGTAAAAACCTTTCAACATACGGTAGTTTGAGAATATTATGCTTGCTGAATTCAAGTTTGTTATTAGTTAAATAAAATGTTTTCCTGGGTCTCTTCCATGCTACATCTACAAAGGTCGTTGGGTATTTAAGTTTCAAAGCAATATCATAAATAGTTTTGATCTCAGCATCAATGAACAGCGGGCTACAAACACGTAAAGCCCTTAAGAACATTCCAGAAAAAAACAGAGAATTTAACATTCTGATGGTGATTGGAATAATAATGAACAAAAGAGGCAATGTTAGTTGATTTTCGAAGGACTGAAAAGGTGAAATTTTTATCATGCTATGGACAGTTACATCAAGAAAATTCAAATTACAATTTTTTTCTTCCTCTGCGGTAAATTTTATAGAAGGGATTAAATTATTTAGCTTAACGAGAAATTCCTGGAGATTTTCGTGAACTGGCCAGATACAAAAAATATCATCTACATACCTAAACCATATAACTTTTTGGGGCAAAATTCTTGGGAAGAATTTTGTCTCAAAAAATTCCATGTAAATATTGCTAAGGACAGGAGATAAGGGATTACCCATAACTATACCAAACTTTTGTACAAAAAATTCCCCATTGAAACAAAATTTACTATCTTTGATACATAACCTTATAAGATTTGTGAGGTTTGCTACAGTTAAGGGAATGTCATAACTTTCTAATTCTTCCTCTAAAAAATCCGGTAAATCATCTACAGGCAATTTTGTAAATAAAGAGACAACATCAAAACTAACCATAGTAAAATCAAATTTTAAATTCAAACTATTCATTTTGCCTATAAAGTCGACATTATATCTTTTATACTCGTATTAGAAATGTTTCCTACCAATGGTGTAAGAATTTTTACAAGCCTTTTAGATAAGTTATACGAAACCGAGCCTGCTGAACTAATGATTGGTCTAATAGGGTTGTTGATTTTGTGCGTCTTGACTTAACCGTAGAGATATGGTAGGGAGGGGCACTGAGTGGTAAACTGTTTAATTAAATGGTCAGAGTCCTAAAAATGGATTTAATTTGTTTGCTAAAATGAGAGTTAACTGTCTGTGTGGGATCTGACCTCAGTTTCGTATAAGTTTCACTATCATTCAATAATGTCATTATTATATATATATATATATATATATATATATATATATATATATATATATATATATATATATATATATATATATATATATATATATATATATATATATATATATATATATATATATATATATATATATATATATATATATATATATATATATATATATATATATATATATATAAGTTTGGTTCTCTTTTTTTCATGTTTCAACGAACGGAGCATAGTCTTTAGTAATTGTCTCTTTCGCCCGATGGTTTTTCGCTGATTTTCTCGTCGCCCTCACTTGATGTGGGCGAGCTTTCCACCAGGGAAGATTGATCGTTACAGTTCCACAAAGGGAGGTTCAGCATCCTATATTTCCACTGCACTCTTCGTCATTTGTTGTCTGCAACACCGCTCTCTGGCCAAGGCCAGGACTTTTAACGCTCGCTTCTTTTTTTTTTTTTTAACGTGAGGCTGCTGTTGGAGAGAGGGTGTGCCTTGTGCCCTCATGTTCGAGCTTGTCTGTGAGTTTTGTATTTGCCCACCTTGCGTTGACGAGTGCACTGCTGTATCCTCCGGGAATCGTCAGGAGGTCTTCTGAGGCCGGAGAAGGGTGAGCATCCCCTTTTGCCCACATTTGCTTTCCTCTTTATGTGAGTGGACGCCCCCGTCGGAGCATTGCTTCAAAGCATCAAGCGCAAACTCCCGTAAGAGCCTTTATAGATAGCGTTCCCTGGGCTGAAGCAGTTTCAGTGCAATTACACCATGTTTGGTGAACGTTTATTGGCTGTATGAATTAAGGTGTATCTCATTTGTTTTGTAAATTTTTAGTGTTAAGGAAAAAGTCAGTTATTAGTGTTAAGTTTCTTCGCTGTGTCTCCGCCTATTGTGCACACGTGAGTGAGTGTTGATTTCGTTCTACTACTATGACATTTCTCTCTTACTCTTCAGTATAATAGTTATGTAGGAGATTGAGGTGTGTGTGAGGGTATTGTATATATGTGTTTTTTTTTTTTTTTCTAGTTCCTCAAGCAGGCTTTTGGGGACATTTTTCATTAAGTTTTTGTTTTTAATAAATAAGTGTTAAATTTAGGCCTTTGGTCTTTTTTGTCGCCCTCTTTGAGTGTTTATTACCTAAAGTCTGGAGTGTGGTAAATCTTTGTCTGGACTGGCAATTGATTTATTGAACGGAGGGCTTTTTTTTTTTTTGGCTCTTGTTGAAGAGCTCATAACAATATTATGTAAATGAAATAAAGGTAAATGGTATATCTCTCCAAAATTTTCTTAAGGCATTACAGGTAATAAAGAAAATATTGATTAAATTCCAACAACCAATAAGTAATATCAAAAACCTTGTTCCTAGTAGACAAACGTTTTGTTACCCAACTTACCACCAACGATGGGTGTGACAGACCCAGTTTTGTAAAATTAAACAAAAATATTTATACTAAATTTTTACTAAATCTAAAGATTCGCAAAGAAAATATAATGTTTCTCAATTATTTTTCACGTCCCAAAAAATTCAAAAGAAAATTTATCCACATGAAATAAATGTTTATATAGTTATGTACCCTTGTAAATGCACACCACCTGACTTTTATTCCTTCCTAAGGCTGTACCCCTTTATTTCCAACCTGATTTATACATGTTTTGCAGACCAGTTACCTGGGATTCTGCACAGCTGGCACAGAGAGAATATAAATCACTAACGATAACGTTGGGTCCAACAGACCCTCGCCTACATATAGGTGTTAATACAGACGTTGGGTTTGTCAAACCAAAAACAGGCCTATTGAGAAAATACACGGAAAGAGTAGATTGATATGACCTTCACCTAAAAGGGCAACACACGGGAGTGGGTTACTGGGCTTACTTGGGGGGGCGGCGGGGTGGCCACCACCCGTCCACAGAGTGATCACTTGATCAAAACAGGGTTGGGTTTCTCAGACCCCACGCTTGTGTACTGGTGTTAAATGAAGAAATAATGGTTATTCTTAGCAAGGAAATTAGAAACGTTTTATTCATTTTATTTTATTCTTAGTTTTATTGGTCTGGACGAGTCCAAAGGTCTACACTATACCTGTTATTCACTTTATTCACTTCAACACCTTACCATCAACTAAGGGCTTGGTGGCACAAAGCCTGCTTCATCTGTATCAACCCCTGTTTGATTTCTTTACTTGAAAAAAAGAGACTGTTTTTAGAGACTGCGTCTCTTGATATGCAGGAAAACATTATACTTGTTTGGGGTTTTGAAATAAACAGAGTTACAAGTCTGTGCTCTGTGGTGACAAAAGAAGGGACTAATATAATATACATCGGCACTCATTCCATACATAATTTTCTGTAATATTTCAATAACTGAGAGCTCACAAGCAGGACAGAGAGAGAGAGAGAGAGAGAGAGAGAGAGAGAGAGAGAGAGAGAGAGAGAGAGAGAGAGAGAGAGAGAGAGAGAGTTTGAAATTGTTATTTCATGTGGCTAAATTTTCTTTTGAATTTTTTGGGACGTGAAAAATACAGTAATTGAGAAACAGTGTGTTTTCTTTGTGAATCTTTAGATTTCGTAAAAATTAAGTATAAATATTTTTGTTCAATTTTCCAAAACTGGGTCTGTCACTCACACCCATCGTTGGTGGTAAGTCGGGTAACAAAACGTTTGTCTACTAAGAACAAGGTTTTTGAAATTACTTATTGGTTGTCGGAATTTAATCAATATTTTCTTTATTACCTGTAATACTTTAAGGTAATTTTGGAGAGATATACCACTTACCTTTTTTCATTTACCCTTATTTCACAATATTTCATTTATTACCTTTGAGGCGTAGTCGGGCACGGGAAAGAAATGCAGTGATGTGAAAGTGGTTTATTTACTAGTAGCTTTGATAATGAGCACATTATAAAATGCTAGAAAAAATCTATCCAGTGAAGGTTGAAAATCTAATATTTTCCCTGTCAACGATAAATACACAAATAACAATAGTGTGGCTTCAGCACCAATTCCATCCTTTGGGAAGTATTGTCTCTGAAATCTTGTTTATTTATTTATTTATTTATTTTATTTATTTATTTATTTTTTTAAAGTCCCTAATGCCATTTGCTCTTCTTAGTTGCAGATATAAAGACAATTGTTACTGTCGTAAAAAAAATTACTCTTTTCAGTGATCCACTATTTTTTTTTTTTTTTTTTTTTTTGGTTGAGTTGCTAAAGAAAATGAAGATTTTTAAACATTAATTTCTTTTGGATATTCTCATGACCATTAGCAAAATTACCTCCCCTGAAAGTGAATGACATATTTCGGTTAAAACTGTGGCTACATTTTTTTGGAGAGGCTATGTGAACTTAACCTTACGAGATAGTCCGTTTTCTCTTTCTGTTTTCATAGTAGAGTATTATATGCTAAGTTAAAAAAAACATTGTAAAGATTAATCACATGTCCATATATATGTTAAACTTTATGTTGAAAACAAAATTTTAACTTACATACTAATACGCCTCTCTCTCTCTCTCTCTCTCTCTCTCTCTCTCTCTCTCTCTCTCTCTCTTTGGGCAGCAGTCTTAAAAACATAAGTAGCACATACTAGGCCATTGACTTTTATAGCCTGCTACGTTTCAAAGGAATTAGAGGAAGAAAATAACTAAATCTGTAGAGTTTCTCTGACACTTTAATTTTAAGAGGGATGGTATTAATTTATTTAGAGGAAAATGCAATTAGCTTTGGGTATCGATAATAAAAAAATTGATAGCTATGCCACGCAAACACACATGCGAGCGCGCACACACACACACACACACACCCATGCACTCAACTCCAAGCTCCAAGCTAGGCAGAAAAAAACAGGGAATAACTATTGTGTTAGTTAGTCAACTATGGTGAGTTGCAGGTAGATGGAACTGAAACCGGACAAAGGACCTCATCTAGAAATACTTGCTGACAATGTGATGTACATCACTGTTGGGAACAGTCGCCTCTAGGGAGGCTTACGATATTTAAGTCCATTGCAAAAACTTTATATATATCACATATATATATATATATATATATATATATATATATATATATATATATATATATATATATATATATATATATATATATATATATATATATATATATATATATATATATATATATATATATATATATATATATATATATATATATATATATATATATATATATATATATATATATATATATATATATATATATATATATATATATATATATATATATATATATATATATATATATATATATATATATATATATATATATGTTTATATGTGTGTGTGTGTGTGTGTGTGTGTATGTATATATATATATATATATATATATATATATATATATATATATATATATATATATATATATATATATATATATATGTGTATGTGTGTGTGTGTGTGTGTGTGTGTGTGTGTGTGTGTGTGTGTGTGTGTGTGTGTGTTAACTTCGAGAGGAAATTTCATTGCTTACCTTTTCCTAGAAAGTTGAGAAGTCCCATCTATTGGTAGCTTGATAGTTACCTCATCAAAAAGGCTACTGGCAATGCACATCTGTACATACACACACTCTCTCTCTCTCTCTCTCTCTCTCTCTCTCTCTCTCTCTCTCTCTTAGGTCTACAGAGAAACAAGTGTTACCGAAAATAATTTATTTGTCAAAAGTCTAACATAAGTGGATTGCAAGAAACAAGAGATGAAATAAAATGGAATACTTAGGTTCACCAGATGATCAAACATACTGCAGTCCATCATATTCAATTAATTATTCCCACAATAGGTCAAAATAAGTCAAAGTCCAGTACATTCCTTATGAACGCATCTTAGCCTCTTACTCAGCGAAACATCTGAAGAAGTCAAATAAAACCCTTGTTAATCAAATTAATTAAAATAAAGATATGGGAATTCCTCCCACGTTACTAATAAAGTACACACAATGTAGAAAATGCAAATTCAAGTGAGGTATTAAGTTAAATGAAAAGAACAATCGACAGTTTGGGAAATCTAAAATGTTTCCTACCTCCAAACAGCAATGTTCACAATTCTTAATCGACAGGTCTCGAACCACAGAGTCTTCACCGATGACTTCTAATAGTATTCAGTGTTGATCTTCGAATGATAATTTGTGTGATAACTAATCCCTTCACACTCTGGGACTCCGCCCAAAAAAAAACAAGTAGGAACGCATTTTCCGGAACCTGGACATTTCCGACGAACGCACTCACAAAGTCTTCTTGCCAGGCAAGGATGTTCTCATGTCTCGAGCATACCTGACGTATTCAACATGTATACAATTCCCTAATCAGGATGCGTGCCAGACACCAGCTAATCATCCTTTCAAAGTTCTTCCCAATGCCTTTAGCCACACTTATTTATCAAAAATCTGCTATGCATTGTATTTCATAAAATACTGCCTATGAGCATTGTATATATCATAAAATATATATATATACCTATATATTTATATATATATATATATATATATATATATATATATATATATATATATATATATATATATATATATATATATATATATATATATATATAAAATATACAACCAAAACCAATTTCATCTGCTATTAACCATCTCCCTCACAGAAATATTGTAACAATAATGGCTTGTTTCTATAGATTTGTCTCAGAACCCATTTTAAAGGCAATGTTACTTTTCTTATTTCCTCCTAAACGAGAGATCTCACTATTTTGTGTCACCGAAATGCAAAAGAAAACTCGAGGAAGCAGTAATGGCCGAAGACTTCTGCAATGAAAGCCGAGGGAGGCAAAAGAACAGATCTTTTTTTGTCAGTTATCTTCGTATCGCAATATCCGTGCTGCCAACAGACAGACAGACATAGACGAAAGGCGTACATAGCAACTGATGCAAAGAAAAAGAGAGAGAGAGCACTGGCTGATCTTCTTGAGGTAATGGGATGTTAATCATGTTCCAGAATAAACACGAGAAAACTCGGAAAAAAATAGATTTTTAGTTTTCTGTATTCACTTGGTTTTTAGTTTTCTGTATTCACTTGGTTTCATTTCGGTAATCAATATACCATTTGCCATCATAGCCATTGAGTGTAATAAGAAACCTGTTATTTCGATGACTTAAGCTTCGGTTAACAGCAATAAACCAACAATCTGTGTTGTACTCCAGAAATTTTAGGTCAGATGAAAATGCCAAAGCAATGGTAAAAGAATTTCGTTGAAGGCCTTATTTAAAAAAACTAATTTACATTTACATTTGACTACCCTTTCCTCTCTCTCTCTCTCTCTTTCTCTCTCAGAACTTGGGCCTTAAACTTTCAATGCTATTTTTCCAGAGATAACCAAACCTTGGAAAAGCAATATTAAAGCTCCCATCTGAGGATATGCCTCAGAACTGCAAAATTCAGCAGCACCATAACATTCCCACTTAGCTTTGGGGACAATTAAATAAAAACTCACGTTGAGACTTTGTTCTGAGCTTTCTGTGTAATTTCTAAGGCTTCGCAAATCTAAGGCTCATAAGTCGGTGCCACAGAAGTTTTTGCATATCTCGCATTGTTAATATTGTTAGCTCTAAAGCCTGTGAATTTCATCTGGATTTTAGAGCAAACGATAATAGCACTCTCCTATTTTCATGAATTACAAGGTTGCTTTACTTGGGTTTCATTTAGACTTTGCGTGATACCCAGGGATGTGAATGGAGTAGGTTAAGCTGGGATATGGATACAGAACGGGAATTTGTTTTTGCATTAGCCCTAGGTGGAAATATTGATGGGCAAATAGTGAAGTTAGAGACAACTGGCGATTGTTGGCACACAAAGCGCAGAAACTATTTAGATCAGATCTTGATTATGGTGCTCTTGAATAAGGAAGTGTGATCCACCGGAGTACCTGTGTACCAAGTTATTATTATTATTATTATTATTATTATTATATAATTTGGCAGCAGACCCTCTTTTAAACAGGTTCTATTGAATATTATTGCTGCTTCAGCTGCATTTATTTTGTAGAAGACTTTTTCTATTTTCCTTATTGCGGACTTCTCTTCAGTGGAGGTGCGTGCTAACAGCTCGCCTATATCTGTCATTTCATGGGGGAAAAGTCAAAATCTGGATTCTGCTTCTTTATATATTATATACAGTTGGTTTTATACAATTGTTGCCGCGACGCGTTTCGACAGACTCTTCTGTCATTCTCCAGCGGGAGCTAGTAGAGGACTGGCAGATTGCATAGGTCCTTCTGAATTTATACACGGGCTTCAGCGGGGGGTCATGGATGGCGAATTCTGATTGGTTGCAGTCAGCGAACTTCAAGCCAAATTTCCGCGGCGAAGCTCGATCCTGACAGATCTTCGCAACCTGGGAATGTCATTCATTCCAGCGTTCCCATTGGCCTGCCGTTGCGTGATGTCATGCCGGCTGACATCATCGGTAGTTTCGCTGCTATTGGGCTGCGGATGAATGATGTCATTATCTACTCTTTCTGTGGTAGTCGGGGATTGTCTCGAAGGGCGCCTCGCTCATCAGGGCATCTCCATTCTCAGGGTTGTCGTTTTCAGGTATTCGTTGGATTTGGTGGGTGTTCTGCATTATTCTTCTTAAATTCGTGGGTAGGAGCGATGCCTCCTGCGTCGTATTCATTGTTGGTTTTCTCTCGGCAATGAGGAGCGCCTCTAGCAGGCGCAGACGTCGAGGGTCGGCGGCTCTCCCGATTATACTTATATTTTGTATAATACTGTCGCGGGAGATGGAAATATTGTGAGTAGCACGGGCGTGGTTCATGATGGCACCCTCCTGGGCGTGGTAGGAGATCCTTTTGACAGACGCATCGTGGTCATTCCAATATAAGCGCCGGGGCATCCTCGGACAGGACATACAAATTGGTAGACCACGTTCTTCTGTTTGAGGGGTTCTCTTGCTGGCGGAGAGGGGTTATTTTTCATCACCAGATCACGGGTGCGGCGGTTCTTATAATAAATTATAAGATTTATTCTCTTACTGTCTTCGGTCGGGGGTGACGTTTTCCATGACGATTTTCTTCATGGAGTTCTCGTCCTCACGGTACTGGGGATGCATCCGGGCCTTATAATAGATCTTTATGTCATCTTGGGGGGCAGGTTGTGTGTTCTCACCGTTGTACCATTTTTCCAGGCCAGTTCGAATTTCTTTGTTGATGAGTTTGTTATTATTATTCAAAACATGAACCCAATTCATATGGAACAAACTCACAGGGACCATTGGCAAGGGAAATAAAAGGAGGTCCTGTTTGGGTGCACAGCATCCTCACGGAGACTTCCATAATCCAAAAGTGTGTGGAATAAAGGATCTCTGGCACTGAGAAGTGTTGACAAAGAGGCACATTTACTACATATTGGTGCTCCTGTTCAGAAAATCTGGTCGCTCTCGGCTGGAAAAGTGGACCAGGGATAAATTGTGAATGAAAAAGATCTCACCACGAGAACAGTATTTTAATAAAGGAAAGACAAATGACCTAAAACAGGTTGCATTGATTTTATCACTGTTATAAGTAAATGGGCTTTAAGTACAATACCTAACTTACAGGCAGCATTTGCTGACAGTTTCATTAGACGTTTCTCAAAAGTAAATGTTAGTCAAAATTTACGCCAAGTATAGGTAAAGCTTCAGATTCATTCGGCGGGGTCCCATCAGCTTGGAGGGGAAGATGGGGTGGAAAATCATTATGAGATCTGCTAATCAGTAGTGTTTTCATTTTACTAGAATTCAGCCTCATATCCCACCGACTAGACCATTCACTAATCGAGTCAATGTCAGGATTGAGGCTGAAGGCAGCTTCATTTCTCATAATGGAAACTTTACTATACCCACAAGTGTTGTATCATCGCCATACTAAATAATTTTGTTTTCCAGGCCAACGACCATAACGCTAGTATACAAAAAAGAAAAAAAAAATAGTTAACCAAGAACACTACCCTGTGGAACTTCGGACACAATAGGTTTTGACTCACTAAAGATTCCATCAACAGTAACTTGCTGCTGCCTACCTGTAAGGAAATCATGAAGCAATCCTAAATCATACCCACCCACTCCAAGATTCTGAAATTTATAAATAAGTGGCTTGTGATTTACTCCATCGAAATCAGCACTAAAATCTATTTGAATTATTCTGCACTCAAACACTTATCAAGGTTTTCCTGCAATTGGCATGTCAAGTCTAAAAGAGCATCACAGGTACCTAATAGAGCATGGGCTACCAATAGTCCCCCATCCCCACCCCTTGGGGATTTTATGGGATGATCATTTTCATAATCGTTATGTTTTCAACTAATTGATTTTAGTTCTCTGCTAAAAATCATCCTGTTTTTACCGATTACCACCATATTAAACAGGATAACATTTTTCTTTCAGAGACAAATAGCTGGAATCTGCATTTGGAATGACTGCATAAAAATGCGTCCTTTGTTTTTCAGTCATGACCAGCAAAATTATGCAAGATATAGTATCTTCTACTTCTTAGGTATGTTGAACCTGCCAAACTCCCATCCTGGTGCTGAGAGACTTATGGAACAAAATGGATTTGGTGTCTGTAGATAAGGTATACCATCATCCAGAAATGCTGTGGATATATAAACATCGAACAAACAATAAACCGCCATGCTAAATCACACGGGGGCCTTATTGGCTTCAGCAGAAATCACTTTGCCTACTTGAGATGGTGCACCATAAGGCATGCAAGAGGTACGTATCATCAAGCAACACTACTTTTGGCAGATATGGACAGCCAGGAAACTGATTCACACAAAGACCTCAGGAGTTCTCAAACAGCAAAATTTGAAGATGATGTCCCCAATTTCATGGATGCATTACACAACCCTAGTAACCCGTTTGGTAGTGATAACAAAGATTGACTTTATTGCCTCTCCTCTGGGGCACCTGTACCAAAGGAAGTTGAGGATTACATTCTAAATCCCGGTACGTTTGGTGAAAAAGTTTTCTGGACTTTTATTCAGGAACGACTACTTAACAAGACGAAGAGTTTCAGTGAATCAATTTAAAGGCACAATCTCAAGATATTCTTAGCAACTGTCAAGTCAGCAATCGTTACAGGAAAGTTAAAAAAGGCCCAAAAAATAACAGCTGAGAGAAATATCTTTGGGCGTTAGTATTTAATTTTTTCTTGTAAGAGAAAATAAAATCAGTCTGGAAAGAGATCTAAGCTACTCCTTGGGTCCAGTTCCAGGGACACTGGCTACTGGAGATGGAGTACCGGCAAAAACAGACAAATCTAAGGTGTTACACCTACTGGAGAGTGATACACATAGAACCTCAAAACTCATTCGAAATAAGAACAACTACATCATCGATGGAAATGGTATGATTCAAGCTCAAGTTGCTCTGCCTCACACATTTGAGGAGTTATCGGAAAGTTTGCTCACACAGCTCCCCAAAGAACCTCGTGTCGATTTTGTGACTGACTCATATTATCCACACTTAATAAAAAGGGCTGAACGAAATAGAAGAGGGTCTTCTGCAGCTTATACGATCAAGGGCCCATTGACAAAAATTCCAAGGGACTGGAAAGGCTTTTTACTCAGTGACAAGAATAAGCAAGGTTTTACTCTTTTCCTTCTAAATGAATGGAAGCAAGACAAATATGCTAGGATGTTGATAGGGAGAAAAATATACTTTGTTTACGGAGATAAATGCACTTGTTTGACAACCACTGATGAACAGCATACAGTTAATCAAGATACTGAAGAACTTGGATCCTGCTAAGAGGAAGCAGACACCAAAATTGTGATCCATTGCTTGCACATTGCAGCTCAAAGCTCGCCTGATTCACCTATAACTATGCAATCACCTGACACTGACGTTTTTATTCTCCTTAAACATGCTCAGAAAATAACACAGACTTTTTTGTTTGATACTGTAGTAGGCAATAAAAGATGACTGATAGACATTCAGTGTCATCCAAAATGTTGGAAAATAAATTTGCTGTGTTCTTCCAGCCTTGCACGCATTTAATGGCTGTGATACGACAAGTGCGTTTGTCAGAACAGGTATTCCTTCTATATGGTGGATCGTCTAGTAGAGACATCAACAAATTAAGACACGAGAAGTTCGTCCAGCGATTCAGTATCAAGAAGTCAAAAGCACTAGTCACAAGCTGTGATGGAGTGAAATGGCCCTCTTGCCCCTTGCAAGAATTCATTGAAAATGCATATCAGAGGAGTAAATTATCAGACCCCTATTTGGAACCAAGCAGGCACAGAGAGCATAAATACCCTTTGCCAGAACTTCATGGGTGGTAAATTTCAGAAGGAAAGATAGAATTCAAATGGTTAGAAGGTGAACTCATGCCACAGGAACCATTAGACTCGTTGTTGGAGGACCCCGAGAGGATACGAGATGATGATGATGACCCTGAATTTGTTAATCAGGTAGATTGCATTTTTGAAGATGAAATTTAAAAGATTATGGCCAGCTATGTTTATTTATAAAACTGACCGTAAAAATAACCATTCTTTATTGTGAATTTTCATAAGAAATTAAAGATAAGGATGATTTTCACGTAGGAACTTGTGGTTCCATTGTTGCTTGTTATCATGTTGAGTTATTGTCTTAAAAATATTCTCCATTATTAAAATGACTCAAAAACTTCAATTTTCAATGGAAAGAATTTGTACTCTGACAGAATATGCCTTGCATTTAAATGCGCCTTGCCCAAACTTCTTTGTCTTAAACTTTGATAAAAAAAAAAAAAAAGTTATGCCACCTTTTTAAAAAGGTAATTCGTAAACATATGGTTGTTATAGAAGCACTTACTAATAATATTGTATTTATGTTGCTACTTGAGTAATTGAATGAGGCATCGGTAAAGAAGTCAAACCAAATTTCCTGACCTGTTCACCACCAGTATTGTAACTGAAAAACTAATTATATCGTCATATGATGTCTAATAATGATAACTGTTTGTAATATCCAGAAGCTATTTAGGCTAGCAATGTAATTCATCTCCTAATTTGTCAGGTCTTGTTATATGCGATGATTGCTATTATGATAAAAAGTATCCTTACATTTAATGACATTACATCATTATTTCAAAGGATTATTCACTGACTCTGTGTTAAAAAATTTATGAGAAGTTACTAAGTTCTTAAAGTTATTCATGCACTTAAACATATTAGAGATTTCCTACAAGAAATATTCAGATTATAATTATGGTTTCACATGCATTTTTTATCAGCAAATGATAAGAGATTTAACTGAGTTCCTTATTCTGATACGCTGTAATTACAAAAAGAATTACTTTTGCCCTAAATTTAATTAATAAATCACATATCCTGCGTATAACATCTAGCCCAGAATTGAATATTTGATTTAATGCTTAGTTTTCCGAACCCTTTTCAATTTCTTATTTAAACACACTGTCGCTGATTAAAACATGCAACTTTTCTTAAAATCAGAATTAAATTGTAGGTTTTCTTTTGCTGGCATCTCTGAAAATCATGACCTTGCGGATTTTGAAATGTTAGAGATATTATTGCTTAAACTCTCCAAGTATTTTTGCTCTGGCAGTCAAAAGCACCAGAAGTCAGGTGGCAGACAAGCAAATTCTGCAGTTATGTGTCTTGGAGATTAAAAAAAATCAGTACGTCAAAAATCCCCAGGGGGTGGGGGTTGGAGGGTTTCGGTACCTAGCCCATGGACTATAACTGCTTTCTATATTCATATTGACTATCAGCTAGCAATCTTTTAGAGTCTACATTCTTATATAGTGGCTTAAAAATACGTTTATCGGCAACTTTAGAGGGCACAGGGAGAACAGAAATTGGCCTGTAGTTACTGCAGTCTGGTGATATACCACTCTTTGGAACAGGCACTATATTACTAAGCTTGCACGCATCCACAAAGATACTGTCAGCATAAAAATCTATAGAATATACTAATCTTGGGAGACAAACACTAGAAACTTTTTTTAAAAAACAAAGGGAAGAAACCACCAGCATCATCTTCACCCCAGCTATCAAGATTATCCGGACTTTTTTCAACATCCCCAGAGCATACTGTAAAATTTTGTAAGAACAGGCTCAGGTTAGCAAGTATCAGAGAGAGGCACATCCTCAGCTGATTGTTAAGCGTCAAAGGCTCCATGAAGCAGTTTAGCCTTTTTCTTAGGGCCAGTAATTAATCTACCATCATCTGTTAATAGTGGTGAAATGAAAGGCAATCCCGACCAAAAGACAGATGATGTCAATTTTGTCCATCACAGATGAGGATGAGTAATTCCTTCAAGTTTCCTCCTCAAGGAATTATTCTAATCTCTCTCTGCTGTATGGTAAGTTCTATTTGCAGCACAGCGCTACTCAGCATAAATAGTGTAATTTTCACTTGAACGATTTCATCTCCATGTGTTGAATTTGGTCCGTTTGTCATGGCATGGTTGTTTACATGACCACTGAGTATCGTCGGAATATTATTACGCAAATTGTGCATGTATGGTGTCCATGTTATTTTACTCCATTGTTTTAAAGATTTTCTCATAGTCACTATAGCATTATATAGCATTATATAGGATGCATATGCCTTAGATTCAGATTTTTTTCACAATGCATCATCAAACCATGGTTGGTCATTTGACCTTAATTTGATGACCTTTCTAGGGACATACCTTATTAAAATAGCCATCAGCATTTCATTTAACTTATTGGGATCAGGATTTAATATAGAATCTGAAATATAAAATGCCTGATGAGCTTCACTATTGTGATCCAAATTGGCTCTAGATTGCAGCCAGGCCTTTTTTTTTGGCATTAGGAATATACTGATTGACAGATATGTCCATCTCAATGGAGCAATGATGAGAAGTGCCTGTATATTTACAGACCTGGGACTTGACAATAGCTGGAACATCAGTGAATATGAGGCCTAATCCTTAGCTGAACAATATTGGAGGATACGCAGGGCCTAAGAGCTGACCAGCCATGTTGATATGCGGAATTGGAATTTAGCCACTTGATGTGCTTTTCATTACAGTCTCCACAAATTACAAATGAAGGTTTTGAATCCTGAGACTGAACCATACTAATCCTTTCCAAGAGACAGTCATATATAGAACTGTTGATATTTGGATTGAGGTAAACAGCAAATACTACATATTGCAGAACTTACTGAAAAATTTTAAAACAAAGAACTTCATAGCAACTACACTCCAAATCTTTCTGACAATAATTAGGTCGTTTGAACTTAGTGTATACAGCCAGCGCATATGGGATATTGCTAAGATAAACAGAATCAAATCCATCAAACCCCTGGATTAGAAACTCAACCTTTGGCTTATTAATACTTACAAGACTCCCAGATAAAAACATCAAATGTAGTTATAGGCACAACTCTGGAGATCAAGATTTTAGACTTTAAGCCTCGAATATTTGAGTAAAGTACTTTGCAATTTTTCTTACTATAATGAGTAACAGGCTCAGGGTTCAGCTCAACGTCTCACAGAAGTATTAAAATTAACAACATAAAATCAGTAGCAAAACTAATAAATAGACTCATAACAACAATGACATTGTAAAAATCAACCAAACAATAAACAACAATACCATCAGCAGCAACAATATTAACATTATTTACAAAATTTCTGTTGAGAATATATATAAATGTGACCATACATCATTGAAAAAAACGCCGGAAGCAACTGGTCGACAAGGTGGGGCCGACGCACCTTGTGAGGCAAGTAAGAAATCCGCCATTTTACCAAAACAACTGGCGGAGGACAGTCAGCACTCATTAAGAGATTATAAAATGATCAGAAGGAAACGATTAGGTAAAGACGAAGGCACTTTCTTGATAGCCTACCAAGTAACTTTTGCATTATAATTAGCCTGTCCTAAACACTTTAAAAAAAAAAACAGACAAGTGAACGAAAAAGGGGAAAATGCCTGATTGTACCCTCAGGCAAGGGAACTCAAACCCAAGAGCATGGTAGGCCACGGTACAATGGCTATGGCACAGTCCAAGATCGAAGAACAAGGTTTGAATTCAAAGTAACCTTCTCTGCTAATGTAGAGATAACTCTTAAAATCCTGAGAGCATTGGGCCATGTTAGCAAATATATGGAATTTCAGAGCATGTTATTATGATCCGATTAAAATATGAAGAATAAAAAAACAAAATTATTTTCTTCAGATATAACAATGTACAAGTTATGAATACAAACTTAGTAAGAAATGTTACCTTTGTCACCACAAACGTATTGATAAACGGAACTAGGATGATTTTTAAGTTTGTTGAGGTAAACAATAATCCTTAGAGAGAATAGTTTTATGACGTTTTCCTTCTTCAGGGTCAAACTGTAAAAATTCTATTTTTGTCTCCCTCAACTTTCTTCCTCTAAGAAGAAAATCTCTCACTCTTCTTAGGGTGAGGAACATCCAGTTATATTGACACTGTTAGTAACAAATAGAATTCTAACACGAATCCGGATACCAGTAACATACTGAACAAACCCAGCATCATACACATCTAGTACCATGTTTAATATGTGGCATTAATTTCTCTCTCCGACTCTTTCTGTCTGTCGGGGCTTTCGTCTGACTGTCTTTAGGCCGTCTGTCTGTTTTCATTTGCAGAAGTCATAAAAAAGTAAGCTAAGGATATCCTTCATAATTAGCTTTTTTGTCAAACATACAAAACAAAAGCAAAGGAAATAGATCGACAGTAAGTCAATTGGGATGGTCTTTGTTGCAGTGGGGATTAACTGAAGTACTGAAATAAATGTATATGTAGTGAAGGAAAAAATCAGGTGTTTCATTATTCGCGAAGATAACTGCACCAAACGACAGTTTCATGATGATATCAGTTGCAATTTAATGTCTAGTTTTATAGTTTTATGATGAACAATGAAATCGAGTTACTGGTGGGAGTTAGAGATTACTCCTGAAATTTGGGATAATATTCATGGTTTCTCTTAAATCACGGAACCTTGCTATGTCTTATGACTTTTGTAGATTAGAGAGAGAGAGAGAGAGAGAGAGAGAGAGAGAGAGAGAGAGAATCAAAACTTATTTCATACTATTATTAGTGTGGACAATAATGAATGTTCTTAAGCTGCAACTCTTTAACGAAACGATAATGAAAAAAGTGTATCGAGAAACTGGTCCCGATCATCAAAAATCAACAAATTACTCATAGTGGAAAAGAATAAAGTTCAGTTGCTCCATGAACGATATGAAAACCAGCTGGAAAGACCTGTGGAGGACCACGAAGTGTAAAGGAATAGTTATGTGCTGAGAGGGAAGGCTGAATGCAAGAGTCCTTTTATTTCCGCAGTCGATGGAGAATTTCTTCTTCTTTTCCTCTTATTAATAATCGAAATAATTTCTCAGAATGACTGAAGTCCTGTGGAAAACTGCGCACTATTATCTTTTACCCAGCCTTATGAAAATGATGAATACATGAACTTTAGATAGAATTCTCAGGTTCTCAGGTGTGCGAGAGATAGATTCGAGTTTTACTGATGGCCAACTGAAAGCAACATTTCCGTGGTTTCTACTTGAACAAGTTGTGAACATTTATTTCTACCTTTGCTCTTCTGTGTAAGGCGCAGCAGTAACATAAGCGGCGCTTAGGAACTTTTGTTTTTATGACATGGTCTTCTTGTGTTTCAAAAAACGAAATTATACTTTTAAAGATATCAAAGCTCAAATTCTACTGAAGAATGGAAGTATCATCTTACGCTTTCGAATTATGATTAAGTCAAACATATTCCGCTCTGTAGTATATTTGAATTAGCTATTTGCAAACATAATAAACCTTATAAATCACTGGCTAATTATGATATATGTACAGAAATAAAAATCAAAATATTGCCAGGTAGTTTAGATAAAAGTTATGGTTTCATGAGTTGTACAAACTTTATTTCGTGCAGCAATTCATTTCAAGTCAAAGCTTTATTCCCACCAAGAAACGGCAGAAAGACTTCCAGAAGAAACTTTGTCCTAATCAAAGTTGGTGCGGAAATCATTTGCACTTATATGTCGACATCAGCAGCTTTGTTCTGGAGGCTGCAGCAAGTTTTGATGGGTCTCGGAGGATGAAAGGTTCCTCATATATCTTGGAAGTTTTGTTTTTCATTTCTTGCCATCACAAGTTCTACGGAAGCAGCACTATGCCTCAGAGAGAAAAATATTAGTTTTATTAACTTGATATGAGACCTATCGACCATTTTAAGGGGAAATGGTATCAGATTATACAGTAAATACATTCCACTCACATATAATTGCTCAACGAGTTAAGATAATTTTTATTTTTTACTTTTCGTTACTAAAATCATTAGCTAAAGCAATTTAAACGTAATTCATGTTTTCAGTATTCAAAGGAATCTCTCCTGAAGAAATCTGAAAGGAATGAAATGATCTTTTGTAAAAGATATTCATACAAAGAAGGAGCTGTGATAATATAATATCAAAGTCTCCAAACTTGAACTTATCATGATATTACAGTTTGTACTGTAAACGTTCCTTGTATGTTTTTATATTGTTAAATTGTACGTCCTTTTAACATAAAGTAATTCGATTAGACTGCAGAGCATTCCATCTCATCTACTACAGATACTTTAAGAACGATTCATATTGACAAAGGATTAATGGATCATAGTTTGATGAAGAAGGGAAATATGCGAACAGTTTGGCATGTAACTTGTAACTAGAGGTTTTATCAAACGTATGTAAAACATGGGAGGAAAAATATAGGATACAAATGGTTTTGTGTTTTTAATTAATTATATATATATGTATGCACTGACTCCCTTATATATATTAAATATCATGTATGTGAGCGTAGTCGTAAAGGAAAGTTCTTTTGTAAAAATGACAAAGTCTTCATACTACAGTGGAATGAAAACGACCAATTTGTACATTCAGAAAATGACCAACAACCCTGTTGTAAAACCCCAAAAACTTCATGTACCAAAAGTACTTCAAGAGCTTATCTATGGAAAGTCATTTTCATTTCCGCTAAGCCACATGAGTCTGTCAAACGGGATGATATGATTCATGAAAACTATGCATCACAGATTGTGTTACAAGCGGAAATTATACTAGCAAGGAATTATCCTTCGGACCCTTTGTAAATTCACCTTTGGTGATGAACTGTTGTTTCTTTCTGTTAATTTTTATTCAGAGGAAAACGAACCTGACCTGGGTGCAGGAAATATTGTCATTCAACTCGCCCACCACTGATTCTCTTTGTTGTTCTGGCTACATGCAGTGAAAACTAAAGTAGAACAAGGTTTCACAACGCCTTGATGAGCAAACGTTTTAAAACATTTCCAGACAGTCTGATTATAGTTATGTCTGTCGTCATATTTGTTTCGACAAAGAATCATCTAAGGGTGAACACTTCGGAGACATACAGTCTTTTTATTAGTAAAGTAATAATTTTCCGATACCGTCTAATAAAACACGCAGCTAAACAAAACCACGACATCCTCCAT
>NC_089766.1:32159218-32179218 GCF_040412425.1 Macrobrachium rosenbergii | reverse complement strand
TTCCATTTCCTCTCTTAACTTTCCTCATGCTATTTTGGTTTTAAGATTTTCTACTTGCAAGTAGACTCAAACACTTCCATATGTTTCAACAGTGTTTCTTCAAAACCCAAACTTCTAACATCACCCAAACTACAATCCACTTATTGTTCATTTTCTAATCCTAAAAATTATGTACTTTTGTCGAAAGACCCTTCTAAGATTTCATGCGTCACTCTACCATAATATTAAGCTATAAAGGCACCATACAAACTTATTTCAGACCTACTTCAACACCAGACAAACGCCCTTCTTTCTACATTTTTTATCATACATTATGTTTCATTTCTAAAGCCTTATAATTGCTCTCAGCTGACTATCTTCTATACTCTATAAAATGCATATCGCAACCCTCCATATGGTTTCTATACTGACTGTATTAATAGCTATTTCTAGGTCCTTGCATACTACATGCGTGTTTTCGCTGTTTTCAAACTTATTATACAACAGCTTCATAGCAATTATTTCATAAACACAACACCTATTCCTTAGTCGTCCCTTAGACCACACAGCCTCTTCTTGTCTAAACCTACCTTGTTCCTCAACTATCAGTCCTTCTGTCAATTGTCTTACACTCAGTCAAAATCCACTTGTATACCATCTCAGCATACTACCTAACATAAAGTCCTTATCATTCTTTATCACATTTACCTTTCATAGTGAATACATCTATTCGTCTCATTCAATCCTTTGGGACCCTTTACTCATCTAGACATGTCTTACAAAACCTGATGAACCATTCGTTCATAGTGTCACCACCATACTATTGCCTCTCACTTGTGATCCTCTCAAGGCCTGGCGCCTTTCCATTCTTCATCCTCCTTATCGCCTTCTGTACATTGTCCACAGCCATTACTATATTTATCTTAATTTTACTCTGAACCATTCCGCTCTTGCATCATAAAATTTTGTAAATTCTCATTTTATTGATGCAGGAATTCCTTCCTCTATTGTTCTGAGTTCCATTTGTTTATTGAACTTTGCATTTTCATGTCAAATAACAATTTAAAAAAAAATATATATAATTTATTTTAATTTCGTTGTCTTTTTCTCTACCACATTCTTTCTGAACATATTAGACATCCTCCTATATACCCCCATCAACTTTTTCTCATATTCCTCTCACATTTATGCATCCTACCACTTACTACGTTTTCCTTGTTTGTTTCTTCTTATGTTTAAAATTTCTCCTACCTGTCCTTACGACTTTATCAGAAAGTTTTATATACTTCTCATCTAATCTTCCTATTTCCATGCATTTAATCCTTGTGCATATTTCGTCCAGTTTTTCTTTGTATATACCCTTTTTACCTCCTTATCAAACTTGTGCCTCACTGATCCTTTTCTTTCCTCTGCTGTTGAATGAAAAAGGCGTTGAACCATTTTTCCTACATTCCAACTTAAATTTGTCTGTCTTCCCTGCAATATCCCTTTATCCTTAGCGATCTAAACTGCAGACCAGTTCAAACCACAACTACGTCCACTCAGTCACAGAATACATACGATGTAATAATCTACATATTGAACTGTAATTTGCTTCGAATTCATATCATTTATCATTGCACCCTAAAAATGCTTTCACCCTGTACCTACCCCATCAGCAGTGAGTGAATACGTTTAAACCTACTTCTTGAATGGTTGAATTTGGTGTGTACTAGTAAGCATACAATGTCATAAGTATTTGAACTGCCAAGGTGCTGCTAAGCTAGGCCAACTCTTTTACTTCAACACCAGAAGGCTTAAAAGCATCATAACTACAGATACAGCTTCATTGAATGAATGCATTTATCCCTCTTCAGCATTCAGTTATAAGTGGCAATATTGCTTGAAGATTTGTGCTAACAATAATCTATGGGATTTGAACTGCAAAACTGATACTCTAAACCAACACTTTACCCACGCAGCATGGAGTTTCAGTTGTTGGTAGTTATAATCCCGAAGGAGAAGATTTTTATTAGAATCTACTTTTAGATTGTGATTTCAGATCATCACCTCTCACCAGCCACGGAGAAGGATTAAATGCATTCACCTAATGCTGTTGAGGTAGGGATAGAATAAAACCATAGTTAGGGAGGTAGTGATACACTGTGATTTCAAGCTTATGAAGTTGCATATTTGGTTCTGATCCTGTTATCCCCTTTCTTATTAACTGGGTATACCACTAGATCGGGATTTCAGTGGTACGTGCTGCAAATCTACAAGTAAGAAGCTATTGTTGGCATCTTTTTATCAGGCAATATCTCTTACTCATAATAAATAATTGCCTTGGTTTATTTCAGACAAGTAATTATCATATAAATCGCCAGCCACTTTGCTCACTATTACAGCTACCATACTGTTCGTCCATAAACTCTTTACTAACATATGTTCTAGCGATCTCTTTTCTCACAATTTTCTCCATCGCAAGTATACTTGTGTATATTCTTCTGGAGAAATATACATTTCCAGGAATTTAATTCCATTCCCATTCGGTTAAACAACACTCTCTTCACTTTCATTTGTTCCAGGAATTTTAATACCCGCCAAAGCCAGAGCTTCCACTGCCTTCTACATTTGTATTTAAAGAGACTATTTCTACCATCCTTTCGTATTGTCGATATCATTGGAAGTCAATATAACGGATGATGGTAAGATGAGTGATGAGGTGAGTCTCAGAATAGGTGAAGAAATAAAGGGAAAATGGGTTTGTAGGTGAAAGCCTGAGAAAAGGTATGGAGTGTCTGTAGAAGCCAAGGTGGATATGGAAGAAAGGACTGTCAAGCCGACTGTCTCATAGGAGAGTGAAGAGAGGTTGTTGAATATAACTGAATGAAGAAGACTGAAGTTGTTAACACGAATTTCCTGCACAGAGTAGGTCATAAGGAGAAAAATAATCATAGTTGTTTATATATGTAGTTATATTAAATGTAAGCAAAGGTGATCAGAGTGTTTTGAGATGGCTAGGGCTCGTGGAAAAAAACAAAATATAATATACTGGAGAAATTGGAAAGGAAGAGGAGAGGAATGCTTAGAAAGGGGTGGATATATGGAGTCATTGGAGGAGGACTTCAATAGCCACAAATGGTTTGGAGCGTTCAAGATCCAGGAGAATGATGCAAAGTTCATAGAGGGGTTGACTACAAGTTACCGATAAAACTTTTTGTGGGTGAACGAGACTGGCAATATTGTGAACATTTTTTTTCATAGTGGTTCATCCACGATTTAGAAGTTCAAGTAAAATTGCGGCTTCTGGAGCTACACCAGACAGAGAAGAGGACTTTTGTTGAAAAATTGCTCTGGTTTTCTTAAGAAATACTTTTGCTCTACTTCATCATTATTTTTCTTCCTTAATAGTTCAACAGACAAATGAAACTCGGAGATCAGAAAAATTATTGACAAACATCAGACCGTGAAATGAATAAAAATGATAATTTAATTAAAATACTAAAAAATCGTAAAAAGTAATAATAATAATAATAATAATAATAATAATAATAATAATAATAATAATAATAATAATAATAATAATAATAATAATAATAATAATAATAATAGGTAGCTTCCATGTTTACTATATCTCAATTGCATAAGAAAACATTCAAGATAAATCTCAAGCGAAAACATAAACTATACGGCATTCATTCATTCATTCTTCCCGAGGCTGTAAATAAATCATGCGTTTACCAAGATTCAGCTCTCATACAAGGTTCCCATTGAGATATAAAGTATTAGCTTTGTCCCCAAATACATTCGCGCGAACATGGATATTCATACATTATTTGTGTGTCACTGTGGGTTAATGAATTTCTCTTTCTCGCTCTTCTCCCTCTTTATATATATATATATATATATATATATATATATATATATATATATATATATATATATATATATATATATATATATATATATATATATATATATATATATATATATGTAACGTGGGCCGTTATGCAGGTTCTTTAACATACTCAGGACGGGGCTGTCATGACTAACGGCAGATGCAACAAACAAAGGAGGGGAAAACAACAAAAACAATAAAATGAGCCTAAAATTAATTTATTTACAATATTTACAAGTGAGTCAGGTCTGGCAAAAAGATAAAAACCATAAATACAAAATGAAACAAAAGGCAGCTCTAAACAAAATCAAGTTAAACAAACAAAAAGTAGCTGTAAGAAAAAAAGGCAAAAATAAACAACAGCAGGCAGAAAAAAAAAAAACAAACATACGTCCTCCATCGGGGCACCAAGACAGCCCTCAGCTGCACAACAGGGACAAAAACCCATCAACCAGAAAACCCCGATGGAGACGTCAGGACAGCCTCACGCTGTCATCAAAGATGAGCAGCTCGTGGTCACACGACTACTCATGGTCGCACTCCACCTCTACGTCGTGCTCCACTTCGTAGGCGTGCTCCAATTTGCTGCTCAAAAACTCGACCAACGTCGACTCCAAAACTGCCTGCTGCTGCTGCCACTGCCGCTACTCGCTGCCCTACCAGACCCGACTGGCGAAAGAAAACGGCAGCTCACCGACGAGAACATCAAAACAAAAAAACTTGAAGGTAAGGAGGCAGCAATCCACAAAAGGAACGATCGGGGAACCAGCAGTTCCCGCAAAACCATCACTAACGTGACAATATATATATATATATATATATATATATATATATATATATATATATATATATATATATATATATATATATATATATATATATATATATATATATATATATATATATATATATATATATATATATATATATATATATATATATATATATATATATATATATATATATATATATATATATATATATATATATATATATATATATATATATATATATATATATATATATATATATATATATATATATATATATATATATATATATATATATATATATATATATATATATATATATATATATATATATATATATATATATATAAAACTTTGTTTCATTAGTTTGCTTTTAGCGACAGGTTGGCTCTCTTGTGTCTTGTACGTATTGTTATAATTGTAATTAATGTCAGCAGAATAGGAACAAGGGGTTATCTATACAATGCCCGATGACGAGTAACAAAAAATAAGCAAAACGGTAATCATTTTATAGAGAGAGAGAGAGAGAGAGAGAGAGAGAGAGAGAGAGAGAGAGAGAGAGAGAGACGTGGGGGAGGTATTAATTTTCATAAAGAGAAATTCCCAATGAGCCGAAGTGCTGTAACAGGCGGATAATGAGAGGCTTTCCAGTGGCCCTTTTCATCTGTAATAGATAAGGTTTAACGAAATAAGACACATTCAGTTCATTGAGGCTACATTGCAACTAGGGCTTGTCAGTTCTCCTGAAAATATAAGTCATGCTCATTATCTTCGAAAAACATGTTTGAAAAGATTTTCTTTGTTATGGAACTTTCAAATAGAATGTTTTTTTTCTATATTCGCGCAAAGGTAATATTTATATTTTTATATGAAAGGATGTAATAGTTCCGTTAATGTAAAACCTTTGGGAGCATGAGATAAACCATGATTCATCTAGGTTTCTCCAAAATGTGTACAAATGATATTCGTAATAATGTCTTTGTCCAGTGGAAATGATATAGAAATGTAGCTTCGAAGAGCAACACCCCATATACCATTACAGAGGGTAACGTAGGAAAATGACAGAATCTAAACAAAAATTAAATGCTTCAAAAAGTTGCTTTGCTGGGAGTTATTCAAAAGTTGATGAGGCTTTACGAGTTACGATTTATGAGAGGGTGAATGAATAAATTCTTCATATAAGATGTAGGTTCTTCGAACCAAATCATTTAAGAAAAACTGAGGGATAGGGAGAATAAGTTCTTTAATCCATTTCTTCTGTCGGATTCAATTATTTCACTTGCAGCCTTATCTAAAAATAGCAGAAAATGAAAAGATAATATATCACTACACCTTAAAAAGGTGCACACACACACGAAAAAAAGGTACGAGCATTTCTAAGTATCATAATAAAACAATGGTGAACTATGTAATTTCGATATCCTACGTTTCCTCATTAAAGGTAATATAGTTTGGGACTGACGCTGTTTTGAGGCGCCTGAGGCCATTTACTCCTGCGCTTAGCGGACAGAAAGACAGAAATTGAAATGAAACTGGTGTTTAAAAAATTCATAAAGTTTTGAAAATTGATATGCCCCTCAGCTGATCAAAGGCCAATTTTTATTTGATTTTTACTGAAGATTTAATTTTTGTCAGGAGCAATGACCTTTACATAATTATCTGGTCATTTGACTTTTATTGATTGATGATGGTTATATATTGCATCTGTTACCAAATTTCAATTTCTGATTTCTCTGATATGCCTTTATATTAAAGGGCTTCCATTCTTCAGCCTACGTCAGTTAAGATCAATATCAAGAGTTTCCAGTGCCTTTGACAGAATGAGGTGGTCCAAATTCTATACAGGTCAGGATTTAGGGAATCCCCTCTCGTAGCACAGGACTGTCGCACGCCAATTTTTGTAGTATGTTATGAGGATGACCTTAAGGACGACCTTATCATCATGAGTAGTGATGAGACATTCTCCATTATTATTTTTCTCTGCTATATACAGATGATATTTTTGATACTATATACAGTAGTTCCAGCGATGAGACTGCTTTGTGTTTTATTGGTGTGCCTTCTCCATACCAATTATTCATAGTAATCTTTTATCTGTCATTAAGATGACCTGTTGAATAAGTCATTATTGAACAAAAGTTGGGCTGCACTGATTATGTCATCTGTAGTCTCAGCTTAGGCGGAACAGTGTTAGAAAGCCCTCATGATATAAGTATTACTGAGTTCATTAGTAAAAATCTGGGTACCCATTCTGCAAGTTAAGGCGAAGTCTAAGGTTGGTCTATTTTGCTTAGACCATTGTTGATAACTGTTGGAGTTACTTTGATATTCCCTTACAAGAAAATTTAGTTCTTCGTTGGGAGAGTCGGTAGAGCTGTGGTCTAGCACTTGCTAAGCCCGAGTTCGAGTTTCCGGCCGGCTAATGAAGAATTAGATGAATTTATTTCTGGTGATAGAAATTCATTTCTCGCTATAATGTGGTTCGGATTCCACAATAACCTGTAGGTCCCGTTGTTAAGTAACCAACTGGTTCTTAATCACGTAAAACAAGTCTAAGCCTTCTGGCCAGCCCTAGGAGAGCTGTTAATCAGCTCAGTGGTCTGGTAAAACTAAGATATACTCTCTCTACAAGAAAATTTAAAGATGGATTCCTTTTTTTTTTTTTTTTTGTAGGTATCTCTTAACAGCTTACTGTCACATTTGCCATCACAAAAGAACGCTAAGTGTGATCCCATACCTGCATTGCCATTGCATGTAGAGGCATTCTCTGTTAGAGATTTTAGCGGTCTTGTTTGTATGTGCGTGCCTTTAGGGGAGTACATAGGGCCTTCTCAGGGATGTTGAGGTCGGATGTTGCATCATTCCTACACACTCTGTCAAGGATGCAATTACCGTCTCATCCGCTGAATATAAGTAAAAGACTCTCAAGTTGCCTAAGTGCTATAACGCTTGAGTACTGGAGACCAAAGACTCAAGGAATGGGGAATCAAAAGGTCATCTAAATATGTGACCATAATGTAAAGGGTATCTGGCTAATGCCGTGTTTGAGGAGGCTCTCTAACGTCAGCCTCGTCACATTATGACAGATGTAACCAGTTCGGTCATTTGTGGCCAGTGGGATGTGAGGGGCTCCTGTCTTCGTGTTTACCTTTTCTGCGGTTCTGTTGTATCCCATCAGATCTCCTTGAGCGACGTTTTTATTGATGAGATTAAATTTTTATCAGTTTTCAAGAACTTCCTTGCTAATATTGAGTTTTGATGAGAACGAAGCCTTTGCAGATGTTACTTTAAAGACTTTTTCCTGCCGCATGCAGATCCCTCGTCACGATGTTGCACTTGTTCTCTTCACCAGAGGCATTTCGAAGAATAGTTGCAAGAGAAGCTATTCAGTGTGACACATCTGGGACCTTCACCTCTTGTCATCCTAGGCAAAGAGACAAGGTGCCACTGCCCATAGAGCATAAGAGTAGTGTCGTATATAAGCTAACATGTTCAGTGATAAATTGAGAGTCTTCATCCGTACTACATTGGATGCAAATCGGAGAAACACGCGATACCACAGAAACCAGAGGGCCATATTAGAACACTTCACAAGAGCGCACAACGGAAGAACTGAGGTGGAACGACTTTTACAAGAGACCAAATCTTTCATGATAAGCCAAGATTCCTTGCTTTTAAAACTGATGAAAGAAAGCTTGTGGTTGTACAGTATATTGCGGTGTGTAATGATGAAAGCAATAATCACAGGAGAAAAATTCAAAATCTTGAAAAAATGTCAGGATAATTGGAAAATAGCTAAATGTCACCGTAAAAGCCAACAGAGTTTTAAATACTTTTACATATACTGACAGAGAGAGAGAGAGAGAGAGAGAGAGAGAGAGAGAGAGAGAGAGAGAGAGAGATAAATGTAGGTTACTTTCCTTGTTAAGGAAATTTTGAAGCAGAAAATTAGCTCTTTGTTTTATGGATATAATATGTTAACTCAAACGAAAATTAGGTGATGAGATATTAGGCATTATTGACGTCGTACGGTAAGCGAAACTGCGAAAGAAGAAAGTTATTGATACCTGGAATTACACATAAAAGTATATAAATCAAAGGAGAATTTTCACTCCAGGAATATGCAGAAAAATAAAGGAGACTTTGAGACATTATATAAAACACGAGAAACAATGAATTGGAAAGAGATAAAAATAAAAAATATATATATTTTTGAAATGTGAATTCATATTCTGATTCTGAAACTAAGTGAAACAGAAATACAGCATAAGACTTACCATTTATATCAATCCGAATAATTAAGTTACAGTATTTTTGCTTTCGATCGCTATTTCTGTTTGTAATCCAAGAATGACTTTCGCTTCTTTTCTTTGTTGAGTATTATGTGTCTGTTTGAATGCTGCCAGTTCACTGCATATTCATGGAATGCATTTGTAAAGTGATCCTCGGGTGCTAATCTGAGTTGCAACTGCATTGCAAGAGGAGTTTCCCATTACAGGGCTGAGCATTTTCATAGACGCTGTAAATAAAACGTTTCTTTTTTATTACACAGGAATGATACTCTTATTTGATATTGCTTTCCAGAGGCTTTTCTTCAACTTCTAATTTCCAACCCTCCTTTTATGCGCGTTCAGTTTGCAGATAAAATGTTCCTCTCTGTTTAAAACTCATTGGTTTACCACTATCTTTTACTTTGTATGAAAGTGTTCAGTCGCAAATATTCACACTTTTTAAACTTCTAATAATCTAAAAATTGGTGGTCGTTCCTGAGTGAGTATTGAAATAGATAGGCAATGAGTGCAAGAACCGACAGTTCGGCAACTAAGTTATTTCATAGCATCCTATTCGACTACCAGTTACTGCAGTAACATTCAAAAGAGTTGGAGAAAAATAGATAATTCCCTTACTACTTGAAGATCATTTGCTTAGGATTTGGATATTCACTTTACTATAAGCAATATCAATTTCAACTCAAGATGAAACAGACTAACTGAGGAACTTCGATAATAATAATAATAATAATAATAATAATAATAATAATAATAATAATAATAATAATAATAATAATAAAGAATAAAAACTCCAACATCAAAATCCAGTAAAACCCTTTTTGAATGAGATCGATAAAGAAAAATTGGAATGATTCGTGTCCCTTCATGTTCTTAAAGGAGGATCCTCAACTGAAATAAAAAAAAAAAAAAAAAACACGCTTACACGCACATATGGTGTCTTTCGAAAAAACTTTTTTTTTTTTTTTTGCCGGACCCAACGGAAAATAGGTACTGGAAACAAAACTATATTCAACGGAACCTGTATAACCTCTACTTTAAATTGGAATTTCCCCACCCTGACAACGAATATCAATAGTCTGTCAAACGTTACAGTAGAAAAATACTGCAGACGTGAAGATGGTGGTCATGTTTTTGTTTTCTTTTATTTATTGAAAGAGAAAAAAAAAAATAGTCTCTTAAAACCCGAGGACTTCTTCGTTTTGCATTGCTGATGAATTAGCAGACTGCGGTTTGATTCGATGTATATTTGGAACAAGTTTTTGACTCGCAAACATCACAAATAAGCATTTAAAATGAGCAAACAAATAAGCATTTAAAATGAGAGAGAGAGAGAGAGAGAGAGAGAGAGAGAGAGAGAGTCTTCTTGTGATATTTGCCAAATGGATCATTCATGCATGGCAGATAGAATTTCATTGTCAGTGTTTCAGCCTTTTTCATATTATTTTGCTATTTTCCTCGGGAGATTCTTTTTAAGACACGTTTTATATGATTAAAAAGTGCGTTATCAGAGTAAGCTTTATTTTTAAAGCAACTTACAAGGAATTCTACCTCTGAATAAGAGGATATGTCGTGTATCTTAGAGTTGGAGGTTGTTTAACACTCTGGAGGCTCATTCAAGTGCCGGTTAAGAAAATAGACTTCCAAAATTTGTTCAAGTTCAAAACTCCAGAGTTAAAATGTGAACAATATTACATCCTTAATTACATTGTTTTTGAGAGTTTTAAACTGAAGAACAGATATCTTTCGGGTCCACTAATGAAAAGAGGACTGGTTGCACTTAGAAGTTCATTATCCCCCTTTTTGAAAGTTTTCGATTTTCTCCTGTTGTTCTTGACCTCTTTCGTTAGAGACAAACACGAGCCTTACCAGGCTCATCGTTTTCCTTTACACCTATATTTTACAAATGTTCATTTTTCATTATACTGTCTATGTTGTTTTGAGCTTTAACAGATGGAGGAATTTAGGGATTTATCTAAATCCTGTTAGTTTTGATGCATAAGTGAAGGGAAGTAATTATCAATACGAACTGAATGTTGTGAAGGAAACTACAAATAATAAAAGAAATGTGGAAAACTCGCGGCAGTCGAGGTATTATAAATATAATATTTCCATTCAACATAATATCAATGAAAATATACAAAATATAGTTCTTATATTGCCAACGTAGAAGATATGAAATTTAAATCGATTTAATTTTAGATGAGTGTTAGATTTTAAAAAAATATGAAATCCGATACTCACTATTTGAACAAAATTACATTTCATCATAGAGTAGAAACCTTTGATATGTTGCTTTAGTTGACTATGAGTAAAGTTGGCCGTAAAGAATTAACGAAATATTTATTAAACTGGTCGCATTGCATCATTGGATGTTTTTTAAATAAGGAATATTTACACGATTAATTCTTTTGTTTATTAGAACTTTACTGCCATTTAATTGAGAATTGATCGGCAAAGTCTGTTAATAATTTCAACTCTTTCGTGAACGCAGAATGACTTCTCCGCCGCTCTTGCTGATTATGAATCACAATTCGTTCCCGATACAACTAAAGCGAGGATCGGGTTTGCTGATGTAAAACAGGTAAAGGATGATGACTGACGTCTCTCTCTCTCTCTCTCTCTCTCTCTCTCTCTCTCTCTCTCTATATATATATATATATATTATATATATATATATATATATATATATATATATATATATATATATATATATATATATATATATATATATATATATATATATATATATATATATATATATATATATATATATATATACAGTCGTGGAAGAGCCTTCTGGTGCAAAACACTGGCACAATAATAAAGGATTCATACACCTACACAAAAGGCTGATTAAAGCACGTTGAACCCACCTAGGTACACACAGTATCATTTACCACCTTTCTTGCTGGCACTCTTCGGTCTTTCCACTTCTGGTCTTCTACTTCATAGCGCTTACGGAATCGGCTCTCTTTTCAAAAACCTTCTATCATCCAGTCTTCCTGATGCCCGAACCGGTTTGAATCATTTCCGTCCAACTCTTCACAAAGATTTTCTTTGTACCAATCCTATGTACAAGTATTCACACATCTCTGAGCTATTTAATTCTTCACGCACCACTGACGCTGCAAAAACAATTCTTCTTCACGCCGAACTTTATTCGTCAATTGTCCATCAACTGCCACACTTCACTTTCATAGAGGAGGCTGGACTCATCAATCTTTCAAGTCATCCCAAATGAGCTTGACGGACGCTTCAAAACCTCTTCCCGATCCATTGTTTAATCCTTGATGTTTTCGCCCGTTCTGTGACTCGTTTTTCTCATCATACCATATCACGCCTCCCTCTCTCCTTTCACTCTTTTGCTGGCCCTCGACAATTCTCGCAGAGAGAGAGAGAGAGAGAGAGAGAGAGAGAGAGATGGTGATAAATGAAGATTATTTTCTTTGCTAAGGAATTTCTTGAAGCAGAAAATTGGCTCTTTATTTTATGGATGTGGTACGTTAACTCAAGCGAAAGTTATGTGATGAGACATGTTAGGTAATATGAACATCTTAAGGTAAGTGACACAATGGGAATATCGGGAAGGAAAGTTAATGATAACAGGAAGTGAAATATTAAAGTGAAGCGAAGGCGTGAGTAAGAGCCAGCGTCTACAAGGTTACTAATTTATTCAAGACAACAAACAGACAGGTCAAGAGCTCTTGCGAGCGGAGACGTAGAGCCGGGCACGAGGCTAACAAAATAGAGATCAACATTCATTTAACTTTTGTTTGAGAATGGAAAATGGTACATAATTCTTTATACAAGTTACTGACGGAGTTCTGATAAATATAGTTGGGGAGCTGACTTTTTATTCCTTTCAATAGTAATGCTGCATTTAACGTGACATGATTATTGGTGATAGTATACATTAAAAGAGTGCACGCCATTGGCGTGCCTGGCGTGCATGTCCGGAGATGTTCTTTGTGAGGAGTGGATGCCCGCAGGGTGTGAGTTCGGGCGGCCAGGTAAGATGGATGATCGTTAGGCCATGTGGGGCCCTGCGGAAGTATGAAAGCGGGAGACATTCCCGTCAGTAAAATATACATAAAAGTAATGGACAAATTAAGGCATTCCATAAAACTCAAGTTATATATCGAAAGGAGCAAGATTAAATATAAAAAAAGAATGGCAATTAGTGAACGAGAAATAGAACATCAGAGAAGAAGACACATTATTCTGAAGAGCTAAGCTTGATATCGTACTGAAGTTGCTGTATTTTTGCTTTCAGTAACTTTTTGTTTCAATCCGAGACTTCCTTTATCTCACTCTTCTTTGTTCACTGTTTCCCCTCGGTTTTATTGCTGCCAATACATTACTATTTTTATAGCCGGGGTAAATGACGTTCCTGGTTTCTTTTTCATTGTATAATAATGTTATCCTTACTTACTCCTGCCTTGTCAAGGCTTTCCTTTTATTTAAAATTTTCGTTTTCGCTCCTTCATTTATTTTTGTTTATTTGCCAAATAAACCTGCCTTCTCTTTTTTATACTAATAGTTTCTCTATTATCTTTTACTTTGCATCCGAAAACGTTCAGTTCCATATTCTAAAATTTTTATAACCCTTCCAGTATTCAGGATATTGGTGGTCCTTCTTCAATAGAGACTGAAACCTATAGCTAGTAAATGGAAGAACCGACTACCTGATAATTAAGTTATCTAATGGATAACTTAGATAATTATGTTATCTGACAATAAGCTATCTTACCGTCAGTTATCGTAGCAACACAAGTTTTGAACGAAAGTAAATAATTCCCAAACAACTTGAAGATACAGCGAATCCCCTTTACCATCAGCACATTAGTGTCCACAGAAGATGAAACAGACAGCCGGGGGAGTTTAATAATAATAATAATAATAATAATAATAATAATAATAATAATAATAATAATAATAATAATAATAATAATAATAATAATAATAATAATAATAATAATAATAATAATAATTTATGAAGTATAAAGATTACTCGTTTACTTATAATTTCGTATTTAACACATGTTGACAATATTAAACAGACTCAAAACACATTCTTCCATTATTCTTTTAACCTTTGATCGTTATATCATCCACCTTCAGAAGTGAATAAACAGTTTCAAGAAAAAAGTGTAAATAAGATGAATACTTTTTTTATCTCCATCATCAAAATCCTTTAAAAACGTCGTTGAATGAAGTAAATGAAGAAAGATTTCAGTCATTCCTGTCTCTCATTACTAAGTGAATGCTCAATTCTTTAATAAGGATCCTCAACAGAAACCTAAAAAAAAATACACAAACAAAATAAAAAAACAGGCACAGAAACTACCTTCTGAGAAACATTTAAATGTTTTCGTAGGCGTGATCCCCTATGAGAAAAATAGATACTGAAAACAAAATGGTACTAGGTGAAACGTATATCACTCCTACTGTTAAACTGGAACTGCCTCAACCTAAGCTATGAACATCAAGAGACTGTAAAGTTACGACAGGAAAACCTTGCTGACATGAAGATGGCATGATAGTCATGGCTGCCTTTATTACTTGAAACGAGAAAACGAAAATACAATCTCGTACAAATAGAGTACTTCATTCGTTTTGCATTTTGTAATCAAACGCTGGAGAATTTAACAGAATGAAGTTTGATTCGATGTCCATACTGCTGAACAGGTTTTGCCTCGCAGATATTACTGAACGTTATACAAAAAATTATGAGAGAGAGAGACAGACAGACAGAGAGAGAGAGAGAGAGAGAGAGAGAGAGAGAGAGAGAGAGAGAGAGAGAGATTAGGCAACGAAAAAACTGTTTTGCGCGTAGACAGAACGTGCTGAATTTGATGAAGCAATCGGAGAGCAGCCATAAATAACTGGGAAAAAGTTGAAAGGCATCCTTCATTTATAAGGGACGAACCTTTAGAGCATTTGCATGAAACTGTCCCCATACGATCTGCCATTTATTACAAAATAGCCTGAGTATATTTAGGGTATAAACTGTATTCGTCCATGACAGAAGGAGAGAGACAAAGAGACAGATATATTAGAACCAAATATAATTTAATATCTTAATAGGAAAAGAGAAGCGTTTTATTTGCGTTGTCTCGTTTCTATAAAATCTCGTAAAACACAATGCAGTTCCCTGGTGGCAAAAAGTTGGTACAAACTATGTTGGTAAAAGCTTAAAAATTATTTGCATTAAAATATAAAAGCACTTAGTTATATGGAAATTATGAGTATACTTGCCCGTAGTTAATTAGTTAAATATTGATTCATCTGTCACCATCGCATCACTGGATGTTTATTTAATTTAACATTATTGACACTTCATTGAGAATTGATCGACAAAGTCCGTTCATAATATATGCTCACTCTTGCTAAGTATTACTTGGCAAGCTTTTCATAATGAAATCACGTTTTGCAAATATATTTTATCAGTAACTGCTTTTCTCTCCGCTTACTTTTTAAGCACGTCTCCAAATTTTTAATAGTATTTTGATCGCACGTCATTCTACTCCTAACGTTCTTAAATTACCTTTCTATTCCAGTCTCAGTTTTATTCATAAAACAAGTTTTTACAAGGAACTCCAAACTCTAATATCTGGTCATCTGTCTGCCCTGAAAATTAAAATTATATCCACAAGCCGACTGACTATCGGTAGCCTATTCAGTTTCAAAGACCGTTTGGACCCATTAATGACCTCGTGTGTTATTTATGAGTTTAGTTGTCCTCTGTGCAATCGAGAAACCTATACAGGATGCACACATAGGTTAAAGCCCGATTCGACAACCAGCTATAGAACTGGCAATAAACTTTCAAATTCCGAATTTTCTAACATGAGGGACATTCCGATAAATGTAAATATCCAGTTCAGTACAAATATTTTTAGGTTTTGAGCATGGCCTCCAATCACCAGATTTTAATAATTAATGAATCATTGTTTATTAAAAAACTAGTCCCTCACTGAACACGCATTCCAAGTCTACATCTCTTTATCTCTTATGAACTTTTTACGTTTTCTTCCGGTTCCGGGTCAATCATTCCTCTGCCTACACACTCAACGGTTGGTCCTTGGTCATATTTTTAGCTGTTTTAGTTTTATTATTCATAATTTTGTATATTTCAATATTTTTCAACCAATTTTTTTGTACTAATTACGTTTTATTACATTTGTAGCTTGATAATGAAGCCTGCTGCTTGGCTTCGAAACGTTGCAACAGAATAAGGATGACTTCCTTGACTTAATGTTCTTCCCTGTCTTCACTTTATATATATATATATATTATATATATATATATATATATATATATATATATATATATATATATATATATATATATATATATATATATATATATATATATATATATATATATATATATATATATATATATATATATATATATATATATATATATATATATATATATATATATATATATATATATATATATATATATATATATATATATATATATATATATATATATATATATATATATATATATATATATATATATATATATATATATATATATATATATATATATATATATATATATATATATATATATATATATATATATATATATATATATATATGTGTGTGTGTGTGTGTGTGTGTGTGTGTGTGTGTGTGTATACAATTTTATATGCAAATTCAAGGATGACCACCCTCTGCAGAGAGCTTCTTTAGTCTTGGCAGGCAACTCTTCTAGGAGAAGGACACTCAGAAATCAAATCAGTGGGTAGAAAGGACATTTCAGCCTTAGTAGGCAAATCTTCCTAGAGAAGGTTACTCTGATTAAAAACCTTGCTCTCCAACCTTGGACTGCGCCATAGCCATTGCACCATAGCCCTCCATGGCCTTAGATTCGATTTCCCTTGCCTGAGGGTTCAATCAGGCATTTTTCCTCTGTTTTGTTCACTTTTCTGTTTTATTTTTTTAGTTTTAGGAAAGGCTAAAGAGAAAGCAAAAGATGCTTGGTGGATTATCAGGAAAGCGCCTTCGTCTTTACCTAATCTTTTCCTTCTAGGCTTTTTATAGTATCTAAATCCATCCTGACTTCCCATCCCCAGTTGTTGTAGCAAATCTAGTCGGTTCCTTATTCGTCTCATAAGGTGTGCCAGCTCCACCTTGTTGACAAGATGCTTTCAGTGCTTTTTTCAATGACATATTGTTAGGTTTATTGATACTTTCGATGAAATTTTTTGTAAATAACATAAAGACTGATGTTGTTGATGGTATTATTACTGTTTATTCTTCTGTTGATTTTACGAGTCTATTTATTAATTTTGCTACTGATTTTATGTAGTTAATTTTAATTCTTTCGGGTGACATTGAGCTGAACCCAGGGCCTGCTAACGCATTACTGTAAGAAAAATTGCAGAATACTTTACTCAGTTATTCGGGCTTAAAGTGAAATTTTCTTGATCTCCAGGGTTGTGTTTTTATCTGAGACACTTGTAAATAGTAACAAGCCAAAGGTTGAGTTTTTATTCCCAGGGTTTGATGGCTCTGACTTTATTTATGGTTGTAACACTCCACATGCACAAGGTATGGCTGTATACACTAAGTCCATATGCCCTATTTATCGGCAGAAAAACTGGGAGTGTAGTTGCCATAATGTTCTTTGCTTTAAAATTTTCGGTAAGTTCTGCAATATTTATGTATTTACTATTTCCCACAATCCAACTATAGACAGTTCTATATATGACTGTGTCCTGAAAAGGATTAGTATGGCTCGGTCATGGGATTCAAAAGCTTTATTCATTATTTGGGGTGACTGTAATGCAAAGTACAGCGTGAGGCTAAATTCAAATTCCACAGATCAACATGGTCGGTCTGCTATTGAGTTCTATGTATCCTATTTTTTTCCAGCTAATTGAGGAACCCACACACATTTCTCGTAATGTATTAGACCTTGTATTCACAGATGTTCCAATTATCGTCAAGTCCAAGGTTTGAGAATATATGGGCACTTCTGATCATTGTGCCATTAAGATGGACATATCTGTCAATCAGTGTATTCCTAACGCTATCATTGAAAAAATGTTCTGGCTGAAATCTAAAGCCAACTGAGATCGCATTACTGAAGTTTGTCAGGATCTTAATATTTCAGATGAAATATCATAACCTGAGCCACCCAGAATAGTTAAATGAAATACTGATGTTATTTCAATAAGGTATGTCATCAAATTTCAGGACAAATGACCAGCCATGCTTTGATGATACATGTAGACGAGCTTACATGCAAACAGACCAAATTCAACACATGGAGACGAAATCATTCAAATGAAAATTATACTATTTTTGTTGAATCTCATCCTGCTGCGAATAGAACTTACCATGCAGCCAAAAGAAATTATAGTAATTCATTGAAACGGACACTTGACGGAATTACTCAACCTCATCTGTGGTGGACCAAATTGGCATCATCTATCTTTGTGTCAGGCTCATCTTCCATTCCATCACTACTAACAGACGGTGGTAGATTGGTTACGGACCCTAGGGAAAAGGCTGACCTGCTTCATAGAGCTTTTGAACCTAAGATATCAGCCGAGGATGAACCTCTCCCTGATAGATATTATCCTGAACCTGCCCTTACAAAATCTGCATTTCGCTCTAGGGACAATAAGAGAATTCTGGATAATCTTGACAGCTGGGGTGGAGAAGATCCTGGTGGTTTCTTCCCTTTGTTTTTTTATAAGGGTTCCTAATGAGCTGTCCCCTAAGATCAGTAGAATCTATAGATTCTTGTGTTGCCATAGTATCTTTGTGGATGAGTGCACGCTTAGCAATACAGCACCTGTTCCAAAGAATGGCATATCTATAGACTGCAGTAACTACAGGCCAGTCTCTATTCTCCCTGTGTTCTCCAAAGTTGCAGAAAAACTTAGTTTTAAGTTGTTATATATGTATGTGAAATCTAAAGGATTGTTAGCTAATAGTCAGTATGCATATAGGAAGCAGTTAAGTACCTGCAATGCTCTTTTAGACTTGACATGCCATTTGAAAGAGAACCTTGATAAGGGTTTGAATGTAGAGTGATTCAAAAAGATTTTAGTGCTACTTTCGACTTAGCAAACCACTAGGAACTTAATTACAAACTTCAAAGTCTTGGAATGGGTAGATATGCTTTTTGGATTATTTCAAGATTTCCTTACAGGTAGGCAGCAGCGAGTTGCTGTGGATGGGATCAGTCCCAATCAGAACATGGACCAGGTCATTGAATGATGTAGTCTATGGGGCATGAGGCTGAACTCTAGTAAGACAAAAACACCATTGATTAGTAGCCTAAGCTTTAACTATTCAAGGTGTAACTATTGACTCACATCCTACTTTTGAGAAAATCTAATGAAAGTTTTAGCAAATGCCGCACGAAATTTAGGTATTATTCATGAGGTCTCATATATTTATAACTGATAAAATCAGCACTATCTGTTTTAGGTAATTTTTCCTTCCTTTACTAGAACACTGTTCTCCTGTGTGGATGCCTGCTTCTGCAAGAGAGTTATTTCATTTAGATAGAGTGGTTCGTGACTGTAGGTTCCTGTTCCCTAATATTAGCAGTTAAGACTTGGGTCATTCGTTGTTGGTCTCTTGTCTGTCAGTTTCTTGTAAGATGTATTTTAACAGAAATATTTTACATTCAAAGTTGATCCCTGATCCCCCTTTCCTGCCGAGAGCAACTACATTCGCTGAACAGCAGCACAAATATGCAGTAAATGTGCCTCGCTGTCAAACTTCTCAGTTACAGAGGTCCTGTATTCCTAACGCTGCTGGACTGTGGAACAGCCTCCCAGAGGATGTCGTGCAGTTGGAATTCAAGTGAAGATGCAATGCATTACTACCCCAATACAATTCTCCTGTTATTTTAATAATTTACTTATGTTTTTATCCACTTATTTATTAATTTGTTAATTTATTAATTTTTAAAAAGTGATCTCTTATTTTGTATTCCCCATTACCTTCTGTTATTTCTTTATATTATTATTATTATTATTATTATTATTATTATTATTATTATTATTATTATTATTATTATTATTATTATTATTATTATTAT